>NC_081565.1:73986033-74294171 GCF_022355385.1 Mustela nigripes | reverse complement strand
CAAGCAGCTGCCTTCGGCTCAGGTCATGATCCCAGCGTCCTGGGATCGAGTCCCACATCGGGCTACTTGCTCCGCAGGGAGCCTGCTTCTCCCTCTGACTCTGCCTTCCACTCTGTCTGCCTGTGCTCGCTCTCACTCTCTCTCTCTCTTACAAATAAATAAATAAAACCTTTAAAAAAAAAATAAAATAAAAAGATGTAAATCTGAAAAAATTAAAAAAATAAAAAGATATAAATCTGCATGAAAAGTAAGAAACTCTTTAGTATATGATAAATGAGAGAAAAACCAATTCAGTCATTAAAATATGTGGTTAAAATATCATAAATGAGGGGCACCTGGGTGCCTCAGTGGGTTAAAGCCTCTGCCTTCGGCTTAGGTCATGATCCCAGGGTCCTGGGATGGAGCCCCACATCGGGCTCTCAGCTCAGCAGGGAGCCTGCTTCCTCCTCTCTTTCTCTGCCTGCCTCTCTGCCTACTTGTGATCTGTCCAAAAAAAAAATCTTTAGAATAACATAAATGAATTATTGACTTTGATTTTTCATCTTAAATATATTTGGAAATGTATTTAGGATTTACTTTAGAAAATATATGAGTTGATTTATAATCATACTATTTAAGAGAAAATTTGTATTAAAAAATTGACTAATTTGAAGACCAATTTAGAAGGATAGTATATCAAAAATTCCACTAGGTGGTGCTCTTTTAACTTCCTTCGAGGAAAAACGAAAGTGAGTCAGTAGCCCATGCTTGGCTCGCCTAATTGAACGCTAACAAAACCAAATTAGTGCCTCTGACTCAGAATTTCCTTAGATATAAAAAACACAGTGTATAATCTAAGAACAGTATAAATGTGATAACTAATGGACGGAGACTACTTTTATTAGTAAAAATAAAAATACCATGATTACTCTCAAGGAAGAGATTCTGCAAATATTATGCTGGGCTCTTTAGAAAATAAGGTCTTATAAAATGTGAACATTGGCAAACTTTAGGCTTTATCAGGGTTGGCATAACAAGCAATTGTTAAATTTAAAAAATGTTTTGGGGCACCTGGGTGGCTCAGTGGGTTAAGCCTCTGCCTTCGGCTCAGGTCATGGTCTCAGGGTCCTGGGATCGAGCCCCGCATCGGGCTCTCTGCTCGGCAGTGAGCCTGCTTCCCCTTCTTTCTGCCTGCATCTCTGCCTACTTGTGATCTCTCTCTCTCTGTCAAATAAATAAATTTAAAACAATTTTTAAAAATGTTTTAAACATAAACACTCTGGTTTACAGGAGGCACAAATGTGCCAATGGTCTTTTTTGTTGTTGTTATTAAAAATCTATTCTCCATCTGTGACACTACATGTGACCCATATGTGTGTGTGTGTGTGTGTGTAGTGGGTTGTATATATAATGTAAATTACATATATATATACAGTGAATTGTATATACTGTGAATTATATATATAATGTGAATTATATATGTGTATATATAAAGTACATAAGCTATCTCCATATGACATGGACAATATTATCATTGAAATTCTGGAGCATACTATAACGTCTCCATCACCTCTGTCCATGTGGTTATGTATGCAGACTGGAGAGCAAAGGATTTGTTTTCTCCTTGCCCCACATATATCCATGTGGTGTTTGTTAATGACTTATAGGAGTCATTGTCAAGACTTATAGGAGTACATAAACTTAGAAAACAGTTTTATAAAGAGTTTGTTAAATTCCTACTTAGAGATTAGCATATTTCCGGGCAAGTAGTTGTTAAATAAAGATTGCAGAGAAAAACTGTGATTAAAGCAGCCAGAAAATAGGCTACGGGGAGGTGACTGTTTGGTTTATTTATAGATCAGTTTAGATTCTTACCAGGAATGATGTTATATTGTGATAATAAAAGCATATGTTAAAATAAGAAGGGTTTAAATACTGCAAAGATACAAAAAATAACGTGGATATATATTGCATTAATTAATGAACCCTCACTGAAAATAAATCTCTATTTTAATGTTGAAGGAGATATGTGCATTTAAGCACTTAATAGGTGTTAGCATGAACTTGATTTTCTAAATTAAGCATACTATTAGTAAACATAAGGTTAAAATTTGCTAGCGACCCTTTTGTCATTAAAATCTTTTTTTTTTCAAGATTTTATTTATTTATTTGACACAGAGAGAGAGATCACAAGTAGGCAGAGACAGGCAGAGAGAGAGGGGGAAGCAGGCTCCCTGCTGAGCAGAGAGCCTGATGCGGGGCTCCATCCCAGGACCCTGAGATCATGACCAGAGCCAAAGGCAGAGGCTTAACCCACTGAGCCACCCAGGTGCCCCTAAAATCTTTTTAAAATGACTTTAGTTAGACATTGCTTGGTAGATGAAACAAAAGATCCTGCAAGTGTTCGTTAAATAACTAAATTTGGTTGTGTTTTCTCAGTGTTTATCTTTCTTAACATCTCTACAGTTTTGGTCGTACTGACTACCCTTCCTCCTGTACGTCCTTCTTGGATGTCTGTTGTCCTGCTCTAGGTACACTGTCTTTATCCCTAGGCTCTTCCCTAAATGAGAATGTTTCTTCACTGTTCAATCCCTGGTCTGCTTTCCTTCCTCTACATTTTTTTATTTCTAAAGTGGCATCTACACATGGCGTATGGATAATTGCTTCTGGGCAGGGAGCTCTCAAGTTTCCATTCTTATCCTGGACTTTCACCAGGATCTCATTTCTTAATTCCTAACTATTGCTAGACAAATTATATTGTGTCCTGGATATTTTCCCCTGGATTTCAGCTTTCATGGAACCAACCAAAAACAGAACTAACTTCTCATCATCTCCTATAAAACCAATACCTTGCTTTCATGTTCCAGTGACTCTGAATGACACAGTCTTGGGATTATTTTATTTTCCTCATCTACTATCGTTCATCAGTTTTCAGAATTCATAAATTATATCTTTATGACCTCCATTTATTTCATTTATCCCTTTCTTTCTTTCTTTTTTTCTTTTAAGATTTATTTATTTGAGAGAGAGAAAGAGGGTATGTAGGTGTGCAAACAGCAGGAAGGGCAGAGGAAGAGGGAGAAATCCTCAAGGCGACTCCTCCTCCCCCCAAAATAAAGGGGGACTCCCCGCTAAGCTGGGAGCCTGAGATGAGGCTCCATCTCAGGACCCTAAGGTTGTGACCTGAGCTGAAATTGAGAGTCAGCCAGTTAACTGAATGAGCCACCCAGGCGCTCCTGACTTACACCTTTCTATTCGTTTAAATTGCTGTGACCTAGTTGAGATCATAATTGCCTTATGCCTAAATCTCAACAATGGGCTTCTGGCTTTTTAACGCTAGACTTCCCCACTCCATCCTGGTCGTGACTCCTATCTGAGTATTTCAGATTATTTGCATTCACAGGCTGGGTAGGGTAGGCAAGGCAGAGGGACAGAACCGCACATTAGGGTGGCCCTGGCTCTGGGGAAGGGTTCACAGAAGCAGCAACACACCCAGAGTCACACAGGCCTGATTGTGCTCAGTGGTTTACGAAGGGAGGAAAGAGACTAGGAGAAGGAGATTCAGAAGTCTAGAAGGGCAGAGAGTTCATATCTGGGAGGTCTTTCAGATACTCTAAATAAATCAGGTCTGGATTAGGGATGGGGAGGGTGGCCTGAATAAACAAGGAAGAGAAGAGTATCAGTGGCTTCAGATTCTAGGGGACCACCTTACCCCACTGCCGCTGGGCCACGAGACTATGAGGACAGACCCCCAGCGACTTCGCACGAGGAGCCTGTCTTCTGCAGCCGCCCCCTGACTCCCCTCACACTCCACTTCCCTCCACTGTTCTAAATGATGGGAGCCCTCCGTCCCTGGATTCGCTACTATTTCTAGTCCAGCGGCTGTTGCCAGTCCTGCCCATACTCTCTGGGGTCCGAGTCCGGCTTCCCCGCTCACCCACGGTTTGCGTTTACTCCCTTTAATGATCCCCCCTCCCTCTCTTGGGCAAGCAGGTCACCGGCAGGGACTTGGCGGCAGGTGCGGCCTCTGCTCCCCTCCCAGAGATATATGCAGAACTACGAACAAGGTACAAAATGGGTCAGTAGTAAAAAAGGGGGAAAAGAGCTTTGACACATCCCCGAAGTTCCTGCCGGAAGCGGACAGGACCCCAGGGGAGGAGGGAGCGAAAGGACAGACTCGGACGCGCGGGAGAAGACCCCCCCTACCCCCCACCGCTGAAGCTCGGCCTCGGAAGGAGGGATCCGCTTCGCGGCGTGTCTCTCGGGGGGAGAAGCCACCATCGAGGGGGACGGTGACGTTGGTTCCGATGTCCCTGAGATGGCGAGATGCTGCTGCTGCTGCTGCTGCTGCTGCTGCTGCAAATGAGGGAAAACGCAAGTCAGACTCGGGGGCTGCTGCGGTCCGGGCGAAGGAGGGTTGTGGGGCGGGGTGGGGGGGCACCTAAGAAAAGGGAGTGGACCGGGAGCCCTGCACCGAGCAAACGCGGAGGAGCGAGTCTCTGCTTCCTCCGCGGCTCCTGCAGCGCCCCCTCTCGGCAGAGCCCGACCAGGAGCGAGCTGCGCAGGCTGAGTGGGGTTTGCAGGCCTGCCCCACGGCCAGAGGCGAAAACAGAAGAGTGGTGTTGGAGGGGACAGGCAATAATGCAACACCTGGCAGGTATGTCTTTCCTGCCTCCCACGAACGTGTGCTCACCTTGTTCTAGGCACAGAGGATAGGACATTGAACAAAGCAAGAATAACTGTCCTCGAGGAGCTTACATTGTATTATACACATTACAGTGGGGTGACACAGATGGACAAAAAATAATTCAGTAAAACCACAACATGTCAGGTGGTAAATGCTCTGAGGAAAGCTAGAAAGCAGGGAAGGTAAAGAGAGGCGTTCTGAGGGGTGGGGGCAGATATCCATGTTAAGCCGGCTGTTGGGGAAAACGCTGAGAAAGTGACTGAAAGCAGCCACAGCAGTGAATCTGCAAATACAAGAGGAACAAGCATTCTAGATAAGTGCAGGGAGGGGTGGGGAGGCCAATTGTGTACGGCGTTATCTGCCACTGCCCTATGAGGGCGGTGGCCATTCCCACGAGGACGCTGCACTAGCAGCTTTGGAGTATAGAAGGGACATCGTTTTCTATTTATTTATTTTTTGAAGATTTTATTTATTTATTTGGCAGACAGAGATCACAAGGAGGCAGAAAGGCAGGCAGAGAGACTGGGGGAAGCAGACTCCCTGCTGAGCAGAGACCCTGATGTGGAGCTCCATCCCAGCACCCGGGGATCACAACCCGAGCTGAAGGCAGAGGCTTTAACCCACTGAGCCCCCCAGGTGCCCCGGGACATAGTTTTAGAGGATCCTTCTGGATACTCTTTTGAGATTAGGTTGCCCTTCCTGGATTCACCTGGGCCCTGCCAGCGGGATCCTGGGTCTAGAGTCTTGCCTTCTGCATGCTTCCCTTTTGTCAATACCTGCCTCTCAGAGCCCCTACAGTGGAGAGTCCAGGCTGGGGTTCCAATGCCTCTTCTCCTGGGGCTGCAGTTTCATTCCACAATCACAGCCTCTGGGTTTTTGTCCCCTCTGAACACTCTCTCCTTGAGTCACTCTGGGAATATTAATCTGCTTCTCTGGCAGTGTGTTCAGTGTGGTAAGAGCTGGGTGTGGCTTCGTACCCAACATTTGTTCTTTCAACAGATACAGTATTATAAACCTCTATGTATCAAGCACAGAATAATTGATATTTTAATATGTTCTGTCAAGGTGTCACATTCAGATACTTTTCCTTTGGGAATATTTTACCAAGGACTCTGCACAGGGATGGTAAAGCATTTGTGTAGAATTTCTTACTTCTCAGGTTCATCTCATTCTCAGAGGCACACCTAATCAGACCGCTTATTATCGGAGCCTTTAAAAAAATGATTTCAAAATAATTATACATTTATAGAAAGTTGCAAAAAAATATATACTGGGAGGTCCCAGGTACTTTTCACCCAGTTTTCCCCAATGTAACATCTTACATAACTGCAGGGTTAAAAGCAGGTTATAAAGACATTGGTACCATCAGATACCACCCATTTTTTTTTTTTTTAATTTATTTGACAGAGAGAAACAGAGCAAGAGAGGGAACACAAGGGGGGGTGAGAGAGGGGGCAGCAGGCTCCCCACCGAACAGGGAGCCCGATGTGGGGCTCAATCCCAGGACCCTGGGATCATGACCTGAGCTGAAGGCAGATGCTTAACAACTGAGCCACCCGGGCGCCCCTACCACCCATTTTTTATGCACTCATTTGTGTGTGTAGTTTCATGCAATTCTGTAATCTTTTTTAAAAAAAGATTTTATTTATTTGAGAGAGAGAGAGAGAGGACAGTGGGAGAAACAGACTCTCTGGCGATCAGAGAGCCTCATGTGGGACTCTATCCCAGACTCTAGGATCATGACCTGAGTGGAAGGCAGTTGCTTAACCAACTGAGCCCCAGTTTTATGCAATTTTGTTTAACCACTACCACAATCAAGACGCAGAAGTGCTCCATAAAGACAGGTTCTTCCATGCTATAACCATTTGTAGCCACACCTGTTCCTCCTCCCCAGACTAACCTTTGGCAACTGCTAATCTGTTTTCTATTTCCGTAACTTTATTATTTCAAGAACATTTTTGTAAACGGAATCAACACAATGCCCTGAGATGTATCCGAGTTGTGTAGGTTGTGTATAGATAGCATTGACAGTTCATTCCTTTTTATTGCTGAGTCGTATGCCATGGTGTGGATGAACTCAATTTGTTTTTAATTCCTCTGTTGAAAAGCTTTGGGGTCATTTTCAATTTTTGCCCATTATGAATGAAATTGCTCTGAACATTCTTGTACAGGTTTGTGTGCAAACACAGTTTTCACTTCTCTCGGATATATGTCTGGAAGTGCAATTGCTGGCCTGTATGGTAGGTGCATGTTTAGGTTTTTTTGGTGTTTTTTTTTTTCCTACTTTAGAAATTGTTAAACTGTTTTCCAGAGTAGCTATATCATGGCACATTTCCACAATGAATGCACTTGTGAATCAGTTTCTCCACATCCTCAGCTGCATTTGGGGTGACTTTTTTTTTTTTAACCATTCTGGGTGATATATAGTGATATTTAATTTGTGGTTTTAATTTTCATTTCCCCAGTACCTAATAATAATGAACATACTTTTCTGTGCTTATATGCCATCTGTATGTCTATTCATATCGTTTGGCAGACTTTTGAGAGTTCACACAAATCCTTTTATCAGTTCACCACCAGGTGAACTTGCTCATGAACTTCAGTTGGGTCCAATTTTGGGAGAGCAATTTTCCAGAAGAATTATAAAAGAATATACAGTATAATGATACTTCTGATACCTCTTTCGTCACCAGTTTAGAGGAACAATTAAGTTTACATCTCCTTTTTTAATGTTCTAAGTGTATGACATATAGTTGAATGTAACGAAACTCAATTTCCATGGTTCAAAACCTCCAAAGCTGATTTGCTTTAGGCTAGAAACATTTCAATTAGTATGGTAAGAGAAGTCTTATTAAACTTCTTTTGTAGTTATTTTATAATTGTAAAGAGATTTTTGTTTTGGGGGAAAAAAATTCAATGCTCACTGTAAAAAAAAAAAAAAAATGACCAAAAGCCTTGCTATCTAATCACTGTTATACAGATGGCCAACAGACACATGAAAAGATGCTCAACATCACTCATAATCAGGGAAATACAAATCAAAACCATGATGAGATACTACCTTGCACCTGTCAGAATGGCTAAAATTAACACCGCAGAGAACAATAGATGTTGGCAAGGATGTGGAGAAAAAGGAATCTTCTTATGCTGTTGGTGGGAATGCAAGCTGGTGTAGGCACTCTGGAAAACAGTGTGGCAGTTCCTCAAAAAGTTAAAAATAGAACCACCCTATGACCTAGCAATTGCACTATTAGGTATTTATCCAAAGGATACAAAAATACAAATTAGAAAGGGCACAACCACGCCAATGTTTATAGCAGCATTATTGACAATAGCCAAACTATGGAAAGAACTCAAATATCCATTGACTGATGAGTGGATAAAGATGTGGTACCTATGTATGTACACACACACACACAAACATCCCCCCACACACCCCCACACACAGGAATATTCCTCAGCCATCAAAAAGAAGGAAATCTTGCCATTTCCAACAATGTGGTTGGAGCTAGGGTGTATTATGGTAAGCGAAATATGTCAATCAGGGAAAGAAAAATACCATATGATTTCACTCATACGTGGAATTTAATAAACAAAAAAAATGAACATATGGGAAGGGAAAAAAAGAGGGAGAGGTTATCAAGCCATAACAGACTCTTAACAGTAGAGAACAAACTGAAGGTGATTGGGGGAGCTGGTAGGGGATGAGCTAAATGGGCGATGGAGTCTAAAGGAGGGCACTTGTTGTGATGAGCACCGGGTGTTATATGTAAGTGATGAATCACTAAATTCTGCATCTGAAATGAGTTTTACCATACATTTAAATATAAACTTGGGAAAAAATAATCACTGTTAACAGCTGGTAGTCATACTTTCACATGTCTTTCTCGGTGTGTGTATATATATATATATTTACATATATTCTCTGCACACTTAAAACGTGGTTATAATTTATATTATTGGTATGATGCTGTTCTGTCTCTTGTTTCTCACAAGCATATATTATTGGCTTCCTTCCATATTAGTATAGATCTGCATTATCATTTTTAAAGCCTGCATAGTAACCCATTGTGTGTGCGTGTACACTTAACCGGCTTTCCTACTGATATTTATCTTGTTCCAATTTTTTGCTGTTGTAAATAATGCTTTGATGAATGTTTTTGTGGCAAAGCTTTTTAAATTTTTGCATTTTTTCTTAGTCACTAGAAGCGGGATTATTGAGTCAAAAGTCATGTAGACTGGGGTGCCTGGGTGGCTCAGTGGATTAAGCCTCTGGAATCAAGTCCCGCATTGAGCTCTCTGCTAAGCAGGGAACCTGCATCCCCCTCTCTCTCTGCCTGCCTCTCTGCCTGCTTGTGATCTCTCTCTCTGTCAAATAAATAAAATGAAGTAAAATAAAATAAGTTTAAAAAAGTCATATAGACATGTATGTACATATGACTATATCTATGTATCATAAATATAGATATATCAGTCTGTAGATGTTTACAGTCTTTAAGAAAAATTGCATTGATACGCATTTTTACCAACACTGCCTAAATAAAGTTCTTACATTTCTCAACCTTTTACTTATATCTCCTTTCCAACAAATTTGTTTTTCTTTTCTTTTTTTTTTTTATGGTTTTGGAACACATAAAGGTCAAACTGTTAACTGAGATGGGAGCACAGGGCTCTGTCAGACTAGGTCAGTACAACTTTTCCTGTAGGATGACCATCTTCTAGAACTGTTCCTTCAGGAGCCGAATGTATTTGGGAATATGGTCTGCTTCAGTGGCTTTGCTATCTGGCCATCCAGTCTGCTCCCACAGTGCTGACCTCACATGGGGAATGAGGTCAAGACAAGCAGTATACAAATGATTATTTACTTGTGGACAGAGGAATTAATTAGGAGGAAAAAAATGCCCAAGATAACTACTAGCATGCCAAAACTTCAAAGATGGAAAGCTGTGGCTTGTAAAGTAAGCATATCCTACCTGCAAAGTTAGGGATTTATTGGAAAGTTAGATTATATGGCAGTTAGGGTTCACTCAAAATTAAAAATAAATAAAAATCTGATTAAACAATGAAGTACAGCATTTTAATGACCATCTGGAGGACAAAAAACACCTTACATGGATATATTCCAAATTTGAAACTCAGAACACTTCTTTTTTGCAGTTTTTAACTTATTTTTCTAACAGCTATTTGGTTTAATGGTTTAGGAAGTGAAATTATCTTTTACATGATGACATTACTATATTTTTGCTTACAAATTTCCTCAGATGGAGTAAGCAACAGGAGGACTGACTGTAAAACTGTACCTTTTAGAAATCAGGAAATGTGTATTCATGATATTGCAACTAACATAGGTAAGAATTGTTACAATATGCATCTTCTTACAAATTTCTAACACTTGCTCAGCAGAATTTTTCATTATTCCCTTTATCAATGAAATGCTTATAGTTCTAAATTTTCAGCAATTACCCTCCTCCTTCATCCAATTCCAGAGGATTTTCCGGGATTATAGAAAACTGTATCAAGTGTTTGCAAGCTATTGAAGATGTATTTTTGGACTGAGTTCTGGAGTTCTTGCACTTAAATTGATGGTGCTAGATTTAATAGTGGAATTTGTAGCTTCCACCAGGCTTCTTCTAAATAATCCTAAAAGTAGCAAAGTACCTCATAATGGGGGTGGTAGAGCAGAGTCAGAAGAGCCAGGTTCCAGTTCTATTTCTGCAGAACATAAGTTATGTCACCTTGGATCAGTCCCTAACATCTCTGTTTCATGATTGTCAAGAACAAGAGATTGAATTGGTGACATAATAGAGATCCTTCAAATATGAACTTGTATGAAAATAATTTATGAGCTTATGTAAAACAAGACCATATATATATACATGCACCAGCCATTCTTACTTGCAAAGGCAAACCTTAAGCCTTAAAAAGATTGGGTCACTACATACAAAGAGTACTAAAATGATATAGGAATTAACAAAAAGTCATCAGAGGCTCTCTTTATTGGTGATACTGTTAACCTTAAAAATAAAATTGCCAGTTATTTCACTAGCAAAAGTTGGGTTAATTTAGGAACAGTAGGGAATTACAATGTAGGACAAACAAGCTACCTCAAAACTGTAGGCAAGTCTAACAAACAAAAGTGAGATGATTATTTTATGGAAGAGAAACTTGGGAGCAGTTGCATTCTTTTTTTTTTTTTTTTTTAAAGATTTTATCTATTTATTTGAGTGAGACAGAAAGAGTATGTAGTGTGGGGATGGGGAGGGGCAGAGGGACAAGCAGACTCCCTGCTGAGCAGGGACCCTGACCCAGTGTTTGATCCCAGGACCCTGAGATTATGACCTGGGTGGAAAGCAGATACTTAACCAACTGAGCCACCTGGGTGCCCCAGGAGGGGTTGTTTCGGACAAAAGTCAGTTGGAGAGAAGCAAGAGTTCAGGGTGATGAAAGTTTCTCATCACCTGAGCTGCAGGGGTAGTGGATTTCTTTCTTTCTTTCTTTTTTAAGATTTTATTTATTTATTTGACAGAGAGAGATCACAAGCAGGCAGAGAGGCAGGCAGAGAGAGAGGAGGAAGCAGGCTCCCTGCTGAGCAGAGAGCCCGACGCGGGGCTCGATCCCAGGACCCCGGGATCACAACCCGAGCCGAAGGCAGCGGCTCAACCCACTGAGCCACCCAAGCTCCCTGGGGTAGTGGATTTCTTATAGGAAATGCAATGTACTGCTTTTCCTGTTGGGCCTGTAACTGATGATTCTTTCCCCTTGAGACTTTTCTGTTAAGGGTCCGTAATTTGCAATTCTTCCTGTGATCAATGTTGAGTGCTAAGACTCCCTAGCTTCCCCTTCTAGCCTTTCCCTTTAATGTTCAGGATGCACAGAGAACAAGTTCAAAGTACATTCCTACATCTTAAATCCTTAAGAGCGTGCTGATTAATTACAGTTCTCCGTACTTCATAGCCAGCATCTCTGTAAGCTCAGGCATCTGGTCTTGTGTCTTATATAAGACCAAATGGGGGTGGGAAGGGGCCGAAAGGGTTTTAATTATTATGTAGTTTAGGTCAGTCATTTCGTAAGGCTCAAGGGTTGGGTCTAAGTATCATAGTATTTCTTGAAGGGTGCTCAGCAGTTTCTGAACTAGCTGTCTCTGAATTTGAAGGGACTTCCTAAGGGATGAAAGGAGGCTCCCCGTGAATAACTTGACCAAAAAAAGAATGCCATCTCAGATGCAGAGACGGAGGGCGTGACACTCCAGCGCCGAGTTTACTCTTCACTGCCCTCTCCCCGCCTTCCTGGCACGATTTGCAGCTGGGTAAGTCAAGTCACCCGACGGGCATCCTGGCCTCGCGCTCCGAGCACCGGGTGGGGCAGTTACGGGCGTCCAGACACAGGCCGGCCGGACTCAGGAACCTGTCATAATGTGGGGGGGCTCCCTCGGACCCTCCCTTGGGACGCCTGCGGACTGCCCGCGAAAAGACTGGAATCTGCCCACGCTTGGCTTAGGTGCAGGTCCTACTGGTCCGCGTGCGGGGTCGCCTCCCCAGAAGGGCGACGGGCGTTCCCGGGCAGGTGTAACCGCCGCGCCCGGCCCCGCCCCCGCCGCGGGTCGGGACACTGATGGGCCGGTGAAGGCGGGGTCGGGGGAAAAAACTGGCGGCTCCTTACGCTCGTCCCGTTGCCTGGTGACGGGGAGGAGGCGGAGCCAACGAGCTAAAGGAGGCGGGGTCTGCACGGAAGGGGCAGGCGTCAGAGAGGCGGCCGCGCAGCCGCCCTTTCTTCTCTCCCGCAGGCGCGCCGGGATCCGCGCCTTGCTTCGCCCCCGCCCTGGAGTCCGTCGTGCGCACGCGCGGACCGAGTGGCCGCCTCCGCCCCTCGCACGGCTCGCGGCTGGGTTCGTGTCCGGCGCCCGGGCAGATACTGTGGGAGACGTCCGGGAGCCGGTGAACCGAGCGCTCTCGAGGGAGGGCGCGGGAGGTCGGGCGCTGGAAGAAGGACCGCGGGGGAGCGGCTGCCGTGTCCACCGCGGCTGCGGAAAATGGTGTTCGAGTCGGTGGTCGTAGACGTGTTGAACCGGTTCTTGGGGGACTATGTGGTGAACCTGGACACGTCCCAGCTCACTCTGGGCATCTGGGGAGGTAACGAGACCGCCGCCGCCCCTCAATCTCGTTTTCCTTCCGGCGCCCGGTTGCCGGAGCCCGGCTTTGCTGTCTCGGGGCCTGGGGCCCCTCGCTCGCCGGGCGCCACCACCTGCCGCCGCCCGCCTCGGGGTTAAATTACGTCAAACCCGGCGGCAGTTCCAGGGCCTGTGCCCGCCAGTTGTTCGTATTCTGTCAGGAGGGGGATCGGGGGCCGTGCGGGATGAAAAGTCCCCCTTTTCCGAGCCGGGCGGCAGCGGGGACCCGCGGCGGACTCCGAGGGCGTGGGGGGCAGATCGCGCCCAGGCGCCGTTCCCAGCCCGTCGCCCCGAGCTGTCCCGCTTCAGGTGTGCGGGGCGTGGGCGAGGCCCCGAGACGCCCCCGGGGTCCTGTTGTACCCCCTGGGGTTATGACGGAGGCTCGGGAGAGCCCACGGAGGGGCGCACGTTGCCTCGCACGTGAAGACAAGGCGCCGGTGACCGAAGACGTCCTCTCGCCTCCCTCCTTCCCCAGCCGGCGCGTGTGGCTAACCGTGGTGTCCGCTCGGCTCCCCTCTGCGGCCGCGCCGGCCGGATTCGGGTTGCTGGCCTGGCTTCGGCTGATAACAGAAAGCGAAACTCCTGTGCACCATCAACTCAAATGATGGGCTGTTTTCTGTTCACAGCCCGACACCCAGGAGTGGGTCACGCTTGCAAGGCTTTGGGATTTTGTGGGTCAGAGTGATTGCTTCTTAAGAAACGAGGTGCGCTGTGCAACGTCTCAGACCTACAAAGGACGGGGAGGAACGTGCACTTAGAATGCTTAGATGAAGGACCAAAGCTTTACTTTGTATCCGTGCACTTCGGCGCTCTATCTTATTTGGAGAGTTATTATTAGTGCTTTCAGCTGTTTTTGTCTTCTACCCTTCTTTATCTTAAGCACCCGTTGTAAATTAGATTCCTTTCCCCTACGAAATGAATCTCCTAGGCCAAAATTAGGGTTATTTATTTATTTATTTATTTGGACTTAACTGTTACTATGTACACACTTTCAACCCTCTTCTGAGCTACTCGTTTATCTTGATTTTTCTCCTTTATGAAAGCGTGTGAGTAGATCATTAGTTTGATAGAACCTCTTGTTACTGCTGTTGGTGTCTAGTACCATGACAGAGCATGAACTTCCTGCAAGAACTAGGGACGTGGGCGCCAGCTCTGCATCTCTGACCCGTATCAGAAACTTGAAGGTTGTTTTATTTGTTTTGCTTCTCATTTGCAGAGTAAAAATAATACTCTTTGTCTTCACACACCTCAGAAGGAAGCCTTGAAAACGTTTTGTAGTGTGCTTTGATCTGTAGTGGAAGGTTGCTTCTGCATTCCAGGCGGGATCTGTGTAGAGTGTGATTTATGCGTGAATTTATTTAAAATTGTATACAGTAAAATTCACTCTTGTGATGTACGGTTCTGTCTTTCTTGACAAGTGCAATGTCCCGGAAAGTATCCACTATCACACTCATTCCAAAAAGTTCCTCAGGATGCCAAAATTCCCTCTACAGCCCCTTTTCAGTCTACCCTTTCCAGCCCCCGTATTTCCTGGAAACCACTGATCTGTTTCCATCCTTACGTTTTGTCTGACCATCTGTCCTTTCTTTCTTTCAAAATATTTTATTTATTTATTTGACACACACACACACACACACACACACACAGAGAGAACACACAAGGAGGCAGAGCAGCAGGGAGAGGGAGAGTAAAGGGAGAAGCAGGCTCTGCACAGAGCAGGGAGCCCAGTGCCCAGCTAGATCCCAAGATCCTGGGATCATGACCTGAGTGGAAGGCAGAAGCTTTAACGGACTGAGCCAGGGAAGCGCCCCAGTTTTGTCTTTTCTAGAGTGCCATATAAATGGAAGCTTTTGGGGGGTCTGATTGCTTTTACTTGGTTTCACTCTTTTCACTTGTTACATAAAGTGAATTTGAGAGTCATCCATGTGTTGCATGCACCGGTATTTCATTCCTATATTTTTTGAGTGGTTTTTTTTTTTTTTAAGATTTTTAAATTATTGGACACAGAGAGAGCAATCACAAATAGGCAGAGCTGCAGGCGGGGGCGGGGGAGGGAGCAGGCTCCCTACTGAGTAGGGATGCCCTATGCGGGACTGGATCCCAGGACCCTGAGATCATGACCTGAGCCAAAGGCAGAGGCTTCACCCCCTGAGCCACCCAGGCGCCCCTTGGTGTTTTTTATATGGCTGTGTTCTAAATGTTTATCTGCTGGTTTCCCTTCCTGGCCATTACGAATAATAGAGCTGTTAATAAACATTCATGTACAGTTTTTTTGTGTGAAAATAAATTTTTGTTTCTCTTGGTTTAATGCCTGAAAGTGGGATTGCAAGGTTTTATGGTAAATGAACATTGAACTTCTGTGAAACTATGGAGCTGCTTTTCAAAGCAGCTGTACCATTTTGCAATCCCGCCAGCATTGTTTGAGTGCATAGTTGCTCTGCACCTTCACTAGCATTTAGTATTGTCATTTAAAAAACTTTTCTTAAGCCATTCTAATAGGTATATAGTGCTAAAGTATTGTGGTTTTAATTTGCATACCTTGATTGATTAAAGATGTTGAGCATCTTTTCATATTCTTTGCTGTTTATATAGTTCCTTCGCTGAAGAGTCTGTTCAGATCGTCAGCTTATTTTAAACTGACTTTTTTTCCTTTATCTGTTGAGATTAATTTACATACCTTTAAGTTTACCATTTTAAAAATGTTACTTGTTAGCATAGTTGACATACAATGTTATATTAGTTCTAGGTGTGTAACAATGATTCGACAATTCTAAAGGTTATGAAATGCTCACCATGATAAATGTTGTCACCATCTGTTGCCTTACAGTATCACAGTATTGACTTCCTTCTGTCTGCTGTATTTTTTCTCTTGAATTCACCCTTCTGAAATGTACAATGAAGTGTTTTTTATGATGGTCACAAAATTATGCAACTATCACCACTAATTCTCGAACATTTTCAACACTCCCAAGTAAACCCCATCCATATCCATTCGCAGTCACTCTCAAATTCTCTGCTGATCTCCCGAACCCCACCTCCAGCAATTACTAATCTACTTTATGTCTCTATGGATTTACCAGTACTGGACATTTCACTTAAATGCAGTCATGCAGTGTAGATGGACTTTTGTTTCTGGCTTCTTTCACTTTGTTTTTTTGAGCTTCGTGTTGTAGCATGTATCACTTTTTTTTTTTTTAAGATTTATTTTATTTATTTATTTGACAGACAGAGATCACAAATTGGCGAGAGGCAGGCAGAGAGAGAGGAGGAAGCAGGCTTCTCGAAGAGCAGAGAGCCTGATGCGGGGCTTGATCTCAGGACCCTGGGATCATGACCTGCGCTGAAGGCAGTGGCTTAATCCACTGAGCCACCCTGGCACCCCAGCATTATCACTTTTTAATGACAGAGTAATAATCCATTGTGTGAATAGATCACATTTTGTTTATCCATTCACCAAGTTGTCATTTAAATTATTCCTACTTTTGGGGTTTTATGAGGAATGCTGCTAAGAACATTCATATATACAAGTTTTCTTGTGGGCATATGTTTTAAGTTTTCTTGGTATATGCCTAGATGTAGAACTGCTGAATCATATGGTAACTCTGACTTCTACAAAGGAACTGCCAAACTCTTTTACCAAAGTATTTTCTTATTGTTAAGTGTTGAAAGTTCTTTACATATTATGAGTAAAGAGTCCTTTTGTCAGATAAGTGATTCGAAGATATTTTCTTTCATTCCCTTTCAAGTCTGTCTTTTGCAAAGCAAAAGTGTAATTTTTCGATTTAAATTTAAAATTTCGATCAAGTCCACTGTAGCAGAAACTTTTCATGAGTCATGCTTTGGTGTATATATGAAATCTGCCTTCCCAGAAGTCAAAGATTTTCTCCTGTGTTTTCTTGGAGAAGTTTTATAATTTAAATGTAGATTGCTGATCCATTTTTATATAAGGTGTGGTATAGGTTGAAGGTTGATGTTCATTTGTTTGTATGTGGTTGCAAATGTCCAATTGTTGCAGCACCACTTGCCGAAAGGACTATCGTTTCTCCATTGAATTATTTTTGCACTTTTGAAAAAAATTGGACTTTATATTGTATGGGTTTATTTTTGGATTGTAATGTTTTGATAATACATGTGTCCATTATTTCAACAATACCACACTTGTCTTGATAACTCTTGCTTTATAGTAAGTCTTGAAATCAGGTAGCAGGATCCGTCTAACTTTGGTAGTTATGAAATTTTTTAAACAACATATTAGTGTTTTATGTATAGAAGTTGGTTATATTGATAAATGAAGCTTTTAGTGCGTAAGAAATCCTTTGAGGATTTAAAAAGCAGTAATTTTTTCTTTTAAGATTTTATTTATTTGACAGAGATCACAAAAAGGCAGAGAAGCAGGCAGAGAGGAGGAAGCAGTCTCCCTGCTGAGCAGAAGCCTCATGCGAGACTTGATCCCAGGACCCTGGGATCATGACCTGAGCCGAAAGCAGAGGAAAAAGCAGTAATTTTGATAAACTTAAAAATACTTGAAAATTTCAGTAATAGAAACTAGATGCTGCATAGGAGAATTGTAAGACATAATATTTTGTAGTCTAATATCAGAAAGACCTATTGGTTTTAAATGTATGCTTTTGCTAGGTATCTGTAATCAGCTAATTTCACTGTTAGCATATTAATAATGTTAATTAGTATTCAGAAGTTACATGGGTGTCTTCAAATCTAAGAATGGGTAGTGTTCTGAAAATTTGTTTCTGAGACAATTTTTTGGAACTTGAGATCCATTTTTCCTTGGAGATACTGTTATATGAATGAAGAGTTTCTAAAAATTGATGTACTTACAATGTAGCAGAACAGTGGTAGTATAGTGGGCCCTATAGGAAGTAGGCTGAGTGCAGGAAGCATTTATTTTGTGAGAAGGGAAAGAGGAATTGAACTTTATCTCACACTCTTGGTGAATTTTGATATTGGTATCCTTTGTATGCACTGCTATTTATAATTCTCCACCCCTTTTTATAAGTCATCTACTTAGGGAGGTAGTGGTGCTTCATAGATCATGCTGAGATTCATCTTCCATCTTTTCTAGGCAATCTAGAATTTCAAGAGCTAGGCTGCATCAGAATCAGCCATATGTGTTTGTTACGGATACAGATTTCTGAACTGTTGTCCAGAGAGTATAATGGATTTATGTGACATAGAAATGGATTTATGTGACATAGTACACCAAAATCTTTTTTTTTTTTTTTTTTTTTTTAAATAACGCAGGATTGTGATGGACAGCTAGGTGCATTTTTAGAGCACTTTCAGGCAAAAGTATTAGAAATTCAGACACAGAAGCAATGTGATAGAATTACCATTTGTAGTGCAAGGAATACTGTACTTTATAGCTCCTTCTGTAGTCTTGTTTCGTCTCTCTCTCTGTTTTCTTTAAAATTATAAAACTCATAAATTTGCAGGTTTTTTGTTTGTTTGTTTTTGGTTTTGGTGGTGGCTATTACACCGACATTGTTTTGCAACCTTAGAAACTTCGATTTCTTGTTTTTGTTTTTAACTAGCATATTTTATTTTTGAAATGTTGTTCAGGGGAAGGGTCAGAGAGAGAGGGAGAGAGAGAATCCCAAACAGACTCTGTGCTGGGGCACAGAGCTGGATTTGGGGCTCCATCTCACAACTCTTAGATCAGGACCAGAGCCGAAACCAAGAATGGGTTCCTCAAACGACCGAGCCAACCATGTACCCTATTTCTTCTTTTCTAATATATGCATTCAGTGGTAAATTCCTTTCTAAGCCTTGCTTTTGCTGCATGTCCAATTATGAAAACTGTATTTTCATTTGATTCAAGATACTTTGCAGTTTCTTTTGAGATGACTTCTTGGGCGCTGTGTGCTTTTAAATTAATATTTATTAAATCTTCAGATATTTTGTGAGTTTCTAACTTTCTTTTTGTTAACTGATTTCTAGTTTAATTCCACTGTAGTCTGAAAGCAGATTTTGTATGGCTTTAATCCCTTAAATTTGTTAATGTATGTTTTATGGCCCAGAGTTTGGTTTACTGTGGTGAATGTTCTGTGTGAGCTTGAGAAGAATATGTATTCTGTTATTGTAAGAAATGTTCTGTAAGAGGCATCATATAATATTTGGTCTTCTGTGTTTGGCTTATTTCATGTATTAGCGTAATGTCTTCAGCATTCATCTGTTGCAGCATATATCAGAATTTTACTCATTTTTAAAGCTGAACATTATTTATTTTTTGTATATATCCCATTTTGTTTCTCTGTTCATCTGTAAATAGACAACATGGGTTGCTTCTACCTATTGGCTGTCGTGAATCATGGCCCTACAAACATCAGTGTGCAAATAGATCTGTTTTGGTATATACCCACAAGTGGAATTGCTGGTTAATTCTTTTTTTTTGAGGAAGTGTCATACTCCTTTCCAGATGTACCATTTTACATTTTCACTAACAGTGCAAAAGGGTTCTAATTTCTCCACATGAGCTCAGAAACACTTGTTATTTTCTATTTTATTCATAGTAGCCATCCTCATGGGTGTGAGGTACTATCTCATTTTTACTGACTTGCATTTCTTTGATGATTAGTGCTGTTGGATATCTTCTCATTGGTTAATGGCCATTTATAGGTCTTCTTTGGAAAAATGTCTTTTGAAGACCTTTGGCCGCCCTTTAATTGGGTTGCCTTTTTTTTTTTTTAAATAGAGTTGTAGGAGTTCTTTATATACTGATACTGACCTTTTATCAGATAAGTGATGGGCAAATACTATTGCCTTTTCATTGTTGAGAATGCCCTATGATGCACAAAAGTCTTTACTTTTGATGAAATCTAGCTCATCATTTGTTTTTCCTGTGCTTTTTGGTATTATAATCATCCAAAAGAAATCATTGCCAAATTGACTCATGGAATTTTTCACTTATGTTTTCCTTTTAGATTTTTATAGTTTTCAATATGAAATTTGAGTCTTTGATCTACTTTCAGTTAATTTTTGGTTATGTTTTATGGTAACCCAGCTTCATCTTTTGCAAGTGAGTATCATTTTCCAGCAGTTTTTCGTGACATTTCCAAGTTGAATGATCTTGGCAGCCTTATCAAATTCATTTGTCTGTATATGTGAGAATTTATTTCTCATCTCTTGTGTTCTGTTCCATTGGTCTGTGTGTTTGTATATGGTACCACACTGTTTCAATTACTATGTTTTCGTATTAAGTTTGGAAATCGGGAAGAGTGAGACTTCTGGTTTTCTTCTCCCCGCCCCATAAAACAAAAGATTGTTTTAACAATGGAGGTGTCCCTTGTGATTCCATGTGAATTTAAAAATGGATAAATATTGTTTTTCCCCCCCTGTGGGACAACATCCTTTAACTAATCCATTTTTCTTTCTTTTTTTGAAGATTTTTATTTATAGATTATTCATTTGAGGGATAGAGAACAAGCAGGGGGAGGGGCAGAGGGAGAGGGAGAAGCAGGTTCCCTGCTAGGCAGGGAGCCCCACGCAGGACTCAATCCCAGGACCCCAAGATCACAACCCGAACTGAAGGCAGGTGCCCAACCGACTGAGCCATCCTGGTGCCCCAAATATTGGGATTTTAATATTGATTGTATTGAGTCTGTAATTTGCTTTGGGTAGTATTTTCGTCTTAACAATATTAAGTCTTCCAGTCTATGAATATGGGATGGATGTCTTCCAGGTTCTGTGTGCCTTTAATGTCGTTCAGCAGTGTTTTATATAAAGTTTGAAGGTACAAGTCCTTTGGTTAAGTTTATTCCTAAGTGCTTTATTATTTTCCATGCTATTTAATTAATTAATTTTATTTTATTTTTAAAAGATTTATTTATTTATTTATTTGACACAGAGTTCACAAGTAGGCAGAGAGGCAGGCAGAGAGAGAGGGGGAAGCAGGCTCCCTGTTGAATAGAGAGCCAAATGCGGATCTCGATCCCAGGATCCTGGGATCATGACCTGTCTAAAGGCAGAGGCTTAACCCACTGAGCCACCGAGGCACCCCAAGATTATCCATTTCTTGATGATTCATTAGTAGTAGGGTGTGTTTTTCAAGGACTTTATCCATTTGATCTAGGATATCCAGTTTGTTGATGTACTGTTGTTCATAGTACTCTTATAATCTTTTTTATTTTTCTGTAAAATTGGTAGTATCCCCTCCTAGATTCCTGATTTCAGTTGTTTAATTCTTTTCTTTTTCTTAGTTTATGAGCTAAAGATTTTTGAGGAGCCAGATTTTGATCTCAGCAGTTTTCTTTATTGGGTTTTGTGTTCTCCATCTTATGATTTCTGTTCTAAACTTTATTCCTTCTGGTAGCTATGGGTTTAGTTAATCTCTGTTTCTTTCAGGTACAAATTTAAGGTGTTAATTTGGGATATTATTTTTTAATGTGAACACTTACAGCTGCTAAGTATTTCCAGGACTGTCTTTACCACAGCCTATAAATTTTGGTATGTTGTGCTTTCATTTTAATTTTTCTTAAGTTTCAAAAGTTTTTCTTGTGATTCCTTTTTTCTTGCGATATCTTCTAAAAGATACTTTATAGGATTTCAGTCTCTTAAAATTTAGATTTTTGTTGTTGTTGTTGCCTAATATATGGCCTGTCCTGAAGAATGTTCCATGAGTACTTGAGAAAATTGTGTATTTTGCTCTTATTGAGTAGAGTGTTTCTTGTATGTTTTTAAAATTCAGCTTGTTTCCTTCTTAATCTTCTCTCTGGAGGTTCTGTCTGTTATTGAAGTTGTGTGCTGAAACCTCCTACCATTACTGTAGAGTTGTTTCTTTCTTCTTATCTGTCATTGTTTGCTTCAGATTGTGCTCTTGTGTTTGGTGAATTGAATTTAGTGAACGGACACTTTTATCATTAGATGACGTCCCTCTTCACCTCTTCTAATAGCTTTTGACTTACAGTCTCTTGTCTGGTATATGTATAGCCACATCTGGTCTCTTGTTATTATTTGCATAGGAAATCTTGTGCAGTTTTTTTCACTTAAATTTTAACCTTTCTATGTTCTTAGAGCTATAGGGCCATCATGTTTTGTTTGGCTTTAAATACATTCTGCCTGTGTCTTTTGAGGGGGGAGTTTAAACTGTTTACATTTATTTATTTTCAAATTTTTATTTAAATTTAATTAGTTCACATAGAGTGTAATGCTAGTGTTAAGTGTAGAATTTAATATGCAACACCCAGTGCTCATCACAACAGGTGCCCTCCTTTATCCCCATCACCTATTTAACCCATCCCCCTGCCCACCTCCCCACAGTAACTGTTAGATTGTTCCGGATAGTTAATAGTGTGTTTCTTGGTTTGTATATTTTTATTTATTTTTATTTTTTTATTATTATTTTTTAAAGATTTTATTTATTTGACAGACAGAGATCACAAGTAGGCAGAGAGGCAGGCAGAGAGAGAGGGGGAGAAGCAGGCTCCCTGCTGAGCAGAGAGCACGATTCGATTCGATGTGGGGCTCCATTCCAGGACCCTGGGATCATGACCTGAGCTGAAGGCAGAGGCTTTAACCCACTGAGCCACCCACGTGCCCTCGGTTTGCATATTTTAAAAATCACTTATTTCTTACTCCTGTGTTCATCTGTTTTGTTTCTTAAATTCCACATAAGAGTGAAATAATATGGTATTTCTCTCACTGACTTATTTCATTTAGTATAATACTCCCTAGCTCCATACATGTCTTGAAAATGGCAAGATTTCATTTGGTTTTATGACTGCATAATATTTCATTGTGTATGTGTGTACACACACACACACACACCATACCTTCTTAAACTGTTTATGTTTAAAGTAATTACTGATAGGGAAGGCTTACTATTTTCACTTTGTTAATTATTTTCTGCATGTCTTATAACTGTTTTAACTTACTTTTTCCCTTTGTATTCATTCTTTTTAGTGATCCGGTTTTTTTTTAAGTCATGCATATACTTTCTTTTTTTATAATTTTTTAAAAGATTTTATTTATTTATCTGACAGAGATCACAAGTAGGCAGAGAAGTAGGCAGAGAGAGAGAGAGGAGGAAGCAGGCTCCCTGCTGAACAGAGAGCCAGATGCAGGGCTCGATCCCAGGACTCTGGGATCATGACCTGAGCCAAAGGCAGAGGCTGTAACCCACTGAGCCACCCAGGCGCCCCAGTGATCCGTTTTGATTTTATTTCCTTTTTGTATATTCTGTAGGTATTTTTTTTGTGGTTCCACAGGAATTACATATAATATCTTAATGTATAAGAATATATCTTAAACTGATACCTAATTTTAATCTCATACAATAATTTCACTTTTTTACAGCTTGCGTCTCCAACTTTGTTATTGATGTAATAGATGACATTTTTACACATTATGTAACTATAAACAGAGTTACAATCTTTAAGTTCTTTTGTTTTTAAAATTTTAATTAAAAATTTATAATTTATAAATTATATATATTATGTACAATATATAAAATTATATAAATAAAAATAAATATAACATTTAAATTAAATTTAAATTAAATAAATATGAAATTTAAATAAAAATTTAAATTAAATTTTAAAAAATAAAGAATAAAATATGGAGTTACAAAGTAAAATTATAATAGTTTTCATATTGTCCATGCACTTGCCGTTACTGTAGTAACTTACCATTACTACAGCTTTGAGTTACTACCCAGCATCTTTTCTTTTCTTTTTTTTTTTTTTTTTTTTAAGATTATTTGGGAGAGAGCGTGTGTGTGCATGAGTGCAAGGAGGGGCAAAGGGAGGGAACCTTCAAGCCGATTCCCTGTTGAACATGGAGCCCAGTGTTGGGCTGATCGTATGACCCCTGAAATCAGGACTTGAGCTGGAACTAAGTCAGACACTCAACTGATTGAGCCACCTAGGTGCCCGATGCCCAGCGTCCTTTCTGTTCAGCCGGACGGACTCTAAGGTTTCTTATAAGACAGATCTACTGTTCGTGAACTCCCTCAGGTTTTGTTTATCTGAGAGTATCTTAAGATTTTCTCATTTTTAAAAGAAGATTTCATTTATTTATTTGACATACAGAGATCACAAGTAGGCAGAGAGACAGAGAGAAGAGGAGGCAGGCTCCTTGCTGAGCAGAGAGCCTGATGTTGGACTTGATCCCAGGACCCTGGGATCCTGAGCCAAAGGCAGAGGCCTTAATCCACTGAGCCACCCAGACACCCCAAGATTTTCCCAGTTTTTGAAGCACATGTAATACTTTGTTGAATATAATGTTCTTGGTTAACTTCTTTTTTCTTTAACCACTCTAAATATATCATTCTCTGTAAAGTTTCTGCTCAGAAATCCAGTGATAATCTTCTTGAAGATCTTGTGTAGAAGTCAAATCACTTTTGCTTTTAATATTCAGTGTTGCTGATGATCACGTTTCTTGGTTGAGATTCTTGGATTTCTGTATACATAGCTTTCCTCAAATTTGGGAAATTTTTGGATGTTACTTCAACTAAGCTTTCTGCCTCTGTCCTCCTTTTGGGACTCTCATAATGCTATTGATGCATTTAAACATGTTGTTCATAAGTCTATTTGGCTCTGTTCACTTTTTTCTTTTTCTTTTCTTTCTTTCTTTTTTTTTTTTTTTCCATCACTACATTTTCAGGTGATAAGTTTTCAAGTTTGCTAATTCATACTTTGTCTGTTGGAGTCTGTTTTGGATGTTCTCTGGTGAAATTTTCAATTCAGTTATTCCTTGTACCTCTGTTGGGGAATGTGTGTGTTTTCTCTGCCTTTGTTCAAGATTTTTCTTTTTGTTGTTTCTGGCTTAATTTACATACAGCATTGTGTAAGGTTAAGGTGCACAACATATTGATTTGCTTTGTGTGATTATGGTGGTAGCTTCACTAACATCTCTTTCATGTCACATGATCATCATTTCTTTTTTGTGGTTCAAACATTAGAGATCTAGTGTCTTTGCAACTTTGAAATACATTGTACAGTATGGTTGGTTATAATGCACTGTGGTGTGCATTAGATTTCCAGAACTTAATCATTTCCTAGTTGTAAGTTTGTATCTTTAAACATAATTTCCCCAGTTCCCCCATGTCCTAGCCCCTGGTAAACAGGATTCTACTCTGTTTTTTAAGAGTTCAAGCTGTTTAGATTTTACATATAAACAATATCATATTATATTTCTCTTTCTATGTCTAAGCATAATGCTACCGAAGTCCATCAGTGTTGTCACAGATGGCAGGATTTCATTCTTTCTCATGGCTGAATAATTTCTGTTGCATGCATTTATACAATATCATATCTTTATCCATTCATCTGTTGATGGACAGTTAGGTTGTTTCCTTATCTTGGCTCTTGGGAAAAATGCTGCAATAAACATTGGAGTGCAGATAATCTTTTCAACGTCCTAGATTTTTTTTTTTTTTTTTTTTGCCCCATACCCGGAAGAGATATTTTTGGATCATATTCAAGTTTTTTGTTTTGTTTTGTTTTGTTTGTTTTTTTGATTTCCTGTAGTTTGGTTATGATATGCTTAGTTGTAAATTTTTTGTTATTTCCCTGCCTTGTGTTCTGAGTTTTCTGGATCTGTGGTTTGGTGTTTTTAACATTAATTTTGGAAATTTATCAGTCATTAATACTTCATATATTTGCTTCTCTTTTTTTCCTTTTGGTATTCCTGTTGAGCATATGTTACAGCTTTTACAGTTGTCCTGTGGTTCTTGGACATTACTATTTTTTCTTTTATTTTTCTCCTTGCATCTCAGGTTGGGAAATTTATATATATATGTATCTTCAAGCTCACGGATACTGGATCTTATAAATTTTCAGTTGTTCATCATAAGTATATTTAAATACAGCTCTTTTTTTTCATATTTGTATTTTATGCAGCTTTACTAGAGTCCTGTTATTTGTATATTTCTGATTAAAATGTTTACATTACAGTGGGCTATAACCACTGAGGTGAAAATATACAATAAATGATGTTTTGGTCAAACATAACATTCTTAGACTCTAAGTTGAAGAACGAGGGTGAGCTAATAAGATTACAAATTATTTTGTTTTCTATATGCACATCATTTATATTTTTTCTTTCCTTTATAACATTTAAGGATGAAGTATGCCTTTTTAAAATGAAAGATACTTTAATATTACTTTTTAAATCTTTTTTAGGAGCTGTGGCCTTGAAGAATCTTGAAATTAAAGAAAATGCTCTGGTAGGTTTTTTTTTTTCCTTCCGTCTTAGGTTCTGTTTATTTTAGAGAGAAAGAGTGTGAGGTGGGGAAGGGTAGAGGGAGAGGGAGAGAGAATCTGCACAGAATATTCCCTGCTGAGTGGGTAGCCTGATGCATGGCCCAATCCCGTGACCCTGAGATCGTGACCTGAGCCAAAATCAGGGGTCAGACCCTGACTGAGCCCCCAGGTACCCCTGTGGTAGGTTTTGAGTATAAAAAACATATGTTTATAACTATGTAGACTTCTCGATTTACTTTGTTATCTTAAATTATTCAAACTTTGAGAAAACCTTTTAAAAATAATTTTTGCAAAATGTGGATTTTATAAAGTGGACTTTTCTTCTCCTTAAAAAGCACAAACTGACAGTATAATTTTCCCCATTAAAAATTTCCTAATTTTTTTTCTTTCTAGATGATGTTATTTTAAATGGTTAATTGATCTTTCCTGTAGTCTTCAATTTTTTTGATGCCATGGTAATCATTTTTTACCCAAGAATTCAGTGATACTAATTAAATTTATGATTTGTACAACTATCATCCAATATTTTTTTCTGTAACTTTTCCCTAGGTCAAAGGAAGCCCTATAACCATTAAGAAATAAGTCCCTATTCCGGTTCTGTGTAGACCCTGTTAACCGCTAATCTACTTTCTGACTCTCTGAATTTGCCTATTCCATATAGCTCACATAAGTAGAATCATGTTGTGTCTGCCATACTCTATTCAACGTTTTTCACTTAGCATAATTCCTTGTTTGTATCAGAACATTATTTCTTTCCGTGGCTACATAATTCCGCTGTATCTATATGCAGCGTTTTCTTTATCCATTCATATATTGATGGACACTCCAGTCGTTTCTGCCTTTTGGGTCTTGTGAATAATGTTGCTGTAACGTTGGCAATATACATGTCTGTTCAGTTACCTATTTTCCGTCCCCATGGGTAAATGCCTATTAGTGGATTTTATGGTAATTTTGTGTTTAGCCTTTTTAAGAACTGCCATTCTGTTTTCCATGGTAGCTGAACCATTTTATATTCCTATCACCAACACAGGTTGTTTTGTTTCTCCACATTTTTGCTAATGTTTATTTTTTTAGTATTCTTTTAAAAAAATTTTAAGTATAATCTCCCCAGTATGGGGCTCAAATTCATGACCCCAAGATCAAAAGTCACATGCTCTACTGACTGACTCAGCTAGGCACTATTTTTTATTTTTTGATAATACCTTAATAGATATCTTCATAGATAACTTAACATATTTATATCTTAATAGATATAAAGTGGTATTTGTTTTCCCTCATCCGATTATGATTTGCTAAGCTTATCCCCATTTGCGTTGCCTTATGCCTCTGTTGACTATGTCCTTTGTTCTAATGTTTTCAATCTCAGTGAAATTTCATCTGTTTTATTTTGTTGCTCATGTCTTTGTTATATCCAAGAAGTTGTTGCCAGATCTGATGTCAAGATTTTACCAAATATTTTCTTCTAAGGGTTTTGTAGTTTTAGTTCTTATGTTTAGGTCTTATATTGATTTTGGGTTAATTTTTATATGCAGTTATAAGGTAAGGGTCTAAATTCACTTTTATGTGTGGATATTGAGTTTTCTCAGCACTACTTAATGAAAAAGTTGTCCTTTTCCCTGATGGATGGGGAGAAATTTTTTGAGGATATTTTTTGCAAAATGGAGTTTTAACCTCTCTGTGAGGACCAACTTTTAGTGAAATTTCCCACCACCCCTCCTCCCCTCATACAGTGTAAAAGCAGTATGATTTTGGTATGGGTAACTTAGGTGGTCTGTATTACCATAGAGCTTTTCCCCTATCTACTTAAAAATGATTAGTCTCCCTGAATTTTGTGGATTTGAGAATATTACAGTTATGTATCTTTAAATAAGTGTTAAGGATAAAAAAAAAAGGTGTGAGTTAACGTAAACACTTTAAATAATTTTAGGAAAGAAAAAAGTGCCTTCTATTTTGTTGGCCTGCATATGTCCTAATATTTTATATATGATGTTTTTGTAGAGTCAACTGGATGTACCTTTTAAAGTTAAAGTTGGTCATATAGGTAAGCTTTGCTTATTATTTGAATGTCGTGCTTGCTGGGCATAGAGTAAGAATTATATACTTAGTATCTTTTTAATGTGGTATTTTTAATGTTTCCGAGCACTAATTGAAAAATCATATATTCTCATCTGGGTGGAACTTAGTTGTGTAACTTAAAAGTACCATGTGGTCCATATATCCCTTGATTAAAAACTCTGAAATTATACATCTTGTTAGAGTGTTAAAAATGATTTAATTGAGAGCCAGTTTGTTTAATAGCATAACTATCTTGGTTTCTTAGGTTTCTGACCAGTTACTGCTGTACTCTGATAGATCGTGGGTCTGTGGTCTAAGGAGTCAGGTACACATCTTCCAGATAGTGTGGCTGGGGACGAGTCAGAAACTTAGATTCTGAGGTAGTTTGCATGCCTCTGTCCTAGCCCCTGTCATTCTTTAATATCATTATTTATTTTTTTCTTCTATTATGACAGCACATTTCTTAAGTTGGTTTAATTTTTACTCTCACCACTTAGTACAATACCTGGCAAATAGTAGGGACACAATTTGTTGAGTGAAAGAAGTATACATTTCCAAATGGGTAGTATAGGATTACAACTAATTTTATAGAAACATATTTTCCAAGATTTTATTTATTTGGGAGAGAGGAGAGAGAATGATTTGACGAGGGGCAGGAGAGAGAGAATCTTTAGGCAGGCTCTGCTGAGTACAGTCAGTGGAGGGGCTTGATTCTATGACCTTGAGATCATTAGCTGAGCCAGAACCAAGAGTCATACACTCAACTGATTGAGCCACACAGGTGCCCCTCCCCTTGCTGTTGTTGAGTGTTGTTAATCTTACGCTCTTTCAGAGTTTCCTCATTTAGCATGCAAAATTACATATGTAGCAAGTATAAGAAACACATATGTATTTTAAAAGTAGTTATATTTATGTGGAAGATTTTTGGAATTGTCTTTTTTACTATTTTTTTGTATTTTCCAAATTTCCTGAAAGTATAAAGTCAAGTTTTATGAAAGCACTTTATACTGAGAGAAAAAAAATTTGAATCAAATTTACTGGTGAAAATGGAACATTATTGACTTGGTTTGTGTTTCTTTGATTACTTAATCTATTTTGTCATTGTTCTTTTTCTTTTGTTTATTTACTTTTTTGGATTCTTAATGGATATGTATGTGTGTAAGCAGTCTACCTGATAATCAGATTTGTCAATTATTTTTTCTAATGTGTTCATTCTGGTTATATTTTGGACTGTACACAAATTTGAAATGGTCATTATCTTCTCTGATTTTATAATTTAGAAAGTCATCTGTCTTTTAGAAATCAGATGGTTTGGTTCTTTTTCTCTGGATTGATATCGTAAGATGAAATCCTTTTTTCAGTTTAGATTTTTTTTAAACATGGAATTTTGGGGTTATGTAATGAGAAATGTCTATGTAGATTTTTTTCCCTTCCCCAGTTACTAACTAGCCATTGTGTTGTTAATCGTTCCCTTGTCAATTATGACAGCTATTTCTAAGTTATTTGACTCATGCTTTCTAAAAAATTTTAAAGTACTTTAAAACTATTCTGAAAGTTTTCTTTTTATGCCTCCCCCTCACCTCTGTTGTCACAAGACTAGAATCAGTATAATGAAGACCTTACAGCATATTTTTTAGTTTAAGAAATCTAATGCTTTAAGAAATACTTTGCTGATAGACTGTAGTAAAACATTTTCATTAGTTTGAATGATTTTCTAATCTTGTCCATGGTCTTTGATAATTACCATAGAAATCTGCGCATACACTTGCAATGATATTCATACACACATATTATGTATATAGTCTATATGTGAAAATACACTTTTCAGTTTTATAGTCTACACTTTGAAAGTGTCATATAAATACTAACAGTGATTTAGAGTATGAGTTGGGGAAATCAGAATTATAATAACAAGGGTTGTTGGTTAATTGCAGAAGAATACTAATGTTTGTGGTGAAGATTGTCATAAAGAGAAACTTACACATTTTTAGAATATCATTTGGTAGATTTTCCAACAGTTCTGATAGACATGATTTCCAATCATTACAACAAAGGCTTATTGTTTGTAGTTGTAAAATAGCTTTGTCACTTTGTTAGTTCTTCGAATGCCTGATAGAAAATAGGCTGGCCAAAGGAATATTGAAAAAGAACGCCAAAGTTGGTGGCATCACAATTCCAGACTTCAAGCTCTATTACAAAGCTGTCATCATCAAGACAGTATGGTACTGCCACAAAAACAGACACATATATCAATGGAACAGAGTAGAGAGCCCAGAAATAGACCCTCCACTCTGTGGTCAACTAATCTTTGACAAAGCAGGAAAGAATGTCCAATGGAAAAAAGACAGCCTCTTCAACAAATGGCGCTGGGAAAATTGGACAGCCACATACAGAAAAATGAAATTGGCAGGCGAGAATTCTACCACTGAACCACCCATGCCAGAAAAATGAAATTGGACCATTTCCTCACACCACACATGAAAATAGACTCAAAATAGATGAAGGACCTCAATGTGAGAAAGGAATCCATCAAAATCCTTGAGGAGAACCCAGGCAGCAACCTCTTCGACCTCAGCTGCAGCAACTTCTTCCTAGAAACATTGCCGAAGGCAAGGGAAGCAAGGGCAAAATGAACTATTGGGGACTTCATCAAGATTGAAAGCTTTTGCACAGCCAAGGAAACAGTTAACAAAACCAAAAGACAACTGACAGAATGGGAGAAGATATTTGCAAACGACATATCAGATAAAGGGCTAGTATCCAAAATCTATAAAGAGCTTAGCAAACTCAACACCCAAAGAACAAATAATCCAATCAAGAAATGGGGAGAGGACATGAACAGACATTTCTGCAAAGGAGACATCCAGGTGGCCAACAGACACATGAAAAAGTGTTCCACGTCACTTGGCATCAGGGAAATCCAAATCAAAACCACAATGAGATACCACCTCACATCAATCAGAATGGCTAAAATTAACAAGTCCGGAAACAACAGATGCTGGTGAGGATGCGGAGAAAGGGGAACCCTCCTACACTCTTGGTGGGAATGTAAGCTGGTGCAACCACTCTGAAAACAGCATGGAAGTTCCTCAAAAAGTTGAAAATAGAGCTACCCTACCACCCAGCAACTGCTCTACTGGGTATTTACCCTAAAGATACAAATGTAGTGATCCATAGGGGCACGTGCACCTGAATGTTTATAGCAGCAATGTCCACAATAGCCAAACTATGGAAAGAACCTAGATTTCCATTAACAGATGAATGGATAAAGAAGAAGTGGTATATATACACAATGGAATACTATGCTGCCATCAAAAGAAATGAAACCTTGCCTTTTGTGACAACATGGATGGAACTAGAGGGTATTATGCTTAGCGAAATAAGTCATTTGGAGAAAGACAACTATCATATGATCTCCCTGATATGAGGAAGTGGAGATGCAACATCGGGTTTTGGGGAGTAGGAAAAGAATAAATGAAACAAGGCGGGATTGGGAGGGAGACAAACCATAAGAGACTCTTAATCTCACAAAAGAAACTGAGGGGGAGGGGAGTAGGGAGAGGGTGGTTGGGTTATGGACATTGGGAGGGTATGTGCTATGGTGAGTGCTGTGAAGTGTGTAAACCTGGTGATTCATAGACCTGTACCCCTGGGGCTAATAATACATTATATGCTTATAAAAAAATTAGGCTAGCAATAAATGTGGTTGAATGAATAATAATATTTTTTGTCCTTATTCTAAAAATTCATGTAGGTAATCTTAATCTTACAATTCCATGGAAAAACCTGTATACTCAACCAGTTGAAGCTTTCCTGGGAGACATTTATTTACTCATAGTGCCTTCTTCTAGTAAGTCAACTTTTAAACATTATAACTTAAAGTACTTTTATTTGTGAGTGGAAGAATCTTTATATTTGATAATTATACTCAAAATACTTCTGGTGAATTTTTTGAGATACTTCTATATTTAAATTAGCATTCAGAAATTCACATTAAATTGATTTTTACTCCAAATTATTGCAGACTTTGAATTCATGATTATTTTCAAGGATATATTTTAGAATGGTTATGCTTAAAGTTAAAGTAACTAAGTATTCTTTTTTATGCTTCCTGTAGAAATAAAATATGATCCTTTAAAAGAAGAAAAACAACTCTTGGAAGCAAAACAACATGAACTTAAACGAATAGAAGAAGCAAAACAAAAAGTAGCTGATCAAGGTAAAGGAAACAGTAAATAAAAATGATAATAAGAAAAAGAGAAAAGACCTAAATATCACATATGAATATTATTTGTCTCTGGAGGCATTAAAATTATTTAGCGAATGAGGGAATCTTATTATGTGGGGAATTTTAATGTGGTTTGTATATTTTATCGTGTTTACAGAAATTCTATAGAAACTTACTCTATGACAATAAGTGTATGGTTAGTTTTTAAGTATAATAATTTTATCAAGTATATTTTGTTTTATAGCTTTAAAAAAATATTCGATTATATCACTTCTTAATTTTTTGGGTGTACCTAGTCCTTTGATATATTTATGTTTTCCCATATTTATTTGTTTACTTTTGGGTTCATATCTTTTCCTGTTCAGCCTAGACCAGAATAGTCCATTACTTTAACACTTCACTTTTCTCAGTGGAAGGGGTGTCCTGCAGAAATCTCCTTCTCTTCCCCTTGTGCAGTGGTCACTATCAGCCGGTACTTTTTTGTACTCTGTTCTCTCTAGTGTAGCTTTCTCCTTAGTATGGAAATATACTGTAATATGTTAATATGTCTTATCTTTAAACACAAAATGATCTTCCGAACCCAGTTATCTGCTTACCTTCTGTTCTCCCTCCTTCATTTAGTAGCTAACTATCTTACAAATATATGTATACTTACATTGCCAACATTGCCATGCATTTATTTGTTCAATAAAAAAGTGAAATCCAGAGTAAACATTTCACCTTTTGACAAAGAGGTGAAAACAGTAAAGGAGATTTAACAATAACTTCTGGTGACACTTCTTATATTGTTTTTTCTTCTCTCAGTTCTTTCATATCTAAAGTAGTTGCTCACCACTATGCCCAATCATTTTATTGTGGGCGCCTGGGTGACTCAGTTGGTTAAGTGTCTGCGTTCGGCTCAGCTCATGATCCTGGAGTTGTGGGAGCAAGCCCTGCATCCGGCTCCCTGCTCAGTAGAGAACCTGCTTCTCCCTTTGCTCATCACCCAACTCATGCTATCTTGCTCACTTGCTCTCTCTCAAAGAAATAAATAAATTCTTAAAAAGTCTGGCTAGTAGAACTGTCATCAGATTTTTCTTAGGAATAGTTTTGGTCACTTACTTTTTTATCCTTTGAATGGGCCATACCTTCCTGCTTCTTTATATGCCTTGTGATTTCTCATTAAAATCTGGATATTTGGATATAATCATGTGATACCTGTTAAAATGAAATTCACCCCATTACTATGGTTTTCTTTCTTTTTTTTTTAATGTTTTTGTTTATTATTTTTCATTTTTATAGGAGGTCCCTAGTCCAGGGATCAGTCTGAGGTGTAAATGTAAGGTATTCTCAGAACTTTTCTAAGCCTGAGCCTATTTCTTTTCCCCATTGAGCCGCCCAAGTGCCCTGATAATGGGTTTTTTTTTAGGGTTGGAGCTTTTCCTCTGTAAGGAAAATGAGGAAAAAAAAAAACAAAAGAGTTTAAAATGTTGTAAAATAATAGGTTGTGGGCTCTGAGCAGGGTAAGGAATTGAGAAGGAAACTACTGGATGGGGGAATGAAAATTTTGCATTGAACTGAATGAATAGATTCATAGAGCAAAGGATTTTACTAGGATGTGGTGGTAACCAATCAAATAAAAAAAATGCTGTGTCTTCAGAGAGCTTTTATTTTGTTTATTTACTAATTCTAAAGTCCTTTTATAGTTAAGTGTATTTATTCATCTGTTCACTGAATCTTGGATTTGATGTAAATATATCTTCATCAGCTTATCCTCCTTGGCAGTTGAATTAGGGAGTAGTAGGTCATTAGAAGAAAAGACAGATAATATGTGTGTACAGGTGGAACAGGACTAGAAATAGGAAATGAGGTAGTTTTCGTTGGCATTTTCAAATGGGGGAAAGGGGGATAGTAACTTGTGGTTATCAAAGGCGTATTCTTTTCAAAGATTATTTATCTCAGATCATGGGGTGGAGCAGCAGGAGAGGAGGGAGAATCGTTGGGCAGACTCTCCTCTTAGCACAGATCCCAATGCAGGGCTTGATCCCAGGACCCCAAGGTCTTGACTGGAGCAGAAATCAAAAGTTGGATGCTCAACCGACGGAGCCATCCAGGTGCCCCTCCCTCAAAGTCATGTTAAAAAAAAATTAGGAACTTCAGTCCTTTATTTTGTCTATCCCCTGGAAAGTTCTTCGTGTTGGATTCATCAGCAAGAAAAATGTATTCAACTGTTTTATACATTGAACCACATACAACTTGTAATAATATCACTAATTTTAAGAGAGATGCCTACTTCCTGCTATTTCTGGCTTTTATAATTTAAGACCCATTATAATTCTTACCTAATAATCTTCATTGTTTTCCAAGTCTTTATGTACTCAGGTATATTTAACAGAGGTTGTAAAATTTAATGGCAGTAAGTTTGGTTGGATTTAGTTTCATTAAAAAAATATATTTTGAAAATTATGTGTTTGGTTGCCTTTGAAAGTCTCTTGGTATGGAAGACTTTGGGAAAGCAGGCTCTTAGTGTTCTGTTTACAAATACAGATTGTTTTCTTTAACATGGCAATGTTAATGTTATCTTGAAATGTGAATACTTATACAGTATATTTTTCAGTCAAGTTAAAGAATATTTGCTATTGTAGACAAACTTCGGGTGGAGAAACAAGACACTTTTACAGAAAAATTAATTACTCAGATCATAAAAAATCTTCAAGTGAAAATTTCCAACATCCATATTCGTTACGAGGATGACGTAAGTATTTTAATAGGTAAAACTTGTTTTTTTATGTTTTTATTTTACTGTTTGTTGACACCTGCTCTGTAGTGATCAACCTGTTGGATGCTGAAAAGTGGAGGGACACAGAGCTGAAAATGACCTGATCTTTCTTTTCTGTAATTAGTTTTCAGTGTTTATTGCTTTGACTGCACTTTCCTAAAATGTTCAAAAATCAGATAATGAAGGAAAAGGCCTTTTTATATTATGGTCACCTTTGATGGTTGGGCACTATGAATTTAGTTGATATGTATTTTTAAAATACTTTATAGTTACCTCCTGGAAATTACACTGGTGTAGGAATCAGTAGAGCTAGATTTAGATTACCTCAAATAGATCCTGTATTTTCTCTGAAACGCACAGTTATTGACATCTCAGAGTACTGTTGTGTGTGCCATCAATTGATCAATAAGCTTTTTTTATAAACTGAAAAACATGCATTTTTATTGCATAATAATACATTGATACTTGATACCTTAATTAGTATTTGGAAAAATATAGGAGTAAAAGTTGTAGCAAGTAGTAAAATGTTTTTGAACGTTTGAGATATAGAATATTTCCCAGGAAATGAACTTTTTCAATAAAATGAATTTTAATTTATAAAAATCTGAGTAAAATTTGCTCTTTCCTCTTTAGATCACAAATCGAGACAACCCGCTATCATTTGGTATTTCCCTTCAAAATCTCAGCATGCAGGTACTTCATTTGAAAAGAAATTTAGGGGAAGGGAGGGAAAAATGAAACAAATTGAAAACAGAGAGGGAGACAAACCATAAGAGACTCTTAATCTCAGGAAATAAATCAAGGGTTGCTGGAGGGGAGGCGGTAGACGGGATGAGGTGGCTGGGGGATGAATATTGGGGATGAATCTGTGCTGTGGGGAGTGCTGGGAGCTGTGTAAGACTGATGAATCACAGACCTGTACCCCTGAAACAAATAATACATCATATGTTAAAAAGAAAAAAAAATAGAAATAAAAATAGATAAATTGAGAGGGGAATTTTTTTTTTTTTTTCAAAATAAGAACTTGGGAAAATGAGCAAAATGTAAAATACAGTAACATGATATAGCCAAAAAAAATTTAACCCTATTTTGTAGTATAGTTCATCTAACTATTAATTACTGTTTGTGTGTGTAGCATCAGAAGTAGTCGTCTATATAGAATTACTACAGAAAGTGCATAGGCTGGATTGGAGTTGGGGGTAGTTAGGTTACCATTTTAAAAAACGGTTGACAATCAAATTTAGTTTAAAATATGAGGGCCTGTTATTTGCAAATTAGAACATTCAAGACTTTTCTTAAATAAGTAGAAAGTAAAAGTAATAAATACTCATTTCAGAAACTTTGATAAGCCATGAAAAGCATAAACCAATCACTCATTTCCTCACTGCCATTATTAATATTGTGGCAAACTTTCTTCCTGTCCAGTTTTTCAAACTGAGGAATTTTTAAAGTATAAGAGCAAGTAGAGGCTTGCGTCCAGAATAGACAGTTGTGGAATTTGACATTTGGTTTAAGTTTTAAATACTTTATTTTAAAGAATAAACTGTTAGGAATAAAGTCTAATTCTGTTTTGTTTTCTACTCTTTACCTTTCTCCAGAGAGAAACACCATAAGTGATATTTTATGTGATTTTTCTATAAATTTTCATTCTTCTATCACAGTGTTTTTGACATTTACTTGTGTTGCTACACATAATTCAGTTTAATTGCTGTGTAGTATTTCATTACTTGCTTTTATTTGTTATATCCATTGGGTTTTTGTAAATAATCTCTTCTTAAAACATGGATCCACTACAAACAATAAATAAGAAAAGCCAAATGAAAAGTTATCGAATGAAGTTGGGTGGGGTAAACTGTCAAGTGTTGCTGTAAGTTTGAAAAATAAGGATGGAGAATGAGCCATTGGCTGTGGTGGTGTGGAGGTAGTGGGTAGCTGTGACAGCAATGGTGTTGACCAACACCGTTGGGAGACCTTGGAATCTGGTGTCCTAGCCCAGACCTATTCAGTTAGAAACTCAAGTGGGGGTCAAGCAGACTAAGTTTTAGAAAGCCCTCCAGGTGATTCTGATGCAACGCTCAAGCTTGAAAACTTGACTGCCGTCATCTCTTCAGTTCTCTACTAATAAATGAAAACGATCTTTGCAGAATAAGCATCTAAACACTGTATTCCCCTCAGTGGCTTCTCATTGCTATTGGAATAAAGTCAGTAGTTTTGTTTTAAAATAGTTTATAATTGCTTTGTAGTGTGACCCCAGGTGACATTTGGTTTCACCTCTTTGCTTTGCATTGTGTTCTCTGACCATACTAGGCTTCTTCAGTTCCCTGAACATTTTGCATATTTGCATATTTTTCTACTCTGAATCATATTCTTTACTGACCTTAAAATCAGCAGTTTCTATTCATATATCCTATATTGAACATCACTTTCTCCCTTACATCCCTGAGTTTGAGGCTCCTACCTTATTCTGAGAACTGTGTATTTAACCTCTACGGTGGTACTTGCCTGTTTGTAATTGCTTGTTCACTTTTTCATTCAGCAGTGAGCTCTTTGAAAGCAGAGGCTTTCTTTTGCTCAGTTAATATCCTTTCACTGAATGTTTCAAGACCATTTTTATGGGAAATTGGTCAAGGGCATGAATGGTGCCGTTCCATCAGTCTGCATTTCACATGTAAATAATACTTTTCACTGTTAATTTTCTTTTTAGACAACTGATCAAAACTGGGTTCCATGTTTACATGATGAAACTGAGAAACTGTTTCGTAAGGTAAAATATTTTGTCAATCCATAGACTTAATAAACGAAACTTTTAGAAAGGCAATTGCTAGTAAGGATTTATGTGAATTGTGTTTACTTGCTTAACTCTATCATATGACTCCATTATTTGAGACTTCTGAAAATAGCATATGTTAAAGAAGAAAATGAGGCATGTAATAAATTTTATTTATTTTCAGTTAATCCGATTGGACAACCTTTTTGCCTATTGGAATGTGAAGTCTCAGTTGTTTTACCTTAATGATTATGATGAATCATTGGTAAGTAAATCTTTTTGATATGTGTGTGTACACCTTTGTTGGTATCATACTTTGCATAAGGTTTTATTCATTATCACTTATTAACATACTGTAGTCTGGTCTCTTTTACTAGGCAAATCTGTTAGCATTTACAGGAATAGATGAATATATATGTGCCTGTACACGTACATGTATGGATCTTTTTTTTTGTATCATAGACATACAGCATTGGTATATATTAGTTTTATGTGTGCACTGTTATGGTTCAGTACTTGTACATAATGTGAAATGATCACAGTAGGTCTAACATGCATTACCATACATAGTTAATTATAGAACTTTTTTCTTTGGGTGAGTACTTTTAAGATTTACTCTCTCAGCAATGTCAAAATGTGCAGCACAACATTGTTAACTATAGTTGTCATTGCTGCACATTTACATATATCTCCATGACTGACTTACTGTATAACTAGAAGTTCTTAACCTTTTGACTCCCTTTACACATTTCACATATCTCTCACTCTATTTCAGACAGCCATCTGTTTGTTTTCTGTATCTGTGAGTATGAGGTTGGCCTTTGTTTAAAGTATTCTACATATAATTGAGGTCAGATGGTATCTGCCTGACTTACTTCACTTAGCGTAAGGCCATCAAGGTTCATCCTTGTTGCAAATGGCAAGATTTCCTTCTCTTTAATGGCTTAATAATAATCCACAGTGTGTTTTCTTTATCTATTCATCTATCCATGGAGTTTTTTTTAAAGATTTTATTTATTTATTTGACAGACAGAGATCACAGGTAGGCTGAGAGGCAGGCAGAGAGAGAAGGGGAAGCAGGCTCCCTGCTGAGCAAGGAGCCTGATGTGGGGCTCGATCTCAGGACCGTGAGATCATGACCTGAGCCAAAGGCAGAGGCTTAACCCACTGAGGTACCTAGGCTCCCCATCAGTGGATTTCTAGATGGTTTCTGTGTCTTGGCTATTATCATTAATGCTGCAGTGAACATAATGGTGCATGAATCTTTTCTATTTCATGATTTTCGTTTCTTTTAATAAATACTCGGAAGTGGAATTGCTGGATTGTACGGTAGTTCTTTTTAATTTTTTAAGGACCCTCCATATTGTTTTTCCATAGGGATTGCATCAATTTACATTTCCACCAACAGTGCATAGGAATTTCCTTTTCTTCGCATTCTTGCCAGCGCTGGTTATTTATTTTCTTTCTTTTTTTTTTTTATAATAACCATTTTAACAGGTAATAGCTCATGCTTTTGATTTGTGATTCCCCTGGTTATTAGTGGTATTGAATACCTTTTCATTTGCCTTTTGGCTATCTGTATGTTCAAGAAATGTCTATTCAGTTCTTCTGCCATTTTTAAATTGGATTTTCTGAAATTGGGGTGTATGAGTTGTTTATGTATTTTGAATATTGATCCCTTGTCAGATAAATGATTTGCAAATATTTTTATGAGTTTTATGGTTTGAGGGCTTCCATTCAAGTCTTTTAATCTATTTTGAATTAATGTTTGTGTATGGTGTAAGGTAGTGGTCCAGTTTTATTCTCTTGCATGTGGCTGTCCAGTTTTCCAAACACGGCATATATTGAAGAGACTCTCCTTTCCTCATATTATATTTTTGGCTTCTTTGTTATAATTTATTTATTTTATTTTAGTTTTTTAAAGATTTTATTTATTTGACAGACAGAGATCACAAGTAGGCAGAGAGAGAGGGGGAAGCAGGCTCCCTGCTGAGCAGAGAGCCTGATGTGGGTCTCGATCCCGGGACCCTGAGATCATAACCTGAGCCAAAGGCAGAGGCTTTAACCCACTGAGCCACCCAGGCGCTCCTTCTTTGTTATAATTTAATTGACCATATATGCATAGGTATATTTCAGGGCTCTTTCTTTTGCTATGTGTATCTGTTTTTGTGCCAGTACCATACTGTTTTGATGACTATGGTTTTGTGATATAACTTGAAATCAGGAATTTGATAGCTCCAGGTTTGTTCTTTATCAAGATTACTTTGGTTATTCAGGGTCAGCCTGATGTGGGGCTTGATCCTGGGACCCTGAGATCATAACCTGAGCCAAAGGCAGAGGCTTTAACCCACTGAGCCATCCAGGCGCTCCTTCTTTGTTATAATTTAATTGACCATATATGCATAGGTATATTTCAGGGCTCTTTCTTCTCTTGCTATGTGTATCTGTTTTTGTGCCAGTACCATACTGTTTTGATGACTATGGTTTTGTGATATAACTTGAAATCAGGAATTTGATAGCTCCAGGTTTGTTCTTTATCAAGATTACTTTGGTTATTCGGGGTCTTTTGTGGTTTCATACATATATTAGGGTCTTGTGTTCTATTTCTGTGAATAATGCCATTGGAAATTTGATAGAGATTGCATGAATTTGTAGATTTCTTTGGATGGTATGGACTTTTTAACAGGATTATTTCTTGCAATATAAAGCATGGAATGTTTTCCCATTTTTTTGCATCTTCAATTTCACTCTTCATTATCTTATAGTTTTTGGTGTACAAAGCTTTACCTACTTGGTTAAATTTTTTTTTTAATTAAAATACTTGTTTTATTGCTTTAATTACCTAAAGCTACAAAATGTAACACATTTCCTTATAGTAGTTTCAGTTAATTTTCTTTTTTAAAGTTTTTATTTAAATTCTAGTTAGTTAAGATATAGTGTAATATTTGTTTCAGAAGTAGAATTTAGTGATCTCATCACTATACCCTATTCTCATTACTAGTGCCGTTCCTAATTTATTTAGCCCATCACTTATTTAGCCCATCCCACACTCACCCACCCCCAGCAACCCTCAGTTTGTTCTCTATTTTTAAGTCTTTTATGGTTTGACTCCCCTCCCCCCTTTTTTTCACCCCTTCACATATTTTCATCTGTTTTGTTTCTTAAATTCCACATATGAGTGTAGTCATATGGTATTAGTCTTTTTCTGACTGACTTCCTTGGTTAAATTTATTCTTAGGTATTTTATTCTTTTTGCTATAATTGTAAATTGGATTGTTTTCCTAATTTCCCTTTCTGCTACTGCATTATTAGTGTATAGAAATGCAGTAGAATTCTGTATATTAAATTTGTATCCTGCAACTTGATTGAATTTATTTATTCGTCTTAACAGTTTTGGTGGAGTCTTTAGGGTTTTCTGTATAGAATGTTGTGTCATCTACAAACAGTGACAGTTTTACTTCTTTTCCAATTTGGATGCCTTTTGTTCTTGCTTAATGGCTCTGGCTGGGGCTTCTAATACTATGCTGAATAGAAGTGGCAAGAGTGGGCATCTTTGTCTTTTTCCTGATCTTAGAGGACGAGCTTTCAGTTTTTAACTGTTGAGCATGTTAGCTGTGGATTTGTTATATCTGGCCTTTATTATGTTGAGGTATATTTCCCTTACACCTACTTTCTTGAGATTCCTTATCATGAGTGGATGGTGAATTTTATCAGATTTTATATATGTGCCTGTACAGATATGTAAAAACACACACTATATATCTAAATAGTTCCTAGATTATTCTTAGTGGGAATTAGTGGGAGTTTAATGGGATATTATGTAACCACTTCAGTATTTTCCATAGGTAAGTCCTCCTGAGTTTGAGTTATTTATTTTTTAAATTGCTTAAAAAAAATTTTTTTTTATGTAATAGGATTTTTGTAGAGTAAAGATACATTGGCATGAATATAAATAAAAGCAGTTTGTCTTTTAATAGGACAGCTTGAGGAAGGGCATTGTCTATCGAAATATTGTTCCGGAAGGTTATGATTTTGGTAAGTATGTTTTATAAAATAAGTGCAATTAAAATAATCTGTGTAAATATTGAATAAACATTGATAATGTCACTGTAATTTTTCATGTTAATTTTGTCATATAACTCAAGGTATTTATGCACAAAAACCAGTTACCTATTCTACGCCATTCATTGTTGGGGAGCTTTTTGCTATATTTTGAAACTATAGGAAAGAAAAGTGTCCAACAAGAGAGGATGTAATAAATGTGGTAAATCTCTAAGGATTATTCAGTAATAATTATGCTCTTTTAAAGACATTTTATGTGCAAAAACAATTTAATAAGGCTAGTAGCTGCTATAGTCTGTAGTGTGATCTTACTGTTTTAAAAATGTATATTTAAAATTTTTCTTCTTCATACTTTTTTCTGGTTCCAGATTTTCCAAAATGAACATGTAATACTTTTATAATCAGAAATGAGTTAACTAAAACTTCAAATTGAAAGGAGTACTATTTTTTCCTACACTATAGGCACTCAATAAATACTAGTCAATGGATGGATAAATTATTTATTGGATTTGGTTGTCTGATGTCACCTACCAGTGATTCTTTTCTGTATTCTTCTACCTTCATGATTGTACTTTATTAATTTCCTGACATGGCTATTTTTTTTTTTAAGACTTATTTGAGAGAGCTCACATGTGCACGAGATGGGGGATGGGCACGGGAGAGACAGAGGGAGAGAGAGAGAATCTGGAGCTGACTCCCCATTGAGTGTGGAGCCCCAGCCTACTGAGTGGGGAACTCAAAGAGCTCAAAGCTGGCTTGATCTTACCACTTGAGATCATGACCTGAGCTAAAACCAGGATTTGGGTGCTCATCCAGCTGAGCCAGCCAGACACCCTTGAAGTGACTCTTCTTGTTTTCACTCTTGAAACCAGTTGAAAGTCATGCAATAAGTATTTTATTTTCTAGATTTTTTTTTTTCTGAAAGGAAACATTAGTAACAGATGAGATTGTGTACCGTGTGTCCTGTCTATCATTTTAGGTTTGACTGATTTTTCCTTTTCCCTACTATCATTTCCTGCTCCATTCGTTAGTGAGGGTCTGGTGAGAGACAGACTGTACAGTAATATGAGCAGGGGAAGTTTAATATAAAGAATTACTATTAAAGGACTGGAGTGACAAGGGGTTGGCTAATAGAAAGCAGAGAACTCTAAGGAATACAGGAATAATAGAAGGAACTGCCCCTCCCCTGGGACTAAGTGCCCAAAGAACGGGGTCTGTCTGCTTCAACACTGAGATCTAGACCTTGTTGGAAAGGACATGACCAGGGCTCACGACTGCCGGGAAAAGTCCGTGTGGTGCCACACCACTAACCTGTTGGCAATTTGCCCTCAGGAACTTCAGCATTTCTCTTGGGGAGTTGTCTCACAGGAGGCACTTCACTGCAAAATTGCCCTAGGGTGCTGGGAGAATATGCTGGCTGTGGCTAGTGCTGAAGACCTCTGTCATGCTGCAGGAGCTGTCTGCTGTAGGAGCCTTTTGCTAGCATCCAGGCAGCGGAAAAGTCCTGGTACTGTAGAAGTCTGTGGAGTGAGCCCATTAGAACCAGGAACTCCCCTGCAGTAGCTCTCCAGTGTCCAGCTTTATGCTAGCTGCTAAAGAAAAAAAATAAAGGGCCCAAATCTAGTTTTTGGATTAAGCAGTGAATTCCAAATTCATAGCCAAATTGATAGTTGGTATATACCTTCTGGAGAGGGAAGGACTAAAGCTTTCTTTTTTCCTTTCTTTTCTTTTTTAAAAAAGATTTTACTTATTTGTCAGAGAAAGAGAGAGCGCACATAGGGAGAGTGGCAGGCAGAGGGAGAAGCAGACTCCCTGCCGAGCTAGGTAGGAGTCCACTGTGGAACTCGATCCCAGGACCCTGGGATCATGACTGGAGCCAAAGGCAGAATCTTAACAAACTAAGCCACCCAGGTGTTCCAGACTAAAGGCTTTTTTATTTTTTTTAAATTAATTTACTTATTTTCAGCATAACAGTATTCATTATTTTTTTACCGCACCCAGTGCTCCATGCAATCTGTACCCTCTATAATACCATTTCAGACCCCTCAGATTGTTTTTCAGAGTCCATAGTCTCTCATGATTCACCTCCCCTTCCAATTTCCCCCAACTCCCTTCTCCTCTCTAACTCCCCATGTCCTCCATGCTATTTGTTATGCTCCACAAATAAGTGAAACCATATGATAATTGACTCTCTCTGCTTGACTTATTTCACTCAGCATAGTCTCTTCCAGTCCCGTCCATGTTGCTACAAAAGTTGGGTATTCATCCTTTCTGATGGAGGCATAATACTCCATAGTGTATATGGACCACATCTTCCTTATCCATTCGTCCGTTGAAGGGCATCTTGGTTCTTTCCATAGTTTGGCGACCGTGGCCATTGCTGCTAGAAACATTGGGGTACAGATGGCCCTTCTTTTCACGACATCTGTATCCTTGGGGTAAATACCCAGGAGTGCAATTGCAGGGTCATAGGGAAGGTCTATTTTTAATTTCTTGAGGAATCTCCACACTGTTCTCCAAAGAGGCTGCACCAACTTGCATTCCCACCAACAGTGTAAGAGGGTTCCCCTTTCTCCACATCCCCTCCAACACATGTTGTTTCCTGTCTTGTTAATTTTGGCCATTCTAATTGGTGTAAGGTGATATCTCAATGTGGTTTTAATTTGAATCTCCCTGATGGCTAGAGATGAACATTTTTTCATGTGTCTGATAGCCATTTGTATGTCTTGATTGGAGAAGTGTCTGTTCATATCATCTGCCCATTTTTTTTATATGGTTGTCTGTTTTGTGTGTCTTGAGTTTGAGGAGTTCATTATAGATCCTGGATATCAACCTTTAAAGGCCTTTTTTGTTCTTTATTTAATGGGACAGACAACAGTTTATTTATAGGCTGAGATCGGAATGATCTGTAGAATATGAAAAACAAATGAGCAAGAGAGAGGACGGATAATTTCTTTATGAGATATGGGTGAAAGGGGATAGGATCTCATGTACAAGTGGAGTGCTTTGCCGCACAGAGGAACATGATTAGTTCATTTGTAAGAGAGATTTTAGGTATAAGAGAAGTCCTTCTTCTAGTAGAGATGGTAATAGTAGTATATGGAATTTCTCTTATGAGCAGTTATTTTTTAATATCTGAGGTGTGGGCGTTTCTGGAGGGAAGAGAGGCTATGAAATTGTCATGTAGGTAAACAGGAGAGTGAATTCACTACAGTGGTGCTCTCAAAGTACAGTTCAGACTAGCAACATCAGTATTACTTGGGAACTTTTTAGAAATAGATGTCCTAGAGCCCATTCCAGACATAGTGAATCAGAACTTCTGAGAGTGAGCGTTGGCAATCTGTTTTAATAAGCTTTCCTGGTGATCTTGATTACTGACATTTTGAGAGCCACTTCGCTAGAGTAGGGGCTGGGCAGTTCTTTTTGTTTGTTTGTTTATTTTTTATTGTTTTGGTAAAAGGCCAAATAGTAAATAATTTTCAGTTTTAAGGCCATATATAGCCATTGTCTCATATTTTCGTTTCTTTTAAACAACTCTATAAAGATAAAGCTGTAAAAATCATTCTTAGTTTATTGATTGTACAAAAACACACTATGGTATGCATTTACCTAAACTGGACTAAATGTTGTATGACTGCCTAGCAACAGTGAGGACCTTTGGGTTTTATGACATTACAGTGAGACTAGTCTGTGTGATAGTGTACATTTTTGTTTTGGTTTGTTTTTCTAACCAAATCGAATTTCTCAGGTAGTTTACAGATGTAGAATAAATGGAGAGGGTTTTTTATCCATAATTAGAGTTTTGCCTGGTAAGTACTGACAAAGTGAGAAGACAGAGGAGTGAAAACTGAATGCAGGGAGATGATTAAAATAACTGATCATAGAATTTTAATAGGGTAGAGAGGGACCTGAGGACATGAAACGGAGGTGAAAGAACTGATGAAGATTAATGAATGGTCCGTCCCACAGGACCTGAAGATTCAGTATTGGAGTACTGGAGAGCTAGGTGGTGGTGGTGGTAGGAGATTTGGATGCTTGAGACTGAGTTTATGGAAAGGTCTAGCAAATAGCAATGATAAGATCTAGTGGATGAAGTAAGGGTGGAGAAATCCAAGGTTCTGAGAGGCTATGATTTTGGAAGAATTATTTGTATGTTGAAATCACTCAGAAATTAGAGTTGCCAGGAGCTAAAATCAGATGTAGGAGAGGTTGTAACCCAGGGATGGATAGAGATTGCAGCCAGGGAGACTATAAGGGATTGTGTAGTCTTGTATGTAACTTAAGAAGGCTGGGGGAGAGGAGTCATTTTATTTTCAGATAGTGAACATACACTTTTGTGTACATACACTTTTTAAACTTTTTTTTCTTAAAAGATGTATTTATTTAGAGAGAGGGTGTGAGGGGAGACACAGAGGGAGAATCTCATGCCGACTGCACGCAGATCCCAACGTAGGGCTCCATCTCATGACCCTGAGATCACTACCTAAGCCAAACCAAGAGTTGGACCTTTAACTGATTGTGCCTCCTAAACACCCCTAAACTTTATTTTACTATTTCCTTCCACTTACGTATATATAAATTTTTCTTACTTTTTTTTACTATATATTACTTTATAGATGTATCATGATGAATTTAGCCAATCTCCATTTGCTGAGTATCTTCTTGGTCCACTCAGTTTCAAAGTGTATCTGAATGCTCAGTGTGTAAAAAAAATTAAGTGCTGTGCCTCGGGAATGATTAAAACAAGAGGGACATACTATGTTTTTTATAGATTAGCTTATAATTTAGTAGTTGATCTTAGTATAGATTCTGCTATTGTTTGTCTCCCCCTGCAAGAATTCTTCTCTTTCTGGAACTAAGTATGAAGGGTTGAGTTTAATCCATTTTGGATTATAGGTCGAGCCAAGAAGGTCATCCTGGGTTAACTCACTCATCTCACTTCTCCTTTTGCAAGTTAAAATGGAGCAGATGGATACAAAGAAACTGATCAGAAATTCAGACATCATAATTGTATAATAGAAGTCAGTGATCAAATAAATATTTTTTTCTAACTTAGCACTTTTAATGTAATTCCTTTAAACTGTGTTTTTGTTAAGATTATTTTATTAGACTGTTTTTGCCTTTTAGAGGTTGTTCCTGCTTTTAAGGATTATGTTGGTATTTTGAGGGGGAGTTAACTTAGGCTTCATTTACTTAAGGAACATGTAAATTATAGGAGGAAGATAAAAGAATCTTGTTCATTAATTAAATGGCAGTTCATCTGACCAAATTATAGCAATGTGGCAATCTGGGAAAGTAAGATGAGTATAAAAAATGAAAGTCAGTATTTTCCACTTCATCCCCTTTGTACTTTGGGACTCTTGAAATATAACATCAGTTTAACTTTTTAAAATTTATATTATTTTTCAGTGTTTCGCCCCATATCTGCTAATGCCAAACTTCAGATGAATCGGCGATCAGATTTTGACTTTTCTGCCCCCAAGATAAACCTGGAAGTTGAGTTACATGACATAGCAATTGAATTTAATAAACCACAGGTGATTTTTTTTAATGAAATTGTAAATTGTGAGTTATAATTTGATAAAAGCAGAACTAAGATTTTAAATGTATTTCAAACACAATATGGTAACATTTCCTTTAGAAAGTCAATAATTTAGCTTTTTTAACAATTGAACAAAAAAATCTGAAACATTTAAGAGCCTTAATTTTTTCATCCTTCAGTATTTCAGTGTTATGGAGCTTCTTGAATCAATTGATATGATGACGCAAAATCTGCCATACAGGAAGTTCAAACCTGATGTACCTCTTCACTATCATGCCAGAGACTGGTAAAATGACTAACTTTTTTTTTTTTTTTAAATTGAGGTATAATTTTACATATTATGTCCAGGTTTATAACATGGTAATTTAATATTTGTATATGTCATAAACTGATCACCACAGTAAGTTTGGTTAAGGTCCATCACCATATATAAGGACAGATTTTTTTCTTTAGAACTTTAAAGGTATCTTAGCAACTTGCAAATATGCAGTAGAGTGTTAAATATTTTGACCATGCTGTATATTATATCCTTACTACTTATTTTATAACTAGAAGTTAGAACCTTTTAATCCCCTTCACCCATTTCACCCAGTGCCTCTGCCTCACCTCTGTCAACCACCAGTCTGTTTTCTGGATCTATGAGCTCAGTTTTTTGGTTTTTGTTTTTTAAGATACCATATGTAAGTGAGATCATACTGTGTTGTCTTTCTTTGTCTGATTAATTTCACTTGGCATAATGTCCATCAGGTCTATCCATGTTGTCATAAATAATAAGATTTCATTCCTTTTTATGACGAATAATATTCTGTGGTTTATATACCATATTTTCTTTATCCATTCATTCGTTGATGGATACGTAGGTGGTTTTTGTATTTTTACTACTGTATTTAAATAATACTGCATTTACTATCAGGGAACATACATCTCTTTGTGCTAGTATTTTCATTTTCTTAAGATAAATACCCAGAAGTAGAATTGCTTGATCTAAAAAAATTTAAGATTTATAAAATAAAGTTTAAGAGTGAATTTATTGACTTTAAGAATAATTTTTTAAGATACTCTTTAAGGGCAGTTAAAGATTGTCATTTGATTTATGGCTTTTGCTTATTATGTTAATAAAATTGATTTAGCGGATTTAAAAAAAAAACAAAAATGGAGATACAATAATACCATCAATTAACTGTATTTTTAGGATTATTAGAAACTAAATCCTAGTTTGTGTTTGGCAATGTCTTTTTTTTTAAAAAAAAATGCAAGCTTTTGCATTAGATATTTTAAACCTATGTGATTAAAGTTGAAAATGAGGGTATGATTTTACTCATTCAGAAGTCTTGTTATTCCATTTATGAAGCTCTTGTTTTCTAGAAGTTGCAATTACTCTTTCAGTTGACCTTTAATTACTGTTCAGGTGACTAAAGTGCTATTTGCCAAGTAGTACTTCAATGGTCTTTCTGTAGAGCTATATTTTTTGTAACACAATTCAGTGATTTTGCTTGTTTTTAAGAGGTAAGATTAATAATTACTGTAGTCTTAGTATGAACAAGGCTGGGAAAAATGAAGTGCCTAGGTCCATAGTCTCTGTACTCTGTATGCTGTTTTAGAGTAGAAGCAGTTTTGTATTTCATACTGTTGGCTTGAATGGTGTCAAGTGTGGGGTTTTGTTTTTGTTTTCTCACTAGGTGGGCTTATGCTATACATGGTATTCTTGAAGTGAATGTCTGCCCCCGGTTACGGATGTGGTCATGGAAGCATATTAGAGAACACAGGCAAAAAATGAAGCAGTATAAAGAACTGTATAAAAAAAAGATAACAACTAAGAAGCCAGCTGGTGAAATTCTCATCTCTTTGGAGGTCAGCATATTTCGAAATTATTGAATATTTTCTACTACATAATTCCTCATAATTTGTTTAAATTTTGACTGGACCATTCGCTTTCAGTTAGACTTTTTCGTACTCCTGTTCTTCATTTCAGTTGGGTGATAGAAACTCTGGTGATACTCTCCAGATCTATGAGCTCAGGTTTTTGGTTTTTGTTTTTTTAAGATACCATATGTAAGTGAGATCATTTGAGATTATTCTCAATCTGGAGAGATTTGAGTTCATGCAAAAAAGTAACTTGAAGCCTCACATTATGATTTTTTTAACCTCAAAACCTAAAAAGCATTTGCTATATTGATTCCAGTCTTTCTGTGTCAGTTTCACAGCCTTATACTACCTGTAATCATTCCATTTCCCCTGTTACCATCTGATGGCGGTGATTAGATGAATTTCTTGTCTTTTGTATATACTGTGCTTATACTTGTAGCCAGGTCCCTCTGTCTTTCCTCATCTCTGTTTATTCCAGTTTTACTCACTCCTCAAGCTCTACGTAAGTCACATCTCTTATATGAACTTTCCTGAATTTTCTACCCATACAGAATCCATTTTCTCTTCATTCTTGGGCATTTCTAGTATTTACCAGCAACTCTACACTTCATTATCTGTCTTGAGAATTCCCTAAATACTGGCCTTATCTGTTAGCATTATGTTATATTCTAGAAGGGATTGTTTTATGGATGGATGATGTTTAGTTTAGGGAAACTGTGGGGAGATAGTCTCTTAAAATTCAACCATTCTGAATCTAGGCCAGTTTTCAATTAGGAGCTCCCTAAAAATTGACTTTTATTTTTATGTTTGAGGTAAGAGACTTTCTGCAGACCTAGACTGTTAGGAATGCTTGGGTTGATAGTCTTTTGGGATGGTTACAGATTTCCTTAAATTTTTTTTTTTTTTTTGAGGGGGGGGGACCTTTTTTGATCTTAACCTGAATCCTCCAAGTCTACTGAATAGTAGAACTCTGAGTAAATTGTTTTCTAGATAATAACAGATCATGGTTGCTTCTGTTATGGGGAAAAAGATTTTAGCATGCAGCTCTAAAAAAAAAAGTAATCATGGGAATAATGTAATATGATGAAAGATTTAGTTTATCTCCGTTACTTTACTCAGTAGCCATAAAAGCTTTAGAAAGTACAGAATTTCAAAACAAGTTTTAAGTCTATCTAGATCTATTTGGAATATATTAAAGATGACACCAACTGTGCTAATAATATGAAGGATTTAGAATTACATTTTTAGTTGAAAGTGACACTAATGTGTTTATCCTCAGTTGTAGTTAGAACCCAAATAAAAGTCATTTTAAGCAATGCCTATATGGTATCTTTTAGTATGGGTCTGTAAATCTCAATATGACACCTATATGCATGACATGTATGATTTCTTTAGGAACGTTACTCAATCATTACTAATTTCTAAGCTGACATATGTAAGCACTGCTTCTCAGAATTTAAAAGCAGTATTATGTTGATGGTTGATCTGTGTTTTGTTTCCTTTTATGTCTTTCCTTACTGCAGCAGTTTGTTAGATTATAAATGAAAATTTTATCATTTTTCTCTTTCTATTGACTATATGAAATTATTCATTTAAACACACTTTTGTTTATATTTTAAGGAGTTGGAAAAGACCTTGGATGTATTTAATATAACTATATCAAGACAACAGGCAGAAGTGGAGGTAATCCCAGATTATCTTTCAATCAATAAAAATAAATCTAGATTCCATGTAGATTTAACAGATGCAGTGATATTATTAGTGTTCGGCTATATATGCTGTTTCCTAAAAGGGGTTCAAATTTGCTTCTTTGTGCTGTAAGAAAAATTAACTTGATATTTTGTTCCATACATTTGAATTAGGTCCTCTGGAGGAAAAATTCTTGCTAAGTAATTTGGGTAAATAATTCTTGCTAAATAATTATCAAACACTGAGTTCATAAGAAGGTGAAAATCCAATCTTTGTGGGGAGTTGGTGGTGTGATTATGGTGACTTGTAAAACAGTAGTGCTCTCTACCTGGAAATCCTAAATTACGTTTGACTTATGTTGCTTTACTTTGTTTGGTTGTCTGTTTGTATATTGTTTACATTTTTTCACTGGAATAGTTTAATTTTGTAAATGTCATTTTTCTTTCTCTTTAGATTGCTAAATAAAGGATAATTTGTTATTTATTTGAAAATTTATTCATTTTAGGTAAAGAAAGCTGGATATAGGATTTTCAGGGAAGGAGCAAAAGATTCAGAGGAAAACAAAGGATGGTTTAGCTGGCTGTGGAGTTGGTCAGAACCAAAAAGTAAAGAACAACCAGATGTTAAGCCTGGAAGTAGGTCCATTTCATTTTGCAGTAGTGCAGTTAATCATTAGGTTAATTTAGTGCAGCTAATCATCAGTTGCGAAAATAAAGTTTTGCAGAAAATTTTCTAACTAAAATAAACATTATGACCATATATACATATTATATGTAATTTATTCTTATCTATAAAATTACTATTAAAACATTGTCCTTGTATATGTCAAATAAAAATTAATTTTTTTATCTTAATGTTTACAAAAGAGCTTTATGCTCAGGATTTAATAAATTTGTAAATTCCCAAGGGTATAAACCATTGTAAATTTTTGTTGAAATTGTTTCTTGGAGAGATTTTTGTTTCCTTACTAAATGTTTAAGATCATAGCTTTGGAGACATAGGGGCTTAAGTTTATATCCTAGATCAGTCACTTGCTAGCTGTGTAGCCCAGGCAAATGATTTAAATTCTCAGAAACCTCTATTAATCATCTGTAAAATGGGAAATTATAATATTAGTACTGCTTACTTTGTATGCTAAGTATGTTGCTTAGCAGAATAGCACTAAGTACTTAATACAGGTAGTTATTTTGTGAGCTTCCTTAATCCAAATACTTTGAAATTTCTATTGCGAAATTTACGTATTTAGTAGTTTATGTGTTTTTGGAGAATAATCCTTCTAAAATTGCCAGTGATATCCTAACATTCAGTGATTATCACTTTTTTCTTTTTCCTTTTTTTTTAAATAAAAGTTCTTTTAAAAGTTTCTTAAAAGTATAAAAAGAGAGTTAATTTTGCCAGTTTGTTAAAAGCAGCTAAATTATGGGTTAGTTTTATCTTACCAGTTAAGAATACAAAACACTTCTTTATGATTATAGTTCTTGAAGAAATGTTGACATCTGAAGAAAAAGCTTTACTCTATGAAGCAATTGGCTATAGTGAAACAGCAGTTGATCCAACCTTGCCAAAAACAGTAAGATGTTTTCTTGCCTTATATCTTAGACTTTAATGGTAGATATGCCTATTTTTAATTTTTTCAGAAATGTTACTGACTACTCTGTGAGCTTTATCTAGTTGGTACATATTATATTTATTTTAATTTCCAAGGTATGAATAAAAATTGCCCTTTTTAGTGTTCATATGGTGATTCTTTAATATATAAAGGGTTGTTTTTAAAGTATTTTTTTTGGTTATTGGAAAGAATAAGCTGTGAAGAAGAGTATTTGTTGTCTTATATATATATATATAGTGTATCTATATATATATAGATACACACATACATATAAAATTCATATATAAATTTCATTTTATTTGTTTTCACTATATTCTAGTTTGAAGCCATGAAGTTCTTTGTTCACTTGAAAAGTATGTCTGTTGTTCTAAGAGAAAAACGAGGGACACCTGAACTGTTAGATATTGTAGTGGAAGAATTTAGCACTTTGATTGTGCAAAGACCAGGAGCACAAGCCATTAAGTAAGTATTTTTCTTTTACTGGTAAGTAAACATTTCATCATAAGGTGGGAAGTTAGATTATAGTCTTACAGTATTTTGTAAGAGTACTATGGTGATGTATCCTTACGTATTTTTAGGAACTTAAATTTTGGAATTATTAAAAATACTGGTTCAGTAGAAAACTCTATGCTAAGGAAATGTAGAGGGACACTGAAGATAAAACAGAAATGCCAGCAGTCACCCTACATAAACGAAACCGCATCAACAGTTTGGTTTTTATCTGGGAATATCTTTATTTCTTTTGTTTTTAAAAATAGTTTTATTGAGATATAATTAATATACCATGTATTTCATCCAGTTAAAGTGTACAACTCAGTTGTTTATCACACTTCTGGTGTCCTATACCAAATTCACAATGGTATATTTATAGAGTTGTGCAATAATTACCATTATCTTAATTCTAGTACATTTTGATACCCTAAAAAAAGAAATCCTATACCTTTAAGCTTTTTCGCAGTCACTCCCCATTCTCCTTTCTCCCCAGTGTATGGCAACACGAATTTACTTGTTTCTAAGAATTTGTTTGTTGGAGGCATTTCATATAAGTGGAATCATGTCATGTGTGGCCTTTTTTGTCCAGCTTCTTTAACTTAGCATGATATTTTCAAGGTTCATTTATGGTATAGTGTGAATTAGTATTTTATTTTTTTCTTTTGCATGGTAAGATCCCACTGTAGAGATATACCACATTGTGTTTGCCCATTCATCAGATGATGAATATTTGGTTTGTTTCTGTTTTTTGACTGTTATGAATAATGTTGCTCTGGATATTTACAGACAGTATTTTGTATGGACAATAAAGCTTAAATTTTCTTGGGTATGCACTTAAGAGCAGAATTATTTCCTCATATGGCAACTCTGTATTTAAGTTTTGAGGAGGAATTGTCAGATTGATTTCCAGAGAGCTGCATCATTGTATATTCACACCAGCAGTGTATGAGATTTCTTATTAATCGATATCCTTGACAACACTTAGCTGTCCTTTTGAATTACAGCCATCCTAAAAGGTGTGAACTGGTATTTCATTGTTGTTTTAATTTGCATTTCCCTGATAGCTAACAGTATTGAGCATTTTTTCTTGTGCTTATTGGTTTCTTCTATATATATTCTTTAGATAAATGTATAGTAACTTACTTTGCCCATTTTAAAATTGAGTTGTCTTTTCATTCAGTTTTAAGAGTTATTAAAAGTTCTCTATAGGGACGCCTGGGTGGCTCAGTTGGTTAAGCAGCTGCCTTCGGCTCAGGTCATGATCCCAGCGTCCTGGGATCGAGTCCCGCATCGGGCTCCTTGCTTGGCAGGGAGCCTGCTTCTCCCTCTGCCTCTGTCTGCCTGTGCTCTCTCTCTCTCTCTCTCTCTCTGATAAATAAATAAAATCTTTAAAAAAAAAATTAAAAAAAAAAAGTTCTCTATATATTGTTGATGAGAATCTTTTATTTCATAAGAAAGTCTTAATTGTTTTCTCTCATTCATTGTTTCTTCTCAGTTTTTTGGTGGTATTCTATGCCAGATATTTTTTGGTTTTGATGAAGGTCCAGTTTATTTTTTGTAGTTGTTGCGGTGAAGACTCAAGAAGTCTTCGCCTAACTCAAGGACACAAGATAAATTCCTGTGTATTCTTATGAGAATTTTACATTTTTCTCTCTTAAATTAGGTTTATGACCCATTTTGAGTTAATATTTATGTATGGTGTGAGTTTGGGGTTCAACTTGATTCTTTTGCATGAGATTATTAATTTGTCTTAGCAACATTTGTTGCAAAACCTTATTTTGCATTGAATGATCTTGATACCTTCATCAAATAGTTTACCATAAATGTAAGAATTTATTTCTGGACTTTTTTCTATTCCCATTGATCTTTACAACTTTCTGCCAGTAGGACCCTGTGTTTATTACTCTAACTTTGTAGTAAAATTTGAAATCAGAAAGTTTATCCTCCAGTTTTGTTTTCTTTTTCAAGATGATTTTAGCTCTTCTGATATTCTTGAATTTTTTTATATCCATTTTTGCAAAAAATTTCAGCTTAGATTTGATAAGGATTTTGTTGAATCTGTAGATCAATTTTGGGTACTGACATTTAAAAGGTATTGTTTTAAAATGCATGAATATTGGATGCCTTTCCAGTTATTTAGATCTTCATTAATTTCAACAGTGTTTTATAGTTTTCAGAGTACAAGTTTTGTATCCTTTTTGTTAAGTATATTCGTATGTGTTTTATTGTTTTTGATGCTGTATGGGGGGAAAGAATTTTCCACAACCCCTTTTGAGTGCCTGGCTGCATCTGAAAATTAAATCTGACAGACAGGTTAACAAGGGAGAAGTGTTTATTTAATAGAAGTTTAACAAAAGAATCTTTCTAATGAAATGAAGATCCAAAGAACCAGTTAGACTAGAGTATGTTAGGTTTGATGAAGAGTGTACAGTTGGGGAGGAATATGATAAGTCAAGTAGTGTAAGGTAAGTATGGTAGACTGGGGAAACTTAGCAAGCCCTGTTTATTAGGACTCTTCGCAGTTCATCTTTGTCTTTAGAGATAAGGATGCTTTTTTCCTCTAGCTATAGGGGGGGCACCTATTACATGAAGGTTTTAGAATCTATTACGGGGAAGGGTAGAGGAATATCAGAGTGACCTTTCTGCTTCTGCTGTTTTCTTGTACTCCTTCAATTTAAAAATACTATACCACGGTGCCATATTTTGGGGGCAATGGGTCCTGATCCTCATCAATGCTTACAAGTGGCATCATGTTCTTAATTTCATTTTTGGATTCTTGACTACAGGTGTGTAGAAATACAATTGATTTTTGTATAATGATCTGTTACCCTGCAATCTTGATATAATTACTTCAATAGTTTTTGTTAAATTCCTTAGGCTAGAAGCATACATGAGCATTGCATCTGCAAATAAAGATAGTTTTACATCTGTATTTCCAGTGTGGACACCTTCTCTTTCATTTCTTAATTGCTCTTATTTTAGCCTTCAGTACCATGTTCAATGGAAGTGGCCAGAAAGGTTATCTTTCTCTAGTTTTTTACCTTGAGAAGTGAATATGATGTTAAATGTGGGTTTTTCATAGGTGTCTTTTATAAGTTTTAAGAAATCTCATTCTATTCCTAATTTGTTGAGTTTTCGGGTTTTTTTAAATGTTGTTATTGTTGTTGTTGTTCTTGGCGTGAAAGTTTGTTAGATTTCATCAAATGCGTTTTCTATGTCCCTTAAGATGATTGTGTATTTTTCGTTCTTTATTCTTTTGATTTATGGTGTATTCACCTTAATTAGTTTCTCACATGATAAAATAATGGTGTATTCTTTTGACTGTATGTTTAATCTTTTTTACATACAGCTGGATTTGGTTTGTTGGTGAGGATTTTTATGTCTGTGTTCATAAGAGAATACTGGTCTATTGTTTTTTTGTGATGGCCTTGTTTGCTTTTTGTATTAGGATGATACTATCCTTATAAAATTAGTTGGGAAGTATTCCCTCCTCTTTGGAATAGTTTGTAAAGAATTGTTATTGAGTCTTCATTAAATGTTTGGTTGTAGAATTCACCAGTAATGTCACTGGGGCCTGAGCTTTTAAATTATTAATCTGTATGTGTCCTTAGGTCTGTTGGCATTTTTCTGTCTCCCCTCCCCCCAGTTCAGTTTCTTTTCAGGAATTTGTCCATTTCACTTAAGTATTTACATGGTATAATTTGTTTTAATATAGTTGTTTGCAGTATTACCATGTAATCTTCTTTCTGTGAGGTTGGTAATAATATATTTTTTTTAATTTTTTTTTTTTTTTGAGTCTTTGCTCTTATTTCTTAGACTAGTTAAATTTTGTTATTCTTATTTTCAAAAAAAGAGTTTGGTTTTGTTTTTGCTATATTCCATTCTCTGTTTTATTAATTTATTCTCTAACCTTTATATTTTTAAAATTTTTCTTGCTTTAGGCTTAGGTTACTTTGCTTTTTCAAGTATCTTTAGCCAGTATGATAGTGCTTTGGGAATTTTCTTTAGGGAATATATGCATTTGCTAATTCATTAATTGTATTTTAATGACTTTTCTTTATTGGAGTAAAACTGACATCATAAAATTAATCTAAAGACCACAATTCAATGACATTTAATATATTCATAATGTTGAATAATCACCACCCTTATCTAGTCAAAATATTACCATAAAATGAAATGCCATACTCATTAAGAATCACTCCCCTCCTCATGGCCCTTGGAAGACATGAGTCTGCTTTGTTTTTGGATGTGTCATAAAATGGAATCATACATTACGTGACCTCTTGTGTCTGGGTTATTTTACCTAGCATAATGTTTTCAAGGCTCATCTGTGTTGTTGTGTATATCAGAATTTAATTCCTTTTTAAGGCTGCATAATACTCCATTGTATGTATTTACCACATTTTGTTTATTCTATTCATTTGTTCTATGGAAATTTGAGTTCTTTCTACTTTTGGCTATTGTGATAACACATAGTGAACATTCAAGGGTGTGAATTTGAATACACATTCTTTTCCTGTGTACCTAGGAATGGAATTTTTTGAGTCATAGCATAATTCTTTTTTTAACTTTTTGAGGAGGGGCCAATGTGTTTTTCATAGAGCTGAACCATTTTACATTTCCATTAGCAGTGTACAAGGATTTCAGATTTTCCTTCTTCTTCCCAACACTTATTTTCTTCTTTGTGCCTTTAAATTATAGCTATTCTTGTGGGTGTGAAATGTGTTTTCTCATTGTGTTTTTTTGTATTGCCTTAATGTCTATTGATATTCAACATCTTTTCCTATGGGTGTTGACTATATACATCTTCACTGGGTCCTTTTTTAAAATTGGGTTATTCTTTTTGTTGAGTTGTAAAAATACTTTATATATGCTAGACTGTAGATACATGATCTTTACTTCCATTCTTTAGCTTGTCCTCACGTTTTCTTGATAATGTCCTTTCATGCACTGTTTTTAATTTTGATGGAATAGATTTTATCTGAGTTATTTTTCTGTCATTGCTTATGCTTTTGATATAATATCTTAAGAAAGCTTGCCTATATAATTTTGGTATAGTATCTAAGAAGGTTTGCCTAACCCAAGATTATGGAAATCTATTCCTATATTTTCTAAGTGTATTATAGTTTCAACTCTTATGTTTAGGTTTACTATCCACAGTGAGTTAAGTTTTGTAAATGGTATGGATAGTGAATACAATTTTATTCACTTATATGTGGATATCCAGGTGTTCTGAGACCACTTGCTTAAGAAATTATTTTTCTTCATTGAATGATCTTGTTACCCTTCTTGAAAATCCGTTGGCCAGAAATGTATGGCTTTATTTCTGGATTCTAAATTCTATTTCCTTCCATTCTATAGACTCATTCTGTCTATGCATATGTCAGTTCCACACTGCTTTGATTACTGTAGCTTTGTAGTAAATTTTGAAATTGGAAAGTGCAAGTCTTCCATCTTGTTGTACTTTTTCAAGAATATTTTGGATATTTGGATCCTTTGCAAATCCATATGAATTTGAGGATTTGCCTTTTCACACAAAAGCTGCTTTGAATTTGAAAGGGATTACATTATATGTATAGATTGTTTTCAGTAGTATTGCTATCATAACGATAGTAGGTTTTCCAGTCAATGAGTATAGATATCCTTCCATTTATTTAGGTCTTTCTATGTTTCTTCCAGCATTATTTTGTCCAGTGTTCAAGTCCTTTTCTGGTTAAATATTTTTGGATGTTAATGTGATGGAATTGTGTCAATTTCCTCTTCAGTTTATTCATTGTAGATGTATGGCAGCGTAGTTGATTTTGACATGTTCATCTTGTGCCTTGTAACTTTGCTAAATTATTAACTTTTTTTTTTTTTTTTGTGGATCCTTTGGGATTTTCTGTATACCTTTGATCCCTGAACAACATGGGTTTGAATTGCATGGGTTCATTTATCTATGGTTTTTGTTTTTGTTTTACAGTATTGCAAATGTCTTTTCTCTCCCTTACGATTTAAAAAAGATTTTTTTTTCTCTATTGTAAGAATACAGCATAAAACATACCACAAAGTGTGTGTCACTGACTGTTAATGCTACCGGTTAGCCTTCTCATCAATAGCCTTCTCATAGGCTATTAGGAATTTGGGGAGACAAAAGTTATATGTGGATTTTTAACCTTGCAGACTGTCATTGCTCCAACCCCTGTGTTGTTAAAGTATTAAAGGTATGTAGAGTGATGTCATCTATGAATAGATTTTCACTTTTTCCTTTCCAAGTAGGTACCTTTAATTTCTTTTTCCTGGCTAATTGCTTTGGCCAGAACTTGTAGAACAGTGTTGAAAGTGAACATCCTTCTCTTGTTTATGATTTTGGAGGGAGAGAAGAATGCCAGTGAGTTGATAGTGATAAGCATGATATATGTTTAGGCCAGCTTATACCAAGGATTCCTGATATTGACCCCATTCTTGTAGAAAATCATGGAACATATTATTCCTCTGAGCCTCCAGAAGGAACCAACAGATTTCAGACCTCTGGCCTCTGTATTTGTGAGAGAATAAGTTCTTGTTTTAAGACCCTCTGTTTGTAATAATTTATTAAGCAGCCCTTGCAAATGAGTCCAATGAATTTTCCAAACTATTTTTGAGAAGACTCTATTCTTTGTCATTTGTGATTACTGAAGTATCTGTTCCATTATTTCAGTAATCACACAGTGAAATGACATTTCCTTAAATTCCTGAAACCAAAACTGAGAAATACTGTCTAGTCCTTGTACTTGGCTTTGAGCTGTGGCACTTCAGAACTCTGCCAGGTTTCCTACATCTCTGGCTTGGCATTCACCTTCTGCTTGCAGGTAGCTTCCAGATCCATTAGAGGTGCATGTCCAGGCTCTGATCAGGTCTTTTCTGGGTTCTCAGCACGTTTGTTGCACTCCGGCTTCCATGATTTACATGTGGCCTTTCTGAGCCTTTTCCCTCATCATTCCTGGGCATTGGGATCTGGCTGGTATTTTCCCTGTCCACTTTCCCTTCTCCAGACAGATATCATTAGTCCATTTCTTTGATTTTTTGGACATATGTTACCTCTGCCTGCATGACCAGAGAACAAAATAGAGGTCACTCTCTGCACTGATTCCTTAGGGAACTGTAAGCAGGTGAAAACACTTGACCACATTATTTTAAGAACAAAACTCCTGTCTTACTTCATTTGGGCTACAATGATAACATAAAAGACTGATATTATAAATAACTGAAATTTAATTCTCACAGTTCTGAAAGCTGGTGGTTTAACATCAGGGTGCAAGCACTGCCAGGTTCTGCTAAAAGGCCTCTTTCAAATTTCCTACTGCAAGTTTCTTGCAGTGTCCTCATGAGATGGAAGGGGCTAGGGCTCTCTGTAGGGTCTCTTTTATAAGACCTCTAATCCCATAGCCCTCATGACCTAAGGCCCCAGATATCATCACAATGGACATTATCATTCCAACAAATGAATTTTGAGTGAGACACACACATTCAGACATTAACAGCTGTATTAGTCTCCTAGCTCCATTTGGCCACACAAGGATGTGGCTTGCTTACCATAGTCACTGCTGTGCTTAGAAATAGGGGATGATAGAAAGTTAAATAAAAATGCCAAAGTGCTTTCTTTCTGAAATGTAGTGGTCTTCATTAAGCACTTCCTCGGTTGGTGTAAGTTTTTCATTGATTAAATTCCAGGCTTGCAGAGATGTTGACCCTGGCAATTTTTGCTAATTTAATGGTTGTCACAGTGGAGAGAGTGATTCTTAGAGCTTGGCAATTTTCCATGATAATACTCCTCCATTACCTTTTTTTTTTTTTTTTAAGACTTTATTTCTGGGTGCCTGGGTGGCTCAGTGGGTTAAGCCGCTGCCTTCGGCTCAGGTCATGATCTCAGGGTCCTGGGATCGAGTCCCGCATCGGGCTCTCTGCTCAGCAGGGAGCCTGCTTCCTCCTCTCTCTCTGCCTACTTGTGATCTCTCTCTGTCAAATAAATAAATAAAATTAAAAAGAAAAAGACTTTATTTCTTTCTTAGAGCAGTTTTAGGCTTATAACAAAATTGGGAGAAATGTACAGACATTACCTCTATAGCCCCTGCACGTGCATAGCCTCCATTTTCAACATCAAGTGCTAGCTAGAGTAGTACTTTTTTTTTTTTTTTTTTTACCAACAACGAACCTGCATTTGTTGACACATCATATTTACCCAGAGTTCCTATATTATATGGCCATTCACACTTGGTGGTGTGTTTTCCTATGGGTTTGGACAAACATAATGGCATGTCCATTATTATGGTATCATAGAGTATTTTCATTGCTTTAAAAATCCTCTGTTCTGCCAGTTCATCATCCTCACCCCCGACCTCTGATCTTTTTACTGCGTCCATACTTGTTGCTGTTTTCGAGAATGTCATGCATGCAGTTAGAATCTTACACTATGTATCTTTCTTAAAGTGACTTCTTTCACTTAGTAATATGCATTTAAACTTCCTTTATGTCTTTTCATGGTTCAGTAGTGTGTTTGTTTTTTAGTGCTTATTGACATTATTTGGCTGTAACACAGTTTATCCATTCTCGTACCGAAGGCTGTTTTGGGTGTTTCTAAGTTTTTGCAGGGATGAACAAAGCTGCTATAAACATTTGTATGTTTGTATTGTATTTGGTTTTTATATTGACATAAGTTTTCAGCTTCTTTGAGTAATTACCAAGGAGCATGACCACTGGATAATATGGTAAGGGCTTGTTTAGTCTTTTAAGAAACTGCAAAACTCTTTTCCAACGAGACTGTACCATTTTGCATTCCCACCAACAATGTAGGAGAGTTCCTGTTGCTCTACATCCTTGCTTTTATTTGGCGTTGTCAGTATTTTAGATTTTGGCCACTCCTGATAGATGTGTAGTGGAATCTTTATTGTTTTAATTTGCATTTTTTAAAAAGATTTTATTTTTTGAGAGAGTGAGAGAGAGAAAATGTGAGAGAGAGCACAAGAGCGGGGTGGGGGTCAGAGGTAGAAGTAGACTCCCTGCTGAGCAGGGATCCCAATGCTGGGCTCCATCCTGGGACTGCAGGATCATGACCCAAGATGAACGCAGATGCTTAACTGACTGAGCCACCCAGATGTGTCTGATTTGCATTTCTTTGACAACCTATGATGTAGAACATTTTTTCATCTGCTTATTTGCCATGTATAGGTTGTCTTTGAAGTGTCTGTTAAGGTTTTGGCCCATTTTTTTTTAACTGTTTGTTTTCTTCTTACTGAATTTTAAGTGTTCTTTGTATATTTTGGATAACAGTCTTTTATCAGATGTGCCTTTTGTAAATATTTTTCATAGACTGTGACTTGTCTTTTCATTCCCTTAACATCTACCATAATCTTTGCTTTTTATTATTTGTTGCTCTTTTTCTTTTTTTTTGGTCTTTCTTGCCTTTTGTGGTTTGAGTATCTTTTTTTTTTTCCCAAAGTAGGCTCCACACCCAGCATGGTGTCCAGCGTGGGGCTTGAACGCAACCCTGAGATCAAGACCTGAGCTGTTATCAAGAGTCACATGCTTAACTGAGTGACCCTGGCTCCCCAGTTTAATTGGTGTCTCATATGGTTTTGTTTTCTCTCCTTTCTTAACATATCAGTTATAGCTTTTTTTTTTTTTTCAAGTCTCCTTTCAAATAACAGTGGAGCATTTCATGAGTAGTGGGAGTACTTGATAATAAAAAAAAAAAAAATCCTTAATCTGTTTTCTAGTTCCTTGTATTGTTGCTCCTATCTATTTCACTTATATGTGAACATATGTAAGTATAAAATATACATAAGACATACATGTAAGCGTATATAACCATACACATTGTTACTATTTTGAATATATTAATTTGATTAATAAAATAAGTAAAATAAGAGTTTTTATTTTACCTTTAATTTTTTCCTCTCCATCTCTCTTCCTTTATGTAGATCTGAATTTCTGCCTTACAGTCTTTCTCTCTAAATAACTTATTTTACTATTTCTCAAAAGACAGGTCTATTTATGATAATTTCCCCTATTTTTTTGTTTGTCTTAGAAAGTCTTTGTTTTAACTTGTGAAGGGAAATTTCTTACAGTACAGAATTTTAGGTTGGTGGGTTTTTTTTTTCCTCTTTAAAATTTTCACTACACTCTTTTTGCTTCCCTGGCTTCTGAGAAGGTAGCTGTAATCATTAGCTGTGCTTCTCTATATGTAGGGTGGTTTTTTTCCTTTAGTTTCTTTCAAGACTTTTTCTTTGTATTTTATGTATATATTTTATATTTCTTCATATTTTTTGTAGTTTAAAAATATGCCTTGGTGTAGTTTTTTGGTTATTTGTTTGCATATATTCTGCTTAATGTGCTCTGACCTTTGTGGATCCATGACTTAGTGCCTGATATTATTTTGGGGAAATTGACAGTCCTTCTTGTTTAAAATCTTCTGCACTTTTCTCTTTCTTCTGGTATCCCTGTTACGCATATGGTACATCTTTTGTAGTTGTCCCACAGCACTTGGTTATTCTGTTCTGTAGTCTTTGTTCTCTGCTTTACCTATTTTTATGACTCTACTGATACATTCTCCAGCTCAGGGATTAATTCCTCAACCGTGTCTGTATCCTAATAAACATATTAAATGCATTCTGGTTACAGTGTTTCTGATCTTTAATGTTTATTTATTTATTTATTTTTTCCCTTAGGATTTCCATCTCTCTGCTTACGCCGTTCATCTGTTCTTGCATGTTGTTTCCTTAGTCCGTTATACTCCTTAGCATGTTAATTGTTACTTTAAATAGTTTTATCACTTCAAGTTGGGTTGTTTGCCTTTTGAGATGCTATGCTATTTTGTTCTTTATAGCCAGATGTGAAGTATTGGATGAAAAGAACTATTACAAATAAGCCTTTAATGATTTGGTTGTAGGATGTGTGGGAAAAGGAAGCGTTTTCTGGTGCTGTGATTTGCTCTCAGTTTTTTAATGATCCCTTGCTTCTGGTCTGTGAACTTAAGAAGTTTCTCAGCACTCCCCCTCTCCCTGCCTGAGTGGGACAGAATGGCAGGAGTTGGGGAAATTGGGTATTTCCCTTCTTCCATATGGAATAGTAGACCTGACTGAAGTTGGGTATTTCCCTTCTGTAGATATTTTGACTTTGATAATACTTAATTAGGTTAAACTCTAGTTAACTAGTTTCTCTAAATAGCATTTTTTAAAAAGAAGAACATAGTGCTGTGTCATATTTTTAAAGGGCTCCTTTTCCCCTTTTCTTGCCTGAAGCATGATGGGTTTTTTCTCCAATATTTTTTGTGGGAACCTGGTCCAGTTCCTGGAGGTATATTTCAAAATATTGTTGAGGGGGGCTCCTATGATCGGGTTCCCTAGAGTTGTCCACTTTGAATCTCCAGCAGTTCAGAAGAATGAAACAGTTTAAATTTTCCATCTTTGGCACTGGTATACATGATAGTTTTCTTTTGTGAGCTTCTGCTCTGGGAATCTGACTCCCTTCATGGTTTTTTTAAATTTAGAGATCAGCATGTAAACAGGGTTGTTTGTGAATAAATCTGTGTCAATTCAGATCAAGTAGTTCTATGTTTTCTTTGATGTGAGCGGAATGAAATAGGACGAAATGAAATTGTTTTCATTAATTTTTACTGTATTTTATGTTTAAAAAATACTGTAAAATGTAAAATTGGATTGATAGCTAATTTTTGTCCTATCTTTTTCCATATAGATTTGAAACCAAAATTGATTCATTTCATGTTACTGGCTTACCAGATAATTCGACAAAACCCCGCCTCCTGTCTTCATTGGATGATGCTACATCACTCTTCCAAATTATATTTGAAATAAATCCTTTAGATGAAACTGTTGCTCAGAGGTGTATCATAGAAGCTGAACCTTTAGAAATGATATATGATGCAGTAAGCATTTTTTTAATCACTAAGTTTTAATATATTTCTGTTTGCTTTGACTTTGTGCTTAATGTTAATGGTACTTATTTTAACAGAGAACAGTAAATAGTATAGTGGACTTCTTCAGACCTCCAAAAGAGGTAAATCTAGCACAGCTCACATCAGCAACTTTGACAAAACTTGAAGAATTTCGTGACAAGACAGCAACAGGTAAATGCTAGTATTAAGGTCGGTATATTAAGAATTATATCCTATACTAAAATTTTATTCATTTTATTTTTTAAAATATTTTATTTATTTATTTGATAGAGATCACAAGTAGACAGAGAAGCAGGCAGAGAGAAAGAGGGGGGAAGCAGGCTCCCTGCTGAGCAGAGAGCCTGATGTGGGGCTTGATCTCAGGACCCTGGAATCATGACCTGAGCCCAAGGCAGAGACTTTACCCAGACGCCCTCTATACTAAACTTTTAGTCATATTAAACTGAGTTTAGTAAGGTATACTTTAAATTTATGCTTCTAGACTAGATATAGTTTAGTTGAAACTAACTGGTACTGTTATATTAAAAATTCCGGTATAACAATAATCCTTTCTTATACTCAGAATGGACAAACTTACTGTGTCATTGAAATTAATTCCATATTAATGTTAGGATTTTTGGAATTCTCTTCATGAGAGAATGAACCTCTCATTTTTCTTTCATGTAATGAACTCTAGATTTTAATACGTTGGCCTCAGAAAATAAAAATTCCATTCTTTTTTATTCTTTTGAAGAGTTTTTGTGAGATTCGGTGTTATTTTTTCTTCCAGTATTTTACCTAATTGAATAGTAAAACCATATGAACTTGGAGATTTCTTTGTGCAAGATTTTTAAATTACAGATTCCATTTTAAGATATATTTTAAATACATATGTATTTATATAAAGTTGATCTGTATGATTTTAATACCTTGCAATTTCTTGATACTTGCTTTCTGGCTCGGTATATGGTAAGTTAAAAAAATGTTTCACATATGTTTGAAACACCTATATTTTTCATACCTATACATATTTTTAGGTCATATTTATCATGTACTTCCAAGTCTTCTGTATTCTTATTGGAATTGTTTCCTGTCTTCTGTCGCCATGTGATCCCTTGCTTCTGGTCTGTGAACTTAAGAAGTTTCTCAGCACTCCCCCTCTCCCTGCCTGAGTGGGACAGAATGGCAGGAGTTGTGGAAATAGGGTATTTCCCTTCTTCCATATGGAATAGTAGACCTGACTGAAGTTGGGTATTTCCCTTCTGTAGATATTTTGACTTTGATAATACTTAATTAGGTTAAACTCTAGTTAACTAGTTTCTCTAAAGAGCATGTTTTTTTAAGGAAGAACATAGTGCTGTGTCATATTTTTCCCAGTAGTTCGTCAGAGAAACAGATGAAAAATAATGTCACTGTGAATATGCATTTGTCTATTTCTTTAAGACAGTATGGATGTTCTAGTTTTTCCTTGGTTTGAATTTGCCTATTTTTTTGTTCTTTTACCCTGTATCTTTACTTTTAGATGTGTCATAACAACAACATGCAGTGGGATATTTCTGTCTGTATTTATATACTTTTTTTCTTTTTTTTCCTTTTTTTAGCATTAATTTGTTTCCCTCCACCCCCTCACTATACCATTTGAAACATTCTCTTTTTTTACTCTAGTAATTAGGACATATTTTTCTCAAGATAGAAATTTAATAAAAAATTTTTACCCTCTCAGTCATTACGAGGATTTGAACAGTTGAACTGCCATTTACCATCCTCAGCACTTACATGCTATTGTTATTTCCTTGTTTTACTTTTTAAGATTTTTATTCAAGTATAGTTGACTTACAGTCTTAGCAGTAGGTATACAACATGATTAGCCAATTCTACACATTACAGTTTTGTTTTTGTTTTTGTTTTAGAGGAAGAGAGAGTGCATGCATGTGCTCGAGGTGGGTAGGGGAAGAGCAGAGGGAGAGGAAGAGAAGGAATCTTAGTCAGGTTCCAGTGAGTGGAGTGTTAATGTCCCCTATTAAAATTGTATTATTATCAATGTGTTTCTTTAATTTTGTTATTAATTGGCTTGTATCATTGGCTGCTCCCGCATTAGGGGTATAAACATTCATAATTATTAGATATTCTTGGATAGATCCTTTAATTATGATACAGTTTCTTCTTTATCTCTTACTACAGTCTTTGGTTTAAAATCTAATTTATTTGGTATAAGGATTGCCACCCCAGCTTTATTTTGATGTCCATTAGCATGATAAATTGCTTTCCATCCCCTCACTTTAAATCTAAGGTGTCTTTGAGTCTAAAACGAGTCTCTTCCAGACAGCATATTGATGGGTTTTGCTTTTTTATCCAATCTGATATCCTGTGTCTTTGGATTGGGGCATTTAGCCCATTTACATTCAGGGTAACTATTGAAAGATATGAATTTAGTGCCACTGTATTACCTGTAAAGGAACTGTTTCTATATATTGTATTGTCTATGTTCTTTTCTGATCTATGTTACTTTGGGCTCTCTCTTTGCTGAAAGGATCTCTTTTAAAAATTATTTCTTGTAGGGTTGGTTTGGTGATCACAAGTTCTTTTTGTTTCTGTTTGTCCTAGAAGCTTTTCTATCACTTCTATCCTGAATGACATGCTCGCTGGATAAAGTATTCTTGGCTGCATATTTTTCTCATTAAAACCCTAAATGTATCATGCCAGTCCTTTCTGGCCTCCCAGGTCTCTGTGGATAGGTCTCCTGCCAGTGTAATGTTTCTAACCTTGTAGGTTTTGGACCTATTTTCTGGAGCTGCTTTTGCGATTTTCTCTTTGTCTCTGAGATTTGCAAGTTTCATTATTATATGTCAGGTGTTGACCTATTTTTTTTTTTTTTAACTTTTAGAGGGGGAGTCTCTCTGCCTCAGGACTGGGATGCCTGTTTCTTTCTCCAGATTAGAGGAGTTCTCTGCTATTATTTGCTCTAATATACCTGCTGACCCTCTTGCTCTTTCCTCTTATGGGATGCCAGTTTTTCTGATATTGTTTCACTTTATGGTATCACTTATCTCTCAGATTTTCCCCTTGTTATCCAGTAATTGTCTCTCTTTTTCTCAGCTTCTTTATTCTCCATGATTTGGTCTTCTATATCACTGTAGAATAGTGATATATCACTATATTATTCTCTTCTGACTCATTTATCCTAGCATTTGGAACTTCCATTTTTTATTGCATCTCATTAATGGGCATTTTTGATTTCAACTTAATTAGATTTTAGTTTTTCTATTTCTCCAGAAAGGGATTCTCAAGTGTCTTCCATGCGTTTTTCAGGCCCAGCTAGTATTTGTATAATTGTTATTCTGAACTCTAGTTGGGACATTACTCATGTCCATGCTGATTAGAAGCCTAGCAGTAAGTACTATCTTTAGTTCTCTTTCTTGACGTGAGCTTTTCCATCTTCCCATCTTGTCATTCTGTCCAGAGAAGAATAGATGAACGAGAGAACAAAATACTCAAATGGCAGCAGTGATCCTAGAGAAATCTATACTAACCAAATCAGAAGAGAGCTGAAACCAAAAAAGGAAAAAAAAAGAAAGAAAAAGAATATAATCAGACAGGTGAACAGAATAGATCAGGACACTGGATTCTGTGTGTATTTTGATCTGTTTCTTAGAAAGCTGGTGAGAAAACTAGATCCCAAAATTGTAAAGAGAGAAAAACTTATACATGTACAAGATTAAAATTGAGTCCAATGAAAGGATAGACTATAACTGTGAAAATGAAAAAAGTCAAGAAACAAGAGGGAAAAAAACAAGAGGGGAGAAAAGGATGTAAATAGGTGACTGGAACAGAGCAATACTCTGTGTCTTGAGTGTATTTTGGTTTGTTATAAGAGACTACATCTCAAAATTGTAAAGAAACACACACACACATATGTATATATAAGCAAAATTAAATATTTTGAAAGGAGAGAATGTAACTATAAAGATGAAAAGCAAAAAAGAATTTTAACAAAAATGAAAAAATAACAAAAGAAACAAAAAGAAGAGAAACAAATATGATCAGACAGGTGAATAGAACAGGGCTATACACTAGATTTTGGGTATATTTTTATTATACTCAAATATATAATATATAATTATATATATATGTAATTATATATATAAATATAATATACTGTTAGAGAAGTTACTGCATCCGTAGATTGTATGAAAGAAAAACATATATACACAAAATCAAATACAAAGAAGGGATAAAATGTAACTAAAAATGACAGATTTTTAAACAAGATTTATTTGTCAGAGAGAGAGAGGAAGACTGTTGCACAAGCAGGGGAAGTGATAGGCAGAGGGGGAATCAGGCTCCCCAGGCTCCCTCCACAAGCAAGGAGCACCATGTGGGACTCCATCCCAGGACCCTGGCATCATGACTTGAGCTGAAGACCCTCAACTGTGTGAGCCACTCAGGCATCCTTATAGAAAGTTTTTAAAAGGAGTTGATAAAATAAGAAATTGGTTCTAAGAGGAATGAGAAAAAAAGTTTAAAAAATTAAAATTGGAAGATTAAAGAATCATGGGGAAAAAACCCCCATGAGTTCTGTGTGCTGTATTCTAGTGCTGGAGTTTTGCAGTTCTCATTGATTGGTAAACTTGGTTTTGGCTGGATATTCTTGCTGATCTTCTGGGGGAGGAGCCTATTGGTTTGATTCTGCAGTATATTTGCCCTAGGTGGTATTGTTCCGCCCTTGCCAGGGAGCCAGGTTAAGTAATGTGCTCCCATTTTCTTTCTCTCTGTGGCTTTAGTTTCCTGAAGGCTTTCCCTGCAGCTTTAGAAGATGAGAATGAAAACACGAAAACAACAGCCTGCCAGTCTATGGCCTGGAGCCGAGAGCTCAGGGCCCCGTTCCTCACTGACCCCTCAGAGAAGAGCAGTCCGTCACTCCTGTTTCCCTGGTCTCTGGCTGTATTCCATCCTTACCCAGGCTGTGGCTGAGCATTTCTGTCACAGGTATACCACCCTGTGCTGAGTCTCCAAACCCTTCAGACTCCTGCAGCACTCTCCTGTACTGCTCCCCTTGGGGAGAAAGAAGGGTCTCCCTGGTTCTGCCACTTACTGGGCCCCTTCTGGAGAGCAGTCACTTGACCATGCCATGGTCGCAATTTATGGCATCCCTGAGCTTAGAGCCCTCTCCTGGCATCACATGTAGTAGCCAGCTTCCCTGTTCTGATGTCTAGGAACTCTGCTGCACTCAAGCACCCCCAGTCTTCCTGTGATCCCAAGGATCCTGACACCACACTGTCCCATCTAGGATTCTACCCCCAGTTTGCTGCTTGATGGAGACTCCCTCCCCCCCTTGGTGTATCTCCCCACATAGCACTTCGGAGTCACTTCTCTGCACCTCCTCCCTTGCAGAAAGTGGTCGCTTTCCTATTTGTAGAGTTGCAGCTGTGCAATTCTTAGATCTCCAGTTGAGTTTGCAGATGTTCATAATGATTTGATAGCTATCAAGGTGAGTTCCTTGGACCAGATGAAACCGAGGTCTCCTATACCTCTGCTGTCTTGGACTTCTCTCCAGATGTTAAATATTTTAAGAAGTGGAATTCATTAGTATTTTAACTTCTATATTAACAGGCTTAACTATTTGAATCTATTCTTCTAACTCTTGTTTTCTTCTGTGCACAAATAATGTTAGCTGTTATTAGAATAAAGTGTTAATATTATGAAAAATGGGGTGCTAGTCTGTTTTTAATTTAAAAAGTTGAATAATATGTTTTAATGTTTTTCCAGAAAGCTAAAATTTACCAATTTGGGAAGAGATTCATCTGTTACATAGTTTATCTTTTTTGGTTCTTTTCTCTATTCATTCTCTCAATCTTTTATTTTCTTTCTATATTGGATTCTATTTATTATCCTCTTCCTCTAGAACCTGGTATCTTTCTTGTATTATTTTCTGCATTCTTAGGAGTGAAGGTTTTCAGCTCTTTTCTTCTTTGTCAAGTAGGGGGATCAGCTTCTAGAACATAACCATGTAATTAGTTACTGTTGTCAAATTTGGTTGTTTTGACAGATGTGGTCATTTATGAAAACCCTTCATTTGAAAAATAAGGCTCTTTGATAGGATCATAGTCATTTATTTCTTTCAGTGATCTCATTTATTTACTCAGTCAAATATTTATCGTGAGCCAAATCTATATTGGATGCTGTGCTAAGTTTTGGAGAAAAAGTAGTGATAAAAACAGATGTAGTTTTTGCCTTTTGATGGATGTGATGAGATAGGACAGACATAAAACTAAGTGTCATCTACATAAAAAATTTAAAATTCACGGGGCACCTGGGTGGCTCAGTGGGTTAAAGCCTCTGCCTTCAGCTCAGGTCCTGATCCCAGGGTCCTGGGATCGAGCCCCATGTCGGGCTCTCTGCTCACCAGAGAGCCTGCTTCCCTTCCTCTCTCTCTGCCTGCCTCTCTGCCTGCTTGTGATCTCTGTCTGTCAAATAAATAAATAAATAAATAAATAATCTTTTAAAAAAAAATTTAATTCACTTAAAAATATTATTTTAAAGAACATAGGAAGAGTAGTTGTAAGAAGTACCCTCTGCCATCACACTGACCTTGCTTTCCCTGGCAGGATATCCTTGTTTTCGCCAAGGAGTGAATTTCATCCCATGTTGGGGAAAGTGGCTGGAAACTTGCTCTCTGAAACTTCCTTGAACTTACCCTCTGATGTGATGGGGAAGCTGTTCCTGGGACAGTGTCTCACTGAATGCGTTCTGCTGTGACACTGAGTGAAGGGGGTGTTCAGGGAAAGGATGGCTGTTGGATGCTGTTGGTATTTGTGCACAGCATGTGCCTGGCTTTGGAGAAAGTCACATCACTGTAGGATATTGGCTGAGTGAGCACACTGACACCAGGAAGCAACACTTTGTCTCCAAGCAGCGTCTCACCAAGGGTTTCCTATGTCCTACTAATTTGCAACAGAAAAGTATCAAAAATGCTCAGGTCCACTTTCACAGAGCAGGCACATGGGTGAGTTTGGAGCTTATGGAGGAAATAAATTCTAATAGGCCCAGATGCTGTGAAGGAAATGAGAATAATGAGTTATCTCCATATAGTTTAGATGATAGGGTCAGAGAATAGCTCTTTGAAAAGTAACATTAAGACCAGATGTGTGTGTGTGTGTGTGTGTGCGTGTCTAGGACCCACCCAGCTGAAGAGTATAAGGAAGAACCTTCATAGCAGTGTTAAAATGTGAGGGTCCCAGCCTGGGACAGAATTGGGTGATTTTGGCAGCTCCAGAAGGCTACGTTGGTCCTAACGTAGTAAGCGAGGGGTAGTGGAATGATGTTAAAAAGGCAGGCACAGTGTCAGTAAAACAGAACTTGGAAAGTCCTTTTAAACAATTCAGATTTTGTTCTAAGTGCAGTGGGAAGTAGAGGAGAGACACAGTAGACTTGTATCCTTGTATCCAAAACCAAATATTCAACGTCCCCCTCTTCTGCTAAGAAACAAACTAGACAGATCACTGTGACCTGGCATCCAGAAAGCTCTCATTGAAAGTAGGGCCTAAGGTGAGATTTCCAGGGATTATAGGACTTGGATTTGTAGAGTCAGGAACACATGACACAGATTATTTTGGTTGAGGGAGTCTTACAGTGGAGATGGAAATTAGGGTAGAGAAATGCTTAACAGTGTGAGACCAAGAATATTGGATGCTGGATTATCCTTTCTGGCACCTTCTTGGGACTGTAGTACCCGACTCACTCAGCAAACAGACTTGAGTAAAGCTGTGTTGTCTGTGTTTGAATACAGATAATTTGGGGGAAGAAAACAAACAACTATGCTGTGAGTCAGTTCTGTACTTAAGTTCCAAGCTTACTGAATGTTTCAGGAAACATAATTTTTTAGATATGTTTGTCCCTGGTTTTACCCAAATTGAGTTTGCAGGTTAGAAGCATTTCTTTGAGGAATCATTACAATTTTGTATCCAGTTATATTTAATTAAGAGTGTATACGCACATTGATTAACAAATTACATTATGTTGAAGATACATTGCTTAAGGTATTTTTAAAATTAATACTTCACATTTTCAATTTAAATTTTCTGCAGGTCTACTATATATTATTGAAACACAGAAAGTTCTTGATCTCAAAATTAATTTGAAGGCTTCATATGTTATTATCCCACAAGATGGAATTTTTAGCCCTACATCAAATCTTCTACTTTTGGATCTTGGTCATCTAAAGGTATATGCTAACATTTGCCCTATATTATATTTAAGATGTTTCCCTGTTTAAAATGTATTTTGTTTTCTAGACAGCTTGGTTTGCTATTGTGATTATTAGCTTTATGGTAGATTTTAGGATTGATAAGTCTCTTTCCTTCTAGTAAATAATGTGAAGTTTCATTAGTTTTCCTATATTTCTGATACCAAAATGGTCATTTTGAATTCTGTAGGTTAGGGTTGAAACTAGGAATTATATTTATAGAATTTGAGAGTAATGTTTGAAGAGATTATTTCCTTTTCAATGTAAATTTACTATTTGACTAATGAAAATACATCAAATGGGAGGGTATTCGGGAAAAAATCAAATCTTTGTCCTTCTGAAGTTTTTGTGTATATAACTGTATATATTGACATTTTACTTATTTATTTATTGGACATTTAAAAATTTCTATTAAATAATCCTAGCTTGAGAAACAGTCTAATTCCATTTACCTAAGTCATTTCCTTTTCCATCCAATTATGTACACTTTTTCTTCCTCAGTTTTAAGTAGAGAATAATTTTTTTCTGTGTGTCTAGATCTGCACTGTTCTATACTCACTGGCTCTATATGTAGTTGTTTACACTGATTAAATTTAAATAACATAAAAAATTAGTTCTTTAGTCACATTAGCCACATACAAGAATTTAATGGTCTTAAGTGCCTGGGGCTGTTATTTCAGCTCGGATAAAGAACAATACCATCCTCATAAAAAGTTCTGTGGGACCGCACTGCTCTAGATCATTAAATGTATATTAAATAGCTATAAGATTTAAAGACCCAAGAAAGATAGGGAATATTAGAAAGCTTTTCTAGCTATCTAAAAAATATGAGCCTTTCCTTGATACTGACATTATCCTTTATTCTTTGTTTTTATTCTTCAGTTGGTAATTACATAGAAGCTTGCTGGATTTATGTTTATAATAAAATTTATACAGTTATTTACATTTGACTTTGGTTATAGAATTGTTTCAAGGGCAATGTGGTATGGTAGCAGGAGCATAAAGTCATGAATAAGGTATCTATCTAGTTTTGTGACATTAGGTAATTTGTTTAATCTTCTATCTAAAATTCATTACCCTTTAGAGATAATCAGTTTTGACAGTCTACTGCACATAAAATAGAGGTGAAAATGTTAAGGCGTGTGCACACACATACACACACACGAATGAATAAGATCTTTATATACTGTGGAGTGATTGATCTCCAGGATGTTTAAGTGAAAAAAGTAGTTATGTATAGTACGCCAAAGAGCAGATGGTACAAATACAACTTGCATGAGGTTGTCTAAATGGCAGAGTTGGGACTACAGTTCAGCTACCCTAATACTTAATTCTGGATTCTTCTTCTTAGAAAACTATCTAAATATCTGTCATTGTGACATAGAAACATTTTGTAGGCTGTTTTTGTCTTTTAATTTTGTTTTTTAATAAAAAGACTTCTTACCAGATATAAAAAAGTTTCAAATGTATTGTTCTCCAGGGCTGGCTTGGTTTTCCTCTTTTAATTACATAATTGAGAAATATAACTTAATATGTAAAAATTCACTTTGTCCCTGGTCTTCTCGTTATACATGTCATGGACAAAGACATTTCTGTTAGCCTTACATTTCAGCTTGTGAGTCTGTCTTACCTTCTATTAAATTTTTGTGTTACAGTCTTAAAGATACAAAATTTATATTTTTATTTTGAATTTTAATTTTGCATCATCTAAACTGTTAAAATTAACTTGAAGGTGACAAGTAAAAGTCGTTCGGAATTGCCGGATATGAAACCAGGTGGGGCCAGTCTTGAAGAGATCATGCAGAGAGCTTATGATTCCTTTGATGTTCAGCTTACAAGCATACAGCTGCTTTACAGCACAGTTGGTAAGTATATAATGCATTACTTATTGATTTTTTTTTTCCTGAGATGATTAGGTTTTTAGACCATTTCTCTGAAGACCTTCATCCCAAATATGTTAACTTTTATATTTTTGGGATGCCTGGATGGCCCAGTTGGTTAAGTGTCTGCTTTTGGCCCAGATCATGATCTCAGTGTCCATGGATCTCAAGGTCCATGATCTCTTAAGTCCTGTGTTGGGCTCCTTGCTCGGTAGGGAGGCTGCTTCTTGCTCGCCCCCTCCTCCCCATTCTCTCTCTCACTCACTCTCTCTCAAATGAATAAGTAAAATCTTTTTTTTTTTAAATGAGAGGCACCTGGGTGGCTCGGTGGGTTGAGCCTCTGCCTTTGGCTTGGGTCATGATCTCAGGGTCCTGGGATCGAGGCCCGCATCAGGCTCTCTGCTCAGCAGGGAACCTGCTTCCCCCTCTCCCTCTGCCTCTCTGCCTACTTGTGGTCTCTCTGTCAAATAAATAAATAAAATCTTTTTTTTTTTTTAAAGACTTTATTTATTTATTTGACAGAGAGAAATCACAAGTAGATGGAGAGGCAGGCAGAGAGAGAGAGAGAGGGAAGCAGGCTACCTGCCGAGCAGAGAGCCCGATGCGGGACTCGATCCCAGGACCCTGAGATCATGACCTGAGCCGAAAGCAGCGGCTTAACCCACTGAGCCACCCAGGCGCCCCAATAAATAAAATCTTTAAAAAAAAAAAATGAAACTTGTATACTTTTGAGTAGGAAGTAATAGTACACCGTGTCTAAGAGCAGTATCTCAGGTATTTGATTTTACTGCTCGAGAGCCATTGTCAGTGTCTGGAGACACTTTTGACTGTCACAGGTGAGAAGTAGGGGCATTACTAGTATCTAGTGAGTGGAATTCAGGGATGCAACTAAATGCTACATTGTAGAGGAAAGCCACTCCATGATGCTTATTTGGCTCAAGTATCAATAGTGCTGCGATTGAGAAATCCTTTGGACAAGGTTGCTTGGAGATACTGGCACATATTTAAAATATTTGTTTTATATAGGACAATCACAAGAGGCTGCTCAAAGCCAGAGGCATTCTAGCCTGGGGCCTATGACACTCCAGGCCATAAACAGCCACACAAAGACAGAGGAGGATGTTAGGAGGATTGAGGAGGGTATCATAGGCATATCTTTACCCTGTTCACTTTTGATGGAGTCTTTGCTGTTGATCTAGTTTTTAGATGAAGTCAGCAGAGCCAGAAATTGTCAAGAGCCACTAAAAGTAGATAGTGAGAGAGACGCAAGACTGGTTGATCCCTTTTTCTACTATGTCATCCTGTTTCTGAATCCCTGGAGTGTTAATAAACATTTAGATAATTCAACAGTTGGATTGATGGATGTTTTAGAGATATGTATGTATATGCTCAAATTTTAATTATCTGAGCGAACTAATAAAAAGAGAAACAATGAGAACCCAAAGTAATGGTTATTAAAAGTATTAAATTGTATATTCCTGGAACATTTTTATGTTCAGTTTGGGATAATAAACTTGATTTCCATTTTTAGCATATTCTGATTGGTGTAGAAAAAGCCCAGAAGTGTAGTGGGTGGCAAATATAAAGTATTTATAGAAAACCCATTATGTTTTTTTCCAAGGAGTAAATAACAGTATTGTGGCATGTTTGGTACATTTTGGTCATTAATTTTTAAAGTCCATGAAGTGTACTTAATATTTAAGATGTTGGGATGCTTTGTGAAGAAAAATTTAAAGTATTCCATTATTGCTGAAAATTACTGGAATTATTTAGAATTGTTTTTGTGAGTGTTAACTGTTCTTAAATAATTATATCTTTTTTAGAGTAATGTATTTTTGGCATTGGGGTTACTTTAGGTAATTGTCATAAACTATCTTGATAAATACTGAAACCCTTCTAAATATTTTTTTATCTGTAAATTGAGAATAGAAGGAAATATTTCACTAATCCTGATACCATTAGAATTTATAAAATTGTAATAGTTCATTTTACTTTTTCTTACCAGAATAATTAGATTCAAAGTGTAATGTATATGAAGATACATTGTACCACACAAATTTCACGTTAGCAGAGCTGGATATAAACTTCAACTTATATAGCCTTTTGGCCATAAGCAAATTAAAAATTCCTCTTCCCAGTTTTCTAAAATGAGATGATTAGACATCATTGTGAGAATTAAATGAAAATTTAAACATTGCCTGGAGCAGTGCCTATTAGAAATCTTGAATAAATGGTAGCTTTCATTAATACAGAAGAACTGTACTTTTCTCTACCTTCCTTTTTCTTTATTGCCTTAGAGCCATTTTGGGGGGGTGCGTTATGTATCTGTTGGGTGTAGTGACTAAATGGATGCACAGTAGATTTGGTTAAACTATGTTGTTGGGTTTTTAATAAGCCTTTTCCTGTTGAAACAGTCTTTGAAGCAGTGAAAGGGAAACGAATTTACGTGCTCATTTTGTGTATCTGAGAAGGTAGCATTAAGATTGTGTAGATGGGGGTGCCTGGGTGGTTCATTGGATTAAAGCCTCTGCCTACAGCTCAGGTCATGATTTCAAGGTCCTGGGATTGAACCCCATGTCGGGCTCTCTGCCCAATGGGGACCCTGCTTCCTCCTCTCTCTCTGCCTGCACTCTGCCTACTTGTGATCTCTGTCTGTCAAATAAATAAATAAATAAATAAACTTAAAAAAAAAAAAAAAAGATTGTGTAGATGTAGGAAAATTTTTCTATACCATGAAGTATATGACTACAAAGTATTAGTAGTGATTTTAGGTTTAATGTGTTTTTCAGATTACATGTGTGCTAATAAGTAAACATGTACTGTTTTCCATAATTAGGTGATAATTGGAGAGAAGCACGAAAACTCAGTGTATCTACACAGCATGTTTTGGTACCTATGCACTTCAATGTGGAGCTCTCGAAGGCCATGGTTTTCATGGATATAAGGATGCCCAAGTATGTATAGTCTCTTTCATGTGATTGTAGATTTTCTAAGGGAATACCATATCTCATTGATTTTTTGAGGGGGGGTAAAATATATGTAACATAAACTTTATTTTTAAGTATACAATTCGGTGACATTAAGTACTTTCACATCCATCTTCATAACTTCGTCATCTTCTCAGACTGAAACTGTACTCATTAAATAATAATGCCCCACTTTTCTAGCCCATGGCGGTTGTGATTGATTGTTCTCTCTCTATAAATCAGGCTCCTTTGGGTACCTTTCATAAATGGAACCATGCAATGTTTGTTCTTCTGTGTCTGAGTTATTGTACATAACATAATGCCTTCAAGGTTTATCCATGTCATAGCATATATCAGAATTTCATTTGTTTTTGAGGCTGAAAAATATTTCATTGCATATATCTGGATCAAATGGACATTTGGATTATTCCAATGAAATTTGGCTGTTGTAATAGTGCTGCCGTGAAGATCGATCTACAAATAACTGTTCGAGTCCTTGCTTTAAATTTTTTTGTTTATATATCTAGAGGTGGAATTGCTGAATCCTACAATAATTTTATTTTTAATTTTTTGAGGAACTGTCCTAGTGTTTTCCATAGCAGCTGTACCATTATATTCCCACCAGCAGTGCACAAGGGTTCTAGTTTTTCCACCTCTTTACCATCTTTTATTTTCTTATTTTTAAAAGCAATCCTCCCCAATACATATGAAGTAGTATCTAATTAGAGTTTTCAGTTGTATTTTCCCAATGATTACTGATTAGGTAATTTTCAGGTACTTATTGGCAATTTACATATTTCTTCAGAGAAATATCTTTTCAAGTCCTTTGCCCATCTTTAATTTTTTTTTTTTTTTAAGTTGCAGGAGACTTCTGTTCTGTTTTTAAATATATTCTGCATGTTAACTCCGTATCAGATAAATGATTTGCAAATATTTCCTCTGATTTTGTGGATTGCCTTATTTATCACTCTTTTGATCGAGTTCTCTGATGCATAGAAATTTTAAATATTAGGTTCAATTTATGTTTTCTGTGCTTTTGGTGTTATAGCCAAGAAATTATTTTCAAATTCAATGTCCTAAAACTTCTGTATCCTTTTTACAAAGAGTTTTATAGTTTGAACTTTCATGTTCAGATCTTTGATAGATTTAGTGTTATTGTTTGCATATGGTATAAGGTATGGCCTCAGCTTTATTCTTGTGTATGTGGATATCTGGTTTGCCCAGCACCATTTATTGAAAAGACTTTTCTTTTTCTTTTCTCCATTGGATAGTCTTGATACTGTTATGAAAATCATTTGACCATGCTTGTGATGGTTTTTTCTGGGTTTTCTGTTCTATTTCCTTGGTCTCTATTTCTGTCTATATACCAGAGCCACACAGTTTTGATGACTAGAGCTTTGTATTAAGTTTTGGAATCAGGCGTATGAATTATCCAACTTTGCTTTCTAGATTGTTTTGGCTATTTGGCATCCTCTGAGATTCCATAGGAATTACAGGGTGGATTTTCTGTTTTTATAAAAGATACTTTGATTTTGATATATATTGCATTGAATCTGTAAATGCTTTGAGTAGTGACATCTTAATATTAAGTCTTCCAATCCACGAACATGAGCTATCTTTCCATTTCTTTGTGTCTTCTATGATTGCTTTCAGCAGCATTTTGATAGTTTGCAATGTATGTCTTCTACTTCTGTGATTAAGTTTATTTTTGATACCATTGTAAATAGAATTGTTTTCTTAATATCCTTTTGGACTGTTTATTGTTACTGTATAGGAATGGATTCTTCTGAGTTGGTTTTAATATTCTGTAACTTTTGCTGAATTCATTTATTATTTCTTTGTGTGTGTCTGTGTGTGGAATTGTAAGGGTTTTCTACATACAAGATTACTTTATCTTTGAACAAAGGCAGTTTTACTACTTTCTTTACAATTTGGATGCCTTTAACTTTTTTTGCCTAATTAGTTTCACTAGAATTTCCAGTGCTATGTTGAATAGAAGTGATTTAAGCAGTCATCCTTTATCCTGAGCATAGAGGAAGAGGTTCTGGTCTTTCATCATGGAGTATGTTAGCTGTGGGGTTTTTATTTTATTTATTTATTTATTAAAAGATTTTATTTATTTTTATTGGACAGAGAGAGACCACAAGTAGGCAGAGAGGCTGGCAGAGAGAGAGGGGAAAGCAGGCTCCCTGATGCTCCCCCCTGAGATCATGACCTGGGCTGAAGGCAGAGGCTTAACCCAGGTGCCCTGCTGTGGGTTTTTTAATATATGACCTTTATTATGTTGATGTAGTTAGCTTCTGTTGCTAATTTGTTGGGTGTTGCTAATTTGTTGGGTGTTTCTATCATGGAAATGTGTTGAATTTTTTCAAATACTTTTCAGCAGAGGAAATGATTGTGTGTTTCTTTTCTTTCATTATATTAATGTTGTGTATTACAGTGATCTGTCTTCCCATGTTGAACCATCCTTGCATTCTAGGAATAAATTACAGGTCATGGTGTATAATCCTTTTAAGGAACTGTTGAGTTTTGTTTGCTAGAATTTTGTTGAGGATTTTTGGGTCAGTGGTCATAAGGAATATTGGTCTATAGTTTTCTTGAAGTGTCTTTGTCTGGCTTTGGTATCAGAGTAATCATGGCCTTAAAATGAGTTAGGAAGTGTTCCTTTCTCTCCCATTGTTTTAAAGAATTTGAGAAGAATTTATATTCTTTTAAAATGTTTGCTAGAATTCACTAAGTGAAAGCCTTTAATCATGGGCATTTCATTATTGGGAGATTTTGGATTACTGATTCAATCTCCACACTAGTTATAGGTCTCTCCAGGTTTTCCATTTTTTCACAGTTTAGAGTTTTGGTAGGTTTACATTTCTAAAAAATTGTCTACTTCATCTTGATTATCCAGTTTGGTGTAAAATTGTTCATAGCTATCTTATAGTCATTCTTATTTCAGTAGAATTAGTAGTAATGCCCCTGCTTTCATTTCTGATTTTAGTTGTCTTTTCTCTTTTATTTCTCAGTCTACCTAAAAGTTTAACTCTGTTCATCTTTTTGAAGAATCACTTACCAGTTTTGTTGAACTTCTCTGTTATTTTTCAGTTGTCTGTTTTGGTTCTCTTTGCTCTTTATTTCCTTACTTCTGCTGGCTGTTGGTTTAGCTTGCTCTTTTTCTACTTTTCTTAAGGTGTAAAGTTAGTTTGTCGATTTGAGAGCTTTTTTTAATGTAAGTGTTTACAGCCATACATTTCTCTCAGTATGGCTTTTTGGTATATTCTATAACTCTTATTATTCTGTGTCTTCATTTTTACTTGTCTCAAGACATTTTCTCATTTTCCTGTACTTGCTTCTTTGACTTATTGTTTAATATGTGTATTGTTTAATTTCCACATGTGAATTTTACATTTTCCTTCTTTTTATTTCTGGTTTCATTCCATTGTGATCAGAAAAGATGCTTTCAATGATTTCAGACCTCTAAAAAATTTGACACTTGTTTGTGGCCTTCTTTATGGTTTGTCCTGGAGAATGTTCTGTGTGTATTTAAGAAAAATGTGTATTCTATTTTTGGTCCATTTTTGTCAATAGCATTGTTCTCATCCTCTTTTTGGGCTTCTGTTTGTTACATCAGATACTGAAATGGGGTTTTGAAGTCTCCTGACCGTAGGTCCGTTTCTTTCCTTAGTTTTGTCAGTGTTTGATTTGTATATTTTTGATCTGATGGTTGGTGCATCTATGTTTTAATTTATATCTTAATGGCAAAATTACCTTTTTATCGTTGTGTAATGTCCTTTGTCTCTAGTAGCAGATTTTGACTTATAATCTTTTCTGATTGCTTTTATTAAAGCTATTCCTTTTTTCTTATATTTATTATTTGCATGAGATGTTTTTTTCTGTTCTTTAACTTTCAAACTATTTGTGCCCTTAGATCTAAACTGAGTCTCTGGCAGACAGCCTGTAGTTGGATCTCATTTTTTTCAACCACTCTGTCATTTTGTATCTTGTATTTGAAAACTTAAACCATTTACATTTAAAGTAAATATTGATTGAAAGACTTCCTCGAGCTCAAGGCTTTGTGAGTGAAGTATAGGGAGAAGGATAGAGGTAAGCAGTAAATAGCCTGGCCTTTTCCCATATGCTGTGGATGTGGCTGCTATTACTTAACTGCTCTTGTCTGGTGAAAGAGAGCTACACCTTTCTTTGTTGTTTTTCAGAGTATAGTGACTATGTCCACTAGCAAACATAGTGTAATGTACTAAATCTTATTCTCCTAGACTGTCTTCTTTTAGGAAATCAGGCTGCCTTAAGACTGAGAGTCTTAAGACTGAGAGTCTTAAGGCAGAGGAATGTCAGGAATTCGGCCTGAGAAAGAGAGTAGGAAAGAAAGCCATTCTGCACATTCCACTGTTTTTTCATAATACAGCACAAGGTGTAGTTTGATTTTTAGATATGCGGCTTGGGCTCTTTAGTTCTTACCCAGATGTCCCACTGCTGTTTTACTGTTGCGTAATACTGCTTGTAAAGTTTATCAATATGTGGTGAAAAACAAGATGGATATGATTTCCTATTGTAAACATGAGTATGAATTGATTCCTTTTAAGCTCATTTCTATGTATGCTGGAATCTAGAAAGTTAGGGAGTACCATAAAAAAGAAGTTGATATTATTCTGAGGGACCTTGCTTTGGATTGCTCTACTTACTAGGATATAATTAGGAAGAATTTATGTCCTGTAATGCAGGGAATATGTATAGTATAGAAACAACTGAAATAACTGATTAAAATACTTATATCTAGATAGATAGAGGAAGATCATGAGAGATCATACAATGTAACAGTTGCAAATTTTTTTCTGTAAAGGACCAGATAGTGAACATTTTAGGTTTAAATTTCATATTGTTAGTCATAACTATTCAATTCTACTGTTTTAGGATGAATGCAGTCATAAACAATACATAATGAACAGGTATGGGTGTGTTCCAATAATACTTATCAAAATAAGTAACAGATTGAATTAGCCAGTGACCATATTTTGCCCGTTTCTAGTCCAGTGCATTATATAGTGAGACATCACCAATAAAATGGCAAAGATACCGGGAAAGCCATTTGAGCTAGTATTCTAATGATACTAAAATTGCTGTAGGTTAGGATCAGAGAAGTATAGCTAAAATAATAAAAGGCAGAAACTAAATGATTTAGAAAGATCAAATCTGAGAAGCATTTGATTTCAGTTTAGTGAGCTGGAGCAATATAAGGTGAATACGGTATTATAGAAATCTCTGGAATTGTAAAGGTATCAGGCAGCATCCTTTGAAATTTGAGCTTAAAACTTTCAAGGCAAATAAAAGGAAGTCCTCTGCTATTTGGTATGTAATATTTTGGTGCCCTCGTTTTCAGGTTGTACATTATATAGGTATGTTTAAAAAAAAATGGAGAAGAAGTTTAGATACATTGAGACAGATTCATAGTATGTACCTAAGTTAAACTAGGATAGATGGAACTAATTACATGTATATAGTCTATTGGTGGTAAAAGAAAGCTTGTAATTTTCTTAAGAAATGCAGATGTATTTTTATTTTTTTATTTATTTTTTTTTTAAAGGTTTTTTATTTATTTATTTGACAGAGAGAGAGACAGAGATCACAAGCAGGCAGAAAGGCAGGCAGAGGCAGAGAGAGAAGCAGGGTCCCCGCTGAGCAAGGAGCCTGATGCGGGGCTTGATCCTAGGACCCTGATCATGACCTGAGCTGAAGGCAGCGGCTTAACCCACTGAGCCACCCAGGCGCCCCAAAAAATGCAGATGTATTTTTAGACTCATAACCTTAGTCATGTGTCTGAGTTGAAAAAGTTTCAGGAAAAATACAGGGATTAAAAACAGTGAGTAAAAATGTACTCTTTGATAACAGCTTTTTTCTAAACTTTTATTTTTTTAAAAGACTATGCAGAGGGACACTGGGTGGCTCAGTCATTTAAGCATCTGCTTTCTGCCCAGGACCCTGGGATCAAGCTCCCATGTTGGGCTCTCTGCTCAGTGGGGAGCCTGCTTTCTCTCCCTCTGCCTGCCATTCATTCCCCCTGCTTGTGTTCACACACACACTCTCTCTCTCTCTCAAATAAATAAAATCTTACCAAAAAAAAAAAAAAAAAAAGGACTATTTAGAACAGCTTTAGGGTCACAAGAAAGAAATTGAAGTATAGTTGACATGTAAGGTTGCATTAGTTTCAGGTGGACATAGTGGTTTGACACCTTGCTAGTGCTGTGCTCATTGTAAGCATAGCCACCTTTGTCGCCATACAAGGCTACTACAGTATCATTCGACTGTATTCCCTGTGCTGTACCTTTTTATTCCCATGACTTACTCATTCCATAACCAGAAGCCTGTACCTCCCGCTGCCTTTACTAGTTTGCCCAACCCCCTTCCTCCTACCACTGGTAACCATCACTTCATTCTCTGTGTGTCTCTTTTTATTTTTGTTTTTTAGATTCCATGTAGAAATGAAATCATACGGTATTTATTTCAGTTAGCATTGTACCTTCTAGGGTTTCCATGTCACAAATGGCAAAACAGCATTATTATTATTTTTTTGTAATGGTGGAGTAATGTTCCATTGTATATATGTACCACAACTTCTTTAGCCATTTATCTACTAATGGACACTTGGGTTGCTTCTGCTGGCTACTATAAATAATACTACAAACATAAGTGTGCATGTATTTTTTCAAATTACTGTTCTCATTTTCTTTGGGTTGATAACCACTAGTAGAATTCCTGGGTCACAGAGTGTTTGTTTTTAATTTTTTGAGGAACCTCCATACTGTTTTCCACAAGGGCTGCCCAAATTTACCTTCTTGCCAATGGTGCATGAGGATTCCTCTTTCTCTCCATTCTGAGCAGTTGTTATTTGTCTTTGATTCTAGTCATTCTGACAGGTGTCAGGTGATACCTCATTGTGGTTTTGACTTGCATTTCCCATATGATGAGTGATGTTGAGCATGTCTTCATGTGTCTGTTAATCATCTCTATGTTTCCACTGAAAAAGTGTCTATTCAGGTCCTCTGCCCATTATTTAATGGGATTGTTTGGTTTTTTTGGTGTCAGGTTGTAGAAATTCTTTATATATTTTGGATATTAAACCCTTTATCGGTTATATCATTTGCAAGTATCTTCTCTCATTCAGTGGGCTACATTTTTGTTTTGTTGATGGTTTTCTTTGCTGTGCAAAAGCTTTTTATTTTGATGTAGTCTTGTTTCATGTGCCTGGGGGGAGATACTTAGAAAAGTGTCGCTAAGGCTGATGTACAAGAGATTACTGTCTGTTTTGTTTTAGGATTTTTATGGTTTTGGGTCTCAAGGAGTTGAAACTTAGATCCACACAAAACCTGCGTGCATATATATTTTTTCTCTTTTTTCATTGATTCTTTTAAAAATCAATATCTTTTTAAAATTATTTTTTAATTTTTTTAATTAAAAAAATTTATTTTTCATTTATTTATTTTCAGCATAACAGTATCATTTTTTCACCACACCCAGTGCTCCATGCAATCCGTGCCATCTATAATACCCCCAACCTGGTACCCCGACCTCCCACCCCCCCGCCACTTCAAACCCCTCAGATTATTTTTCAGAGTCCATAGTCTCTCATGATTCACCTCCCCTTCCAATTTACCCCTGCATGCATATATTTATAGAAGTTTTATCCATACTTTTATATAAAGCTTATACACATAAATTTTATTTTTCAGTTTTATAGCCCAGGCTTGTAAGCAACTAAGATGTCAGTTAATAGGTGATAGATAAACTGTAGCATATCAAACAGTGAATATAATTCACTAAGAAGAAATAAGCTGTCAGGTCATGAAAAGATGTAGAGAAACATTAAATGCATATTACCAAGTGAAAGAAACCAATCTGAAAAGGCTGCATATTCTATGGTTTCCACTAGGTGACTTCTGGAAAAGGCAAAACTATGGATACAGTTAAAAGATCAGGGCTTGCCAGGACTTGAAGGTGGTAGGTAGGGGAGGGATGAATAATTGAAGCACAAGGGATTTTTAGGGCAATGAAAATACATGATATATTCTAAATGATATAATGATTAATACATGTCATTATGCACTTCGACCAAACCCAGAGAACGTAGAGCATCCAACAGTGAGCAGTGATGTACATTGTGGACTTTGGCGATTATGATGTGTCAGTGTAGCTTCATCAGTTTCAACAAATGTACCATTCTGGTTGGGAATATTTTTTTTTTTTTAAAGATTTTATTTATTTATCTGACAGAGTTCACAAGCAGGCAGAGAGGCAGGCAGAGAGAGAGGGGGAAGCAGGCTCCCTGCTGAACAGAGAACCCTATGCGGGGCTCAATCCCAGGACCCTGGGATCATGACCTGTGCCAAAAGCAGAGGCTTTAACCCACTGAGCCACCCAGGCGCCCCTGGTTGGGAATATTTTTAATGAAGGAGGCAATGCATGGGTAGATGCAAGGGGTATATTTAAAAATCTATATATCTGTATCTCCTTTCAATTTTCTGTGATCCTTGTTTGTAGATGACATGAAACTATACAGAGAAAACCTTAAAGACTCCACCAAATTATTCATTTGAATAAATGAATAAATTATTCATTAGAATAAACGAATTCAGTAAACTTGCAGATAAATAATATACAGGAATCAGTTATGTTTTGATACACTAATAATGAAGTGCAGAAAGAGAAATTAAGAAAAAAGTCCCATTAACCATTTTACCAAAAAGAATAAAATACTTAAGAATAAACATAACCAAGGTAGGGAAGGACCTGTACTCTAAAAACTATAATCATTGATGAAAGAAATTGAAGACACCAACAGGTGGAAAGCTATCCATGCTCATTGTTTGGAAGAATTGATATCATTGTTTATACAACTCAAAGTAATCTACCAATTCAGTACAATTCCTATCAAAATATCTATGGCATTGTTCACTGAACTAGAACAGATAATCCTAAAATCTGTGTTGAACCACAAAAGACCCTGAATAGCCAAAGCAGACTTGAAAAAGAAGAATAAGGCTGGAGCTATCACTATTCAGATTTCAAGATATATTTGAAAGCTATACTAATCAAAACAATATGATATTGGCACAAAGATAGACACATTGATCAGTGGAACAGAATTGAGTCCTCATAGAAAAACCCATACGTCTATGGTCAATTTTAACAAAGGAGGCAAGAATATACAATGAGGAGAAGACTGTCTCTTCAAAGAATGGTGTTGAGAAAACTGGACAGCTGCATGCCAAAGAATGAAATTGTACCACTTTCCTACTGCATAGACAGAAATGAGGTAAAAATGAATTAAAGACCAAAGTATGAGACCTAAAATCATTAAAGCTCTAAAAGAAAACATACAGTAGTAATCTCTTGAACATCAGTCTTAGCAACATTTTTCTAGATTAGTCTTAAAGTTTTTGAAGAGAATATCTTTGCAAAGACCAGTAGACTGTATTTATGGAAATCTACTCCTGGGCTTTCTCTTCTGACCATTGATCTATTTATCTATTCTATTGTCAATACCAGTGTCTTGCTTACGGTGGCTTTCCTAGTGAGTCTTGAGGTCAGGGAGGGTCAATCCTCCATCCGTTTTCTTCTTCAATATTATGTTGGCTTTCTGGATCTTTTACCTCTTCATTTAAATTTCATAGTCATTTTGTCAATATCCATTAAGTAGTTGGCTGGGATTTTGACTTTCATTACATTGAATCCATGGATCAGTTCTTTTAGGAAGAACTAACATCTGAAGAATATTGAATTTTAATACAAATAAATATGGAGTCGCTCTTCATTTATATTTATTTCTTCTTTGATTTCATCCTTCAGAGTTTTAGAGTTTCCTCTGTATAGATCTTGTAGATATTTTGTTAGATTTAATGGTGTTAATATAAATGGTATTACTTTTAATTTTTAAATTCTACTTGCCCATTGTTTGTATATAAGAAAGCAGTAGACTATTGGATAAAGGGTTTATTAGTTCTTGGGGCTGCCTTCTTTTTTTTTTTTTTTTTTTTTCTTTTTAGATATTCTGTATAGATGATCATGTTATCTGTGAACAGACTCTGTATACTTTTTATTTCCCTTTCTTGTCCTAATGCATTGACAGGGACTTGCAATATAGTGTTGAAAAGGAGTGATCCAAGAGACCTCTGTGCTTTGTACGTAATCTTAGTGGAAAACTGAGTTTCTTGCCATTAAATACAGTAGCTGTAGGTTTTTTGATGATACTCTATCAAGTTGAGGAAGCTTACCCTTATTGTAGTTCTTGCAGAGTTTTTTTTTTTTTAATCATGATAGGTGTTTGGATTTTGCCATATTTTATATGATCATGTAATTTTTCTTAAGTCTTAAAATTTCTTAATCTGACTTTTAAACAGGATTTAGATATATTATCTCTTAGAGAAGTTATTTGAACTTCCTAAGCATTAGTTTCCTGTTAGGAACCATGTATGCAACTGATTTTCTGCTGTTAAAAAAACAGCAGAAATCAGTTGTCTACCTTATAGGTTGTGAGGACTTAAGATAATGCATATCAATGCTTTCCTTAATGCCTATCATATAATAAACAATAATTATTAATTGTCAGCTGTCTTTGGCAAATAGAAAAGGGATAATAAATGTAATAATGTTAGAAAATAAATCTCTGGGGCACCTGGGTGTCTCAGTCAATTAAGTGTCTGCCTTCAGCTCAGGTCATAATCCCAGGGTCCTGGGATCAAGTCCTGAGTTAGGATCCCTGCTCAATAGGGAGTCAGCTTCTCCCTCTGCCCCATCCCCTGCTTGTGCTTGTGCATGCTCTTTCTCTCTCTCTTTCAAAAATAAATAAATAAAACCTCAAAAAATTTTTTTCTGAAAAATAATGAGGTTAGTTCACCTAATGAGATGTGTCAGTAAGGCCAAATAGGAATTTGAGTGGAGATTGTGGAATGTTTTATGGAGTATGTGGATAATTTTTAGAGTTTAAAATTGCATTTTATTTTTGGGTATATTAAGGGGAACAATTGTGTTTTTAACTAGTATACATAAATCAGAATGGAGTTTGCTTTATAATAATTCCTTTTTTTGAAACAGATTCAAGATTTTTGGAAAGTTACCACTGATTTCTTTACGAATCTCAGATAAAAAACTGCAAGGAATTCTGGAATTGATTGAAAGCATTCCGAAACCCACACCTGCAACTGAAACATATGCCCCTGCCAAACCATTTCAGGTAATGTTTTTACAAAATTGATAAAAATGCAAATTAAGGAAACTGGACAACTTTACCCACAAATTTTGGGTAAAATAATTTAATTCATTTTCAAGAAAGCTTTAAAAATTAGATTTTAGCAGCAACTGGGTGGCTCAATCAGTTAAGCATCCAACTTGATCTCAGCTCAGGTCTTGATCGCAGGGTTGTGAGTTCAAGCCCCGTAATGGGCTCCATGCTGGAAATGGAGCCTGCTTTAAAAAAAAAGTTGGGGCACCTGGGTGTCTCAGTTGGTTGAGTGTCCAATGCTTGATTTCAGCTCAGGTCATGATTTCAGATTGTGAGATTTGAGCCCTGCATCGGGCTCTGCACTGGGCATGGAGCCTGTTTAATTAAGATTCTCTCTCTCCCTCTCGCCGCTGCCTCCCCCACTCCATGTTACTCTCCACCTCTAAGAAAAAAAAAATTTTTTTTTGACATTGTAAAAGAGAAAATGATGAAAGAATAAAAGGTCAAATCTTAAAGAAAATTATGTCATAAGTCTGCCTTTCTTCACTGGTCTGGCTTGTAGTCACTCTCCTCAGTGGTAACACTGTTAACTGCTGCTTCTCTGGTTTCCCACAATGTCTATGGCATACACTATGGCATGCTCACTTATGTGCGTGTACATATGTACTCTTATGTTCTTCAAATTTACATAAATTCCATCATTATACTTATCTGAACCTGTTTTTTCATCATTATCGTATTTTATATACATTAGAGTTATCTTCGTATTAGCATGTACAGATCTGCCTTTTACTTTAGAGCAATATAGTATGGAATTGTGCAAGTGTGATGACATCCCCTTTTGATGGACATTGACGTTGTTATGAGAGCTCACAGTTCTGCTTTCAGCTTCCTCGTACATATATTTGGGTATATTTTTATCCATTGGATAAATTCGTACATGTGGAATTGCTCAGTGAATTTTAGGTTTTCATGAACTTTGCCAAACTTTCTTTTGTAAAGTGAGTACCCATTTGTAGTCCCACCAGCAGTAAATGAGTGTTTGTTTCTCTGTTCTTTATTAGTATTAACAATTTAATATTTATTCTATTAAATGAAAAGATGTTATATTCTGGCTTTGATTTGCATTTACAAGTAACATAGGACTTATGTTCATGAGTTTATTGGGTGTTTGACTTTCTGTTTTTTAAAACTGCTGTGTTTGTCTTGTGTTGTGTTGTGGTTTTCCAGTTAAAGAAATTGTTGCTGTTTGTCCTTTACTAACATTTTTTCTTTGTTTTTCCTTGGATTCATTTATTTTTGGCATTCGCAAGTGTTTGCTTTTTACATGTTCAGACTTACTAAGGTAGGATGCGTGGGTGGCTCAGTCAGTTAAGCATTTACCTTTGGCTCAGGTCATGATCCCAGAATCCTGGGATCAAGCCTGGAGTTTGTTAGGGTCCTTGCTCAGCAGGGAGCCTGATTCTCCCTCTGCCTACCTCTTTCTCTTCCCCCCCTCCTCTCCCTCTGACAAATAAATTAAAATCTTGAAAAAAAAAGTCATTAAGGTTTTCCTTCATGATTTCTCTGTCTTATTCTATGCACCTTATTTCTTATGAAGAAAATTTCATATCCATTTGGAAATAAATGGAATAAATGGAAATAAATGGAAGATATCCATTTGGGGCAATTGGATGGATCAGTCCGTTAAGCGTCTGCCTTCAGCTCAGGTTATGATCTCAGAGTCCTGGGGTTGAGTCCCGCATTGGGCTCTTTGCTTAACAGGGAGCCTGCTTCCCCTTCTTCCTCTGCCCCTTCCCACTCTCCACACCTGTGCTCTCTCTCTCAGATAAATAAAATATTATTTAAAAATCCAGTCATGTTTTTCTCTCTTTAAACATTTTGATTTCTTTTCATGTTTAACTTTTTTATTTTGAAATAATTTCAAACTTACAGAAAAATTGTAAAAATAGTATAAAGAACTTGATCAAACCCTGTAAGAGGAAGTTGCTGACATATTATACCATAACCCTGAAAACAGTAGTGTTTTGTAGTATTTTTTCATAATCTGTTGCTGAGTTTTTTGTTAAGAGGTTCTTTGGAAGAGGAGAGGTTTTAAGTATTAATGAAATCCACTTTGTCAGTATTTTCTTCTGTGGATGAAGGTTTTTATATTTCAACTCTGGAATCTTTGCCTAACACAAGATCAAGATTTTTCCTGTGTTTTATTCTAGAAATTTTGTAGTTTTAGGTTTTATATTCAGATCCATGATCCATTTTCTGTTAAACTTTTATGTGGAACATGTGATAAGTTACTGTTTATACATTTGTATTTTTAGTCATTTCAGTTTCATTTGTTGAAAACACTTCCTTTTTCCATTAGTTGAGCATTTTGAGGGGGCTCTTTTTTACTCCAGTGATACTCCTTTGATTTTTATCTATTCCCTTGCTGATACCATAATGTCTTATTTACTACATGTCTTCATGGTAAGTATTATGTATGCATGTATGTATATATGTTGGCACGTAACCCCTTCTTCAGTGTTAACAGGAATTTTCCTGGGACTGTCTCGTGAATTTGGTTATTCCATCACTTTTATGCTATGTTGATGGCACCTCTGAGTAGTTTCTTGCATAAGGTATATTGTATTTTAAACTTTTATTTATGTTTTCTTCTTAAATACTTCTAAGTTTTAAAAAAAGTACTTGGATAAATGTTCGCTTCATTCTTAGTTATCACTGAAGGCTCAGAGGACTCTTCTCTCTCCCATCCCCTAAACTTAATCTGTATATCAAAGGCTGTCAAACCTATGGTCTACATTAGATGTTCTTTTTAAAATCTAATGCCTTTATAAAAATAGGCAGAGAATAACTATGTAATATGTCTTATACTGAATTTCTGTTAGTGTCCAGCCACACATTTGGCAAAAGATTACTGCATAAGGTCATCTGTTAATTATTTATATTCAACACTAGCCCAACTCTAGATTTTGCATATTTTTATCATTAATCCTTATCACAAGCCAGCAAGTACTAACAGTCATTATTTTGCTCAGGGAACAGACTCTTAAGTTAAATACTTTGCTAAGATCATAAAGCTTGTAGCTTTTAGCTTGCAGAGCCAAATTTTGAACTCAGATTTTTTTTCTCTCTCTTTCTTTAAACAAATCTACAGCCCTACAGCTGACATTTTTTCTGCTCTTTTCATGCTGCTTTCTGTATAAATGACATCCTAATCTGCAGGGACTTTATTTTCTCCCTTTTCCAGTTTTCTAAGAAAGTTCAGTCCAAAAGACTAGATCATTACTAAGACTTTTAATTTAACTTGAAGGGGTTTCATAGGTTAAAGAAAAGATTTTTAAACAAAGAATCACCCCTTCATGGATATCTTGTTTGGATTGTCTCAGAAATAAAATTTCAGTCACAGGTCTGAAAAATCTTAACACCTAAATAGCTCTTGAAACTAAATGCTTCTGTTTACTTCCTATAATTTTATTTTTCTTCTTAATTTTTATTTCAGCTTTATTAAGGTACAGTTGACAAATAAAACTATAAAATATTAATGTGTACATTGTGGTGGTTTAATACATGTATATGTTGCAAGAGGATTTAACTATCTAGTTAATTAACACATCCATTCTTCACATACTTGTTTTTGGTGAGAACATTCAGTTCTACTCTCTCAACAGATTCCTGTTACTCAGTACAGTGTTGTTGATTATGGTCACCATATTTTACATTAGATCCTCAGCCTTACTCACCTTGAAGCTGAAAGTTTGTACCCTTTTACTAACGGCTCCCTATTTCCTCCACTGTATAGCCCCTGGCAACCACTTCTGCACTCTTGCTAGGAGTTTGACCTTTTTGTTGTTAAATTCCACTTATAAATGATACTGTGCAGAATCTTTCTTAGTCCTGCTTATTTCACTTAGCATCATGCCCTCAAGTTCCTTTTATGTTGTCACAAATGACAGGATTTCCTTCTTTCTCATGATTGAGTGATTTACATAATGTATATAAATGTGTGTCTGTGTGTATATAATCTGTATTATATATATTATATAAATGCCATATAAATATAATATATATATTTTATACGTATTATATAAATGTCATGCTTTTATTCATTCACCTGTTTGATGGACACTTTTCCCACATCTTGGCTATTGTGAATACTGCGGTAAACATGGGCATGCAGATCTCTCTTTGATATCCTGTTTTCATTTCCTTTGGAAAAACCAGAAAAGAGATTGCTGGATTACATGGTAGTTCTAGTTTTCATTTCCTGAGGAACCTGCCCACTATTTCTTTGGTGACTGTACCAATTTATATGGCGGGATTTCCTTTCTCTCCAAATCCTCTCCAATACTGGTAACCTGTTGTCTTTTTTTTTTTTCCCTAGTTTTTTTTTTTTTTTCTTTTTAAGATTTTATTTATTCCTAAGAGGGAGAGAGAGGCAGAGGTTGAAGTAGGCTCCCTGCAGAGCAGAGAGCCTGATTGGCACTCCATCTCAGAAACTCTGGGATCATGACCTGAGCCAAAGGCAGATGCTTAACCGACTGAGCCACCCAGGTGCCCTATTTTCAGGTTTTAAAACTTTTTATTTGTAAATTTAAAATGGTGCATTGCAATAATTAAAATCATTTGAACAAAAAAAATGGCCCTGTGATTAAACCCTATAAATCCTGTTTTACGGCCTGTGAGATGTCTTGAATCACTTGGTTTTTACTCTAGATTTCACTGTTTTCCCACCCAGCATCTTCCTTCACCAACTTGCAAGTTCTATTCCTTTCCTGCCAGCCAGCTGGCAGATGGGAGTGGCAGACCCAGCCTTCCCTTGTCAGTGTAGTCTTTTAAACTTGATCCAACCTCTTTGCATGTTACAAAGTTACACAGCTAAAAGAAGTAAAATAAAGTAATGCTCATAAATGTATAGTGCATGTTGGCAGCGTGTGTCCTACTATGATGCTCATGCTTGCTTCTCCTGTTCATTTGTTTCTCCTGTTTTTCTACCTTCTTTGATACTGATGTATTGAATTTCTCAGTCTCAGCCATATCACGTTTGTCAGACATGGTTGCAGAGGAGGCAGAGTGTGGTGCACAAGCAAGTGAAATCTGGGCAGTAGCTGTGCTGGGTCTGTTGTCTTTTTGATAATGGCCATCCTAACAGATGTCGGCTGGTATCTCATCATTTTGATTTACATTTCCCTTATTAGTATCGGGCATCTTTTCATGTGTCTGTTGACCATCTGTATGTCTTCTTTGAAAAATGTCCATTTCCTCTGCCCATTTTTTAATCGAATTGTTTGCTGAGTTGAATGAATTCTTCATATGATTGAGATATTAATCCCTTATCAGATATATTATTTGCATATATTTTCTCCCATTCAGTTCATTACCTTTTCATTTGTTGATAGTTTCCCTTGCTGTGCAGAAGCTTTTTAGTTTGAGGTAGACCCACTTGTTTATTTTGCTTTTGAAATCTGATCCAACAAACTATTGCCAAGATTGCTGTTAAGGAGCTTACCTGGCTGTGTTTCCTTTAGAAACTTTATGGCTTCAGGTCTTCCATTCAAGTCTGCAATCCATTTTAAGTTGATTTTGTGGATGAGAAAGGAGTCCAGTTTTATTCTTTTGCACATGGCTGTCCACTTTCCCCAGCACCATTTATTGAAGAAACTGTCCTTTCCTTGTATATTCTTGGCTCCTTTGCCAAAAATTAATTGATTGTTAACTCATAGGTTTATTCCTGGGCTCTCATTTTAGTTCCACTGATTTACAAATCTGTTTTTTGTGTTGTTGCCATATTGTTTTGATTACCTTAGTTTTATAATAGAGCTTGAACTTAGGAAGTGTGACGCCCCCGGCTTTGTTCTTAAGATTGCTTTGGCTATTCAGGGTCATCTAGGTGTTAGGATTATTTTTTCTACATGTTAGGATTATTTTTTCTACATGTATATAATACATTACTCGACTTCTGATAGAAATTGCATTGAATCTGAAGATTGCTTTGAGTAGTGTGTACTTTTTAACAATACTGCTTTTTGTAGTCCTTAAGTGTGAAATATCTTTTCACTATTTGTGTCTTCAGTTTCTTTCATCAGTGTTTTATAGTTTTCAGGGTATAGATTTTCCTTCTCTTCGATTAAATTTATTCATAGGTATTCTTTTTGATAGAGTTAAAAATGGTAATTTTTGAAATCAGATAATGTGACATCTAAATTGTTTGCTTTTCCTAAATAGTTTCCACTAGTTCTTCCCCTTTCCCAATAACTTTTAGAATCAGCTTTTCAATTTTACAGAAAGATTTTCCTGGGATTTTGATGGTGATTTTATTGTATTACCAATTTGGGGAGAATTGACCTTTTAACAATATTGAATCTTTCAGTCCATTAACGTGATACATCTTTTCATTTATTTAGGTCTATTTCTTTTTTTTTTTTTTTTAAGATTTTATTTATTTGACAGAGATGCACAGTGGGAGAGGGAGAAGTAGGCTTCCCATAGAGCAGGGAGCCCAATGTGGGGCTTGATCCCAGGACGCTGGGATCATGACCCGAGCTGAAGTCAGATGCTTAATGACTGAGCCATCCAGATGCCCCTATTTAAGTTTTTTCAGAAGTATTTTGTAGTTGAAATGTACATGTGCTTCACATGTTTTGGTGTTCTGTGTCCTCTGAAAATCCACATATTGAAACATTAAACCTAATAGCTCAGAATGTCACTGTATTTGGAGATAGGACCTTAAAAAGTGGTTAAGTTAATATGAGGCCATTAGAGTGGGTCCTGATGCAGTCAGTGTGGCATCTCCATGAGAAGTAGAAATTCAGACACAGAAAAAGACCGCAGAGATGCACACGTGCAGAGAAAAGCCCCTGGCGGGAGTAGGAGTGCGGCAAGGAGGAAGACATCTGCAAGCCTAGGAGAGCGGCCTCAGGCAAAACAAATGATGCCAACACCTTCATCTTGAGCTTCTTATCTTTCTGAACTGTGAGAAAATAGATTTCTGTTGTTTAATACCCCCAGTCTATGGAATTTTGTTATGGCAGCCCTTGAAAACTGATACAGGTTTTGGACCAGAAAGTGAGGTGGTGATGTAACAAATATGTTGTAGTGGGCTTAGCACTGGACAATAAGTAGCATGTGAAAGGGGGTTTTCAGGCAAGGTTACTCTTGTGATAAAGTGGGGAAGAACTTGGCTGAATTGCTTTCTAGTGTAGAAGTTGTAGGTGATGAATTTGGATATTTAGTTGAGATTTCTAAGTAAACTGTTCAAGACATGGTCTTATTTTTTCCTAATTGCTTAGAGTAAAATGCAAGAAAAGATATTTTTAAGAAGGATATGTTAAATCAGTAACAGAACTTAAAGATTTGGAAAGTGCTTAGCCTGTCCATATTGCAAAAAATGGAGAATTGTGTTAGAGAGAAAGCCAGGGGTATTTGCACAAACACTTGATAAAGACATGTGACTCCTGGCTTTAATCCATTATCTCACCAAAGCCAGGAATAGAGATGGGGCTCTACCAGCTGAAGTACTACCAGCTTAGACTAAAGAGGGCAGAGTCAGGACAAAATGAAGAAAATCCCTTGTAGTTCTGGGATACTACAGGGTAGGACAGTAGGCCATCCAGCTGGGAATGTGCTTTATTCTTCAGTAAAAGGGAAAAGAATAATCTTGAAAGCTAGTCTGAGATCCACAGTGGTGCCATTACCAACATGGGCTCAACAGGTATGGGTTTTGGGGGCTAAAGTTCCCTCCTGGATTTCTAGAATGGTTCCACTTTCTTGGTTTCAGTGGGTCATTCTGCTACTTGGCAGAATGTCCGCTATGTGGCAGGAGTGTATTAATCTTATCTTTTTTTTTTTTTTAATTAAAAGGTTTTTAAAATTTATTTGACAGGCAGAGATCACAAGTAGGCAGAGAAGCAGGTGGCTGGGTGGGGGGTGGGGAGCCTGATGTGGGGCTTGATCCTGGGATCCTGGCCTGAGCCAAAGGCAGAGGCTTTAACCCACTGAGCCACCCAAGCACCCCAAGCCTTATCTTATTAGGTATGATAATAGCTGTCAGTTTTTCCATCTTATTTCCTAGATTGAGGGAGGTATTCTTTTATTCCTAGTTAGCTAATAGTTTTATTTGTATCAGGAATATTTGTAGCATTTTATGGAATGCTTTTGCTGTATCGGTTGTAATCATACAGTTTTCTTCTTTATTCTTTTAATATGATAGATTACGTTGATTCTTGAATGTTGAACTAGCCTTGCATTCCTAATGTAAGCCTCATTTGTTCATGATATATTATCCTTTTAGTACAGTGTTGGATTTATTTGCTAATTTTTTGTTAAGGATTTTTGGATTTATGGTCATACATGATCATGGTTTCTACTTATTAGGTGTTGCATATGATATCAGAGAAAGTCCAGCCTTGTCAAATGAATTGGAAAAAGTTTCCTTCTCTGACTTTACAAGATATTTTGTAAAGAGTAGATATTGTTTCTATCTTAAATACCAGTGAAGCCATCTGTGCATAGAGTTTCTTTATTGAAAGACTTTGAAATTGTTTCGTTTTTGCTGGACCGTATCTGTTTATTCTTGCATAAGCTTTGTAAGATTTTCTCTGTCAAGGAATTGGTTTCATCCAAGGTGTTGAATATGTGGAAGTAAGGTTGTTCCTAACCTTCAGATGACTTTAGGATCCATAAGGATATCTCATTCATTTATTAGCTAGCTCTTTTCAGATCCAGAATTTCTCCTTGAGTTCTTCTTAAAATTTCTCTCTTCAATAATGTTTTCTTTTTTCTTTTTTAAGATTTTATTTATTTGTCACAGCAAAAGTGGGGGGAGCAGCAAAGGGAGCAGGAGAAGCAGGCCCCCACTGAGCAGGAACTGAATGCAGGGCTGATGTAGGACTCCATCCCAGGACCCTGGAATCATGACCTGAAGCCAAAGGCAGGCATTAACTCACTGAGCCACCCTCATTTCTATTTGTTATGACATCATTGTTGGAATTTCCTTTAGCTCTTTCTCCATGGTCCTTTCTCCATGGTCTCTCCACAGCATATTTGAGGCATTAAAAAAAAGTCTTTTTTAGTAAGTCTAGCGCCTTACTTCCTCCTGAACTGTGCTTGCTAATTTTGTCTCTGTTATAGGCTGTTCTTATGTGTTTCTTTGCATAGATTGTCATGTTTTGTAATCAGACAAAGAAATTATGAGAAAACTATAAACGTGTATGCTCATTAGCATAGATAAAAAAAATCCTTAAAAAATACTACAGCCAAATAGTATGATATATTATAATCAAATGCATTTACCTTATGAAAACAAAAATGACTCACCAGTCAGGGTTATTAATCATATTCATGGAATAAAGGAGAAAAAGTTATGATCATCTCAATAAATGAGGAAAAAGTATTGACAAAACCCAACAGTTATTGATGGTAAAAACTTCTTTAAAAAATTTGAGAGAGAGAGAACACAAGCGGAGAAGAGGGAGAGGTAGAGAGAAGCAGACTCCCTGCTGACCAGGGAACTTGACTGTGGGCTTGTTCCCAGGACCATAGGATGTTTAACCCCCTGGGCCACCCAGGTGCCCTGATGATAAAATCTCTTAAATTGGGAATAGAAGAGTTTCTTCCTCATAAAGGACATACAGGAAAAACCTGTAGCTAATATTGTATTTAATTTGAAAACGACTGGATGCTTTCCCTGTAAGATCTAGAATAGTTCAAGAATACCTTTTCTCACCATCTCTATTCAAGTTGATAGTGAATGTTCTAGTTTCTGCAAAGAAATCAAGAGAAAGGATTAGGAAGAAAAAGTAAAACTGTCTTTATTTGCAGATGAAATGATCATTTATGCAGAAAGTCCTAAGGAATGTAGAAAAATATCACTAAAAATAGCAAGTTTGCAAGATACTTTATCAATGTAAATAATTGTTTCTAAAAGTGAAAAATATTCCATTCATAACAACATTAAAAAGGACTGAATACTTAAGAAAAAATTAATAATAGAAGTACAAGACGTGTAAACCTTAAACTGCAGAACATTTCTGTAAACAAAGAAAACCTAAACATTGGAATGATATGCATAATCGAAGGAGTGGGGGCCTGACCTCATGGAGTTGGCAGTCTTCAAACTTTCTAATTTCTCACCACCTCAATCAGAATATGGAAGATTTCTCTTCTGGAAATTAACAAGCTAATTATGAAAGTATATACAGTAATGTAAAGGACACATATTAGCCAAAACAATTTATTATTTTTAATGTGAATTCCAGCATAGTTAACATAGTTAACATACACAACATACATTGTGTATGTTAACATAACATACATAAACATAGTTAACGTACATAGTTTACATTCATTTCAGGTGTACAATACAGTGATTCAGCACTTCCCTATATTACTTTGTGTTCTTCAAGATAAGTGTACTCTTAACCCCCTTCATCTATTTCAAAGCCACCCCCGCCATTATAACCACCTGTTTGTCCTCTGTAAATAAAAGTCAGTTTTTTGGTTTGTCTCTCTCTTTTCCTTTGTTTGTTTCTTAAATTCCTCATGGGAGTGAAATTACGTGGTATTTCTTTCTCTGGTTTATTTCACTTAGGACCGTACTCTCTAGATCCATCCATCTTGTTGCAAATGGCAAAATTTCATTCTTCTTTATAGTTGAATAATACTGTGTTGCCCATACATACCACATCTTTATCCATTCATCTATTGATGGAAACTTAGGTTGCCTTCATAATTCTAGCCAAAACAATTTTAGATAAGAATAATATTCGAGGTTTTCTAATATTTGATTTCAAGGTTTATTTTATAGCTATTTTTTTAAAGTGGTTTTGTTTGGTATGGGAATAGACATATAGATCAATGAAGTAGAATAAAGCTTGGATATAAATGTACACTATAATACATGGTCAAGATATATTTGATATCATAAAAAGATGCCAGCCGAAATAAGTGGGGGAAATGTATTAGTTCTTTCAAAAAATGATTTTGAAATAACTAGATTTCTGGAGTTGTTATATAATCTGGAAACATGTTCAAGGATGTTTATGGTAGCACTATGAGTAAAAGCAAAAAATCTGTAAATAATACATATATTTATCAACAGTGTAGTGGGCAAATAAGTATTGCAAATATGCAGTATAGTAAGGTAGTGAGAATGAGCGATCAATCAATTATGTGTAAAATTTAAACATTGTTTTGTAGAAGAATGTCTTAGAATATTTAAGATACTCCTTTTTGGTACAGTTTAGAAAGAAACAGGATAAAGAATGTTAAAGAATATTAGAGAATTATTAGTAGGACATAAAAATAAGTAAATTAAAGTGAAGTTGTGATCAGTTGTAGGGAATATAATCGAGGAGAATCACATGAGATGCTTCTAGGTATGGTATACTGCTGCTTAGAATGTTTTTCTTAGTTTTTGGTCTGGGTAGAAGATTCAGGTATGTCTTTTCTTATTATTTTATCACATTGCGTTTTATGTTTTTATGTGCTATATTTCTCCAAGCAGTAAAAAAGTCAATTTAATGAAATGTTTTTCAAAAAATGAAAAGTAAAACTGAGAACTTCATATCTCTGTAGGTTTAAAATATTGGGATTGGTTATTTCCTGTGAATGTCCTGATAGGTTTTCTTATTTAGTGAGACACTGAGTTAACATTGTATCTAAGATCTTTTCCTACTTGAAGCCTGTCAACAAGAAAATTAATATAATAGTTCTGTGATTTTTATTTAGCCTTGAAATTGTAAAACCACTTCTTGAAATCTGTATTTTAAAATTTACTTTCCTAATTCAGACTGGATTTTTTTTTCTTAGTTCAAAGTGGGATTTTTTTTTTCATTATCAAAACTGTCTTAGGACTTTGAATAAAAATCTTTGTGCTAATTAACAGTGAATTACTTTTCTTCCAGATGCAAAGGTCCACCTCTGTGGGAACAACACAGATTTCACAGAAAATGCTTCCTTTCTTGGAACTTCCATGTGTTGATGATGGTAAAATGAAACTGGTTTAGGAAGTTTTCTGTACTAAAGTGTATTGTGAATATAATTTTCATTTTGAGACTATACAAAAAATTGCAGGCAATAGCAGATATGTATATGTTTTCCAGAAATTTTCACTAAAATTCCTTTAAGATAATAGAAGTGGGATATTCCTTAAAGTCGCTTTTGCAGCAAGAATTTTTTGGTAAATAAAAGTAAAACTCATGATCTCACAAAATCGACTAGTAAATTAATCTTCTTTGTCTTTCTTTGAGCTAGGAGCCCCTATGAAACGCTATGGATTATATAATTTATAATGTTGCTTAGTTATTTGGAGAATCTTGTCATAGTAAAATTTTAGTTTTATTTTTATATTTTCCTCTTATGTTATTAAACAACAAAAAAAAGTCAGGCCTTAATACCTACATTCACACGTGAAAAGTGGTAAATATTTTGACACCAGATACCTGCTTTCCTTGGCCACATTGGAAAGAATTTTTTAAGCCTATTTTTAAGGCCTTAAAAATTGCTTAATCTTAGGTAGCTGAAGTTACCATGTCAATCTTCAGTTTTCTAGAGAACATTTTTCTTTCTGTGTGGGTAAGGGGCGGGAAGGAAATGTTTGTGAGATCTTCTGCCCTAAATTCAGTTTTTGGTCATTAGGGATATATACTTCAGGTAGTTTTAGTTTCCTTTAAATCTTCTTTTAATGATTTTACTAGTTTTGGAGTTGTTTTTAGTAGCAAATTCTAGAAATCTATTGTATATATATGTGTATATACACACACAGACACACATACGCACACACGCACATATACATATCCATGAATGAAACCGTGATTGATCGCCGTTTCTTCATCCAAACCTCAGGGTCTGCTTTATGCTTTTAATATTGCAGACTTTGTAACTCAGCCCTATTTTTGTTACCCAGGTAGAACAAGCAAATTAGTATATTACTTTGAAAATACATGTTGCATATAATCATTGGCATTGGCATTTGCTATAAACTTTTCTTTTGCAGGGCACCTGGGTGACTCAGTCAGTTGAGCATCCAACTTTGATTTCAGCTCACATCATGACCTCAGGGTCATGAGATCACGCCCAGCATTGGGGGAGCCTAGCATGGAGCCTACTTAAAATTCTCTCCCTCTGCCCACTGGTGCATGTACATTCTCTCTCTCAAAAATAAGAAATGAAATTGTTGTTTGCAGTTTCATACTAATGACTTTAAAAGGTGATGTTCATTAATCCAAAGGTGAACTTTGTATTTTCTATGTTTTTTGTCATCAAAAATGTTATTTTCAGACAAGCTCTATTATTTTCTCATCTTTTTATTTAATATTGAACTATTTAGATTGCTAATGTATTAGTATTCATATTTATCTCAGAAAAATTATAAAAATGCTATTAAATCAGTCATTTTGATTATTGACTTAAATAATGTTCTACAATATTTAGATTCAGAGGAAGAATTTTTCGATGCACCGTGTAGTCCCTTGGATGAACCTCCTCAATCTCCCTCTGAACTTCAAAGTTATCAGCCGAAGAAGTTTCAAAAGCTGTATTGTTCAAAAAATATGATTCAGTGTAAAATAAGATTTGAAGTGCCAGAGGTATGTACCATGGTGAAATTAATACGGCTTCTTTACATTGTCATTGCTGCTATCCACCGTATTTATATCGTTTCTTTACTAACATGTACTCCCGTTTCATCCAGTTTAAGCTGAATCCAAATGTTGCTATGTGATTTTTCCTTTCTTTTCTTTGAAGATTAATTTTCTTAATCACAGATTAGAGGTTTAGATCATATGTTATGGTTATTATACATATTTATTAAAAATAGTTTATACAACATAATTGTATATGTATGTGTGATGTAAAATCTTTCCTAAATTTTAAGTACAGATCATATAAATACCTTATATCTCCATTTATAGCCACTATCTACATAAATAATTTTTTATTTTGGTAGTGGTAGTTTCTTTTTTCTTTTTTCTCTAGGTTTTGATTCAGTTTTATCACCTTGTTGGAGATTGTGAACTACCTGTGGTAGAGGTTGATGTTTTAGGGTTGGGCACAGATGTGGAATTTAGAACATTTGATTTGAAAGCGAATGCCTTTTTGAAAGAGTTCTGCCTAAAATGCCCAGAATACTTTGGTAAGCATCTCAATTTTCTTAAAGTAATAAACTTTTATTGTTTGACTCCCTACTAGAGAGTTTAAAATTCTCTAGGCTTTAAATCAGTACATTTATTAAAACATCCTCAAAGAAATACTATATTATGAATTGGTTGTCTATTTTTATCTTTTACTTGGAAATCTATAAAGGTAGATCAAAGACAAAATGAAGATTCCTTTTCATAAAGGAAAATAAAATAGACCTGGTTTAATTTTAAATCTAACTCAATACTACAATGCTGGATTAGTTTCCTATTGATAAGGTAACAATTTACCACAGACTGAGTGTCTTCCAACCACAAAAATTTGTTATCTGTTATTCTGTTAGTCAGTAATTTGACGTAAGTCTTAACAGGTAAAAATCAAGGTGCCAATTAGAGTTCCTATATAGAGAATCTAGGGGAAGATCCATTTCCTCGCTTATTCAGTTGTTTCCAAAACTCATTTCCATGTGGTGTAAGTCTGCTTCCTGCTACTAACAGGTAAGGACTGGCCTTAACCCCCACAGGCCTAAGTCCTTGCATTTGGTTCTCTATATCTCAGAACCAGTACAGGGTGATAGATCCTTCTCATGTTGTCATCTCTGATCTCAGTCCAAACTAATTTCCTCTTTACCTAATTGCCTTTGCAAAGACCCTTTTGCTATATAAGGTAACATATTCTCAGGTTTAGGCAGACATAACATGGATGTCCTTGGGTCTCAGGGCACAACATTATTTTGTCTACTATAAACATTTTATGTCCCATAATCAGAATGGATATATTTTATTATACCTTGGATAGTATATCCATTTACTTTGTTAGGCATTTAGGAGAGGGTATTATGTATATTCCTTTATATTTTTGGGTTTATTCTTGTAAGACTATTGTTGGAATGATTTAGATAATTTGTTTCTAATGTGAATGCCTTTATTTCTTTTTCTGACCTAATTGCTCTGGCTAGGAACTTCCAGTACTATGTTGAATAAAAGTGACAAGAGTAGGCACCCTTGTCTTATTCCTGATTTAGAATAAAAGCTTCCAACTTATACCATTGCCTCGGATGTTAGCTATGGGCCTGTTATATGTGGTCTTTACTACGTTGAGGAATGTTCCCTCTCTACCCACTTTGTTGAAAGTTTTTATGTAATTGGATGTTGAATTTTATCAAATGCTTTTCTTCATCCATTGAGATCATAATATTTTAATACTTCGTTTTGTTAACACAGGCTATCACATTGATAGGTTTGTGGATGTTGAACCATCCTCGGAATGTAAGTAAGCAGGAACCATCCTGCTTACTTATGGTGTATGATCCTTTCAGTGTATTGTTGAATTTATTGTGCTTATATTTTGTTGAGGATTTTTGCATCTATGTTCATCTAAAATCAATTGGCCTGTGTCTGGATTTGGTACTAGGGTAGAACTTGACTTGTAAATGAGTTTGTGTTTCCTCCTATTTTTCAGAAACATTTCATTAAGCTTAGTATTAATTCTTCATTTAATATTTGTAGTATTCATCAGTAAAGCTGTCTGGTCCTGGACTTTTGTTTTTTGGGAGGCTTTTGATTACTGATTCAATTTCTTTCTTTCTTTTTTTTTTTTTTTAAAGATTTTATTTATTTATTCGACAGAGAGAAATCACAAGTAGATGGAGAGGCAGGCAGAGAGAGAGATAGGGAAGCAGGCTCCGTGCTGAGCAGAGAGCCTGATGCGGGCCTCGATCCCAGGACCCTGAGATCATGACCCAAGCCGAAGGCAGCGGCTTAACCCACTGAGCCACCCAGGCGCCCACTGATTCAATTTCTTTATAAATAATTGGTCTATGTGTGTTTTTTATTTCGTGAAAGGTTATATGTTTCTAGGAATTTATCCACTTCTTTTTATTTTTCTTAATTATTTTCATTCATGCAATTTTTTCTGTAAATTTGAAATTAATTCCAAATAAAAAGTTAACTATACAATGTTTTACTTCCTGAGCTCAATTATATATATATACACACACATATATATGTTTTAATATTAAGTTAAATATTAAAAGTTTATATGTTTAATATTGTAATCTAAACCAGATTTCTATATCTTTTTTTATTCAAACCTATACTTTATTTTTTAACTTTGAAACCTGTCTTCATTTTTTTTTTATTATGTTACATTGGTCACTATGTAGTGCATCATTAGTTTTTGATGTAAAGCTCCCTGATTCATTGCATATAACACCGAGTGCTCTGTGCAATACATGCTGTCTTTAATACTCATCACCAGGCTAACCCATCCACGAACCCTCCTCCCCTCTAAAACCCTCAGTTTTTGTTTCTCAATGACCTTTTGTATTTATTTGGTTATTAGTTGTAATGTCTCCTTTCTCATGCCTGATTTTATTTAAGCCCACCTTTTTTTTTTTCTTGGTGAATCTAGCTAAGGGTTTGTGCATTTTGCTATCTTTGAAAGGATTCAGCTCTTAGTTATACTGACCTTTTCACCTTTTTTTTTTTTTTTTTTAGTTTCTATTGCCTTTATTTCTGCTCTGGTATTTTATTTCTTTCTAATTTGGTATTTCAGTTCTTTTTCTAGTTCTTTGAGGTATAAAGTTAGATTCTTTGAGTTTTTTGTTTCAAGAGGTAGGCGTTGCTGTTCTTTGCCCTCTTAGAAATACTTTTGTTGCATTTCATAAATTTTGGTATATTGTATTTATGTTCTTATTGGTCCAAGGTATTTTTAATATTTTTTCTTTTGATTTCTTTGTTGACTGGTAAAAATTGTCAATATCTGCAGTAATTCTTTGTAGATCTTTGTAAAACTGTCACTATTTGCAGGTGACATGATATTATATATAGGAAACCTTAAGGATTCCACCAAGATGCTCTTAGATCTAATCAGTAAATTCAGTGATGTTGTTGGATAGCAAAATACAAAATTCTTTTGGGTTTCTATACACTATGAGAGGGAGAAGTTAAGAAAACAATCCAACAATTTGCAATTCCATCAAAAAAATAAAATGCATAAGAATAAAATTAAGGAAGTGAAAGACCTATATACTGAAAATTATAAGAGTGATGAAAAAAAAATCAAGACAAATAGGTAGTCTGTGCTTATGGATTGGATTAATTAACATGGTAAAGTGTTCATGTTATCCAAAGCAAATCTACAAATTCAATGCAATCCCTATCTAAATTTCAATGACATTTTGCACAGAAATAGAAAAAACAACTCTAAATTGATTCTAGGAAAACTGGGAAGCTATATGCAAAACAATGAAACTGGACTATGACTACTATCTTACATAATCCACAAAAATTAAAATGAAATAAAGGCTTAATGGAAGGCCTGAAACCAGAAAACTCTTGGAATTAAATATAGGCAGTAAGTGCCTTTACCTTAGGCTTGTGTTGATTATTTGGGTCTGATTCCAGATGCAAAGAAAAGAATAAACAAGTAGGACTACATTAGACCAAAAATCTTCTGCATAGGTAAGGAAGCCATGAACCAATTGAACCATTCCTACTGAATGGGAGAAGATGCATGCAAATCACAAATCTGATCAATGGTTAATACCTAAAATATGTAAAGAATTTCTGCAACTCAATAAGCAGAAAACCAATTCAATTTAAAAAAAAAAAGGGCAGAGGGTCTGAATAGACATTTTTCCCCCCCAAAAAACATTAAGGTGGTTAACAGGTATATGAAAAGGTGCTGATATCACTATTTATTGGGGGAACTGCTGCTTGAAACCACAATGAGATATGACCTCACACATATCAGAGTGGGTATCATCAAAAAGACAAGAACTAACAAGTGTGGGTGAAGCTATGGAGAAAAGGAAACCCTTGTGTACTATTGTAAGTGTAAATTAGTGCAAACATTATAGAAGACAGTGTGTACGTTCCTCAAAAATTAAAAGTAGAATATCATATGATCTAACAATTCCACTTCTAGGTATTTTCCCAAAGAAAATGAAAACACTAGCTTGAAAAGATAAACACTAGCTTGAACAGCACTGTTTGTAATAGCCAAGATGTGGGAACAGCCTAAGCGCAATCAATGAGTGAACACCTAAAAGATGGGAAATCTTTATTCACACATATAAAAAAACACACAACAGAATTCTATTCAGCCATAAAAAAGAATGAAATCTTGCCATTTGTGACAACATTCATGGACCTTGAGAACATTATGCTAAGTGAAATAAGTCAGAGAAAGATACCATCTGATCTGACTTATATGTGGAATATTTAAAAAAAAAAATCCAAGCTGATAGGTAAATAGAAGATTGGTGATTGCCAGAGGCAGGGGGCAGGGAAAGTTCAGTAGGCATGGGTGAAGGGGATCCAAGAGATAGGAAAAAATTTCCAGTTATAAATGAGGAGGATATAAAGTATAACATAGTGGTTATAGTTAACATACCAAATTGCTTATTTGAAAGCTACTGATAGTAAATCTTGAAAGTCCTCATCACAAGGAAAAATAAAATTGTAGCTATGTTTGAGGACAGATATTTAACTAGATAATTGTGATGCTCATTTCTTAATATATACAAATATTGAATCATTCTGTTTTATACCTGAAGCTAATACGTTATGTATGACTTAATTTAAAAAAAGAGAACTGATATAGTAGGTTAATTTTTAATTTTATAAAGCTTTTTTTATTAACAGAAGAACATTGTATATGATTAGAAATGACATTAAAAATATTAGTTAACTATTTTTGGAGCAATTTTTTATTTACAGTGCAGTTGAGCAGTTTAGGTATAGGGATTTCCCTCTGTACTTTCACGTGCATAACCTCTCCCATTATAACATCCGCCACCAGAGGAGGACACTTGTTGCAGTTCATGTACATTGACACAGTACACCCCATGTCCATAGTTTATGTTAGGGTTCATCTTAGTGCTATGAATTCAAAGGGTTTTGGACACATGTATAATGACATGTATGGAGCATTGTATTACCATGTGCAGTGGTTCCAGTGCTTTAAAAATCTTCTGTATTCCACCTCTTCATCCTTTCCTGTCCTGCTGCTCCTCCTGGCAACCACTGAGTTTTTTTTACTGTATCTATAGTTTATCCTTTTCCTGGAATGTCATGTAGCTGGGATCATACTATATACAGCCTTTCAGAATGACTTTTTTCAGTTAGTAATATGTATTTATTTCCCTATCTTCTCATTACTCAACAGCTTACTTCTTAGTACTGAATAATGTTTCATTGTATGTTGTACCACAGTTTGTTTTTCCATTCACCTACTGAAGGACGTCTTGGTTGTACACAGGTTTTGAGAGTTCTGAATAAAGGTTCAATAAACGTCTGTATGAAGGTTTTTGTGTGGGCATAACTTTTCAACTGCTTTGGGTAAATACCAAAGAACATCACTGTTGGGTTATATGGGAAGAATACATTTAGTTTTGTGAGGAACAATCAGGCGGTCTTCAAGGGGTCTATACCTTTTAGCATTCTCATCAGCAATGACTGAGAGTTCCTGTTGCTTCATATTCTCCTCACTAATATTTGATGTTTGTCTCTTTGATTTTGAGCATCCCAATAAGGTATGAAGTGGTATCTCATTGGTTTTTTAAAATTTGCATTTCCTTGATGATCTGTATAGATCATCTTTTTCATATGCTGATTTGGCTTCTGTAGATCTTCTTTGGTGAGTTGTTTGTTAAGGTGTTTGGTCTGTTGTTTCAGTGGTGTTTATTTCTTGAGTATAAGAGTTCTTTGTATATTTTGGATAACAGCCCCTTATCTGATGTGTCTTTTGCAAATATTTTCTAATCTGTGGCTGGTCTTTTCATTTTATTAGCATTGTTTTTCACAGAACAGGATTTTTAATTTTAATGAACTCCAAGTTACGAGATTTTTTTTTTTCCATGGATCCTCTTGACTTGCCTCTAAAGAGTTATTATCAAAATGAGGGTATCTAGATATTCTCTTAGGTTATCTTCTTGAAGTCTTCTAGTTCTGCATTTTACATTGAGATCTGTGGTCCATTTTGAGTTGATTTTTGTGAAGGCTATAATCCCTGTGTAGCTACTTTTTTTTTCTCCCTCCTGTGGGTATCCTTTTTTCCCATCATCATTGGTTGAAAAAACTGTATAAGTGATAATGGAAGTGGTATTGTGTTTTCAATTCCAAATTCTCCTTTGCCAGTTTGGGTATATAGGAAAGCCTTTGACTTGTTAATTAACCTTGTATCTTACAACCTTGATTTAATGGCTTATTGGTTCTATTGAGGGTTTTTTGTTGTTGCTTCTTCCACAGTTTTTACACAGATGATCATGTCATGTGTGAACAAAGTTTTATGTCTTGTTTTGCAAAAATAAGAGAAATACCTTTAATTCTTATCTTAAGAATTAAGACATTAAATACCTTTTAATTCTTGTCTTAAGTTTTTGCAGACACAGTTATGATACTGAAAAATCAGTAAAAAGGAAAGGGCATCTTACCTTGTTCCTTAGCGTGAAAACCTTGAGTTTCTCAAAGTTAAGTATGTAGTTAGCTGCAGGTTTTTAGAAGATAATCTTTATCAAGTTAGGAAGTCCTTTATTCCTAGTTTACTGAGAGTTTTTATCATGAATGGTTGTTGGATATTGTCATATGCTTTTTCTGCATCTGTTTAAATGATCATATTGTTTTTTCCTCTGTAGCCTATAGATGTCATAGAGTACTTCAGTTGATTTTCAAATGTTGAGCCAGTCTTGCAGTTTGGGATAAATTTTACTTTGTCATGGAACACATTTCTTTTTACACTTGGTTGGAATCAGTTCTGTGTGTGTGTGTGTGTGTGTGTGTGGTAGCTGTTGTATCTGTGTTAATGAGGGTTACTTGCCTGCAATTTATCTATTTTTTTTTTTTTTGGAATGCCTTTGTGTTTGTTTTGGTATTAGGGTAATTCTGACTTAGTAGAATGAGTTAGCAAGTACTCCTTCTGTTTGTGTCCTCTGAAAGGGGTTGTATAGAATTGGTATAATTTTCCTTAAAGGTTAATTAGGGTTCACCACTGAATCCATCTGGGCATGGTGCTTTCTTTTCTGGAAGGTTATTAGTTATTGACTTGATTCCTGTAATAGATATGAACCTATTTAGATTTTCTGTCCTTGTGAAAATTTGTCAGATTGTATCTATTTCAAAGAATTGGTACATTTCATTAGGTTATCACTTTTGTGGACATAATTGTTCATAGTATTCTTTTAACTATCCTTTTAATGTTACCATTATTTCTCCTCTTTTATTTCTAATATTAGTAATCTATGTCCTCCTTTTTTCTTAGTTAACCTGAATAAAGGCTTATCAATTTTTTTGATCTTTTCAAAGAAATTTTTTGGTTTCCTTAATTTTTCTCATGATTTTTTTTTCAGTTTCCTTGATTTTTATCTACTTTTTATTATTTCTTTTGCTTACTTTGGATTTATTTTGCTCTTTTTTTCTAGTTTTCTAAGGTGAAAGCTTTGAAGTTATTGATTTATATCTTATTTTCTAACATATACATTCAATGTTATATATCCTTCTAAGCAGTGCTTTTACTATATATAGCCCACAGCTTTTGTTAAGGTCTGTGTTCATACTTACTTTTTTTTTTTTTTTAAGATTTTATTTATTTGACAGAAAGAGATCACAAGTAGGCAGAGAGGCAGACAAAGAGAGAGGCAGGGAAGCAGGCTTCCTCCTGAGCAGAGAGCCTGATGCGGAGCTCCATCCCAGGACCCTGAGATCATGACCTGAGCTGAAGGCAGAGGCTTTAACCCACTGAGCCACCCAGGCGCACCCATACTTACTTCTAATGTTTTTAAATTTCTTTTGAGATTTCTTCTTTTACCCATGTATTATTAAAAGTGTTTGTTCTCCAAATATTTTGGAATTTTCCAGCTATATTTCTTAATGATTTGTAGTTCCATTGATTTTTTTACTTTTTAAAATTCAATAAGGTGTGTTTTATGGCCCAGAATGTGGCCTATCTTGCTGATTAGTCCATGGGAGCATAAGAAGATGTATTCTGCTGTTTGTTGTTGGATGGAGTAGTCTATAGATATCCATTGTATCCCATTGACTAACGGTGTTATTATCAAGTTCAACTATGTCCTTACTGATATTTTTGTCTGCTGGATCTGTCCATTTCTGATGGGGGATATTGAAGTTTTTAACTATGACAGTGGATTCGTCTGTTTCTCCTTTCAGTACTCAGTGTTTTGTTTTGCCTCACATACTTTGACGCTTGGTTGTTAAGATGCATACAACTTAAGGATAGTTGTGTATTCATGGAGAATTGACCCCTTTATCATTATATAATACCTTTCATTATCCCTTACAGTTTTTCTTGCTTTGGAGTCTGCTCTTTCTGAAAATTAACGGAGCTATCTCTGCTTTCTTTTTATTAGTATTTACCTGCAGTATTTTTCTCTATCCATTTACTTTCAGTGTATATGTGTCTTTATATTTAAAGTGTGTGTGTGTTATTTATTCATTTGTGAGAGAGACAGAGCACACAAGCAGGGAGATAGGTAGGAGTAGAGGCAGAGGGAGAGGGGAAGCAGGCTCCCCGCTGAGCCAGCCAGGAGCCTGATGTGTGGCTCAATCCCAGGACCTGGAGATCATGACCTGAGCCAAAGGCAGATGCCTAACCCTTTGAGCCACCCAGGCACCCCTTAAAGTATGTTTGTTTGTTTGTTTGTTTCTTTCTTTCTTTCTCTCTTTCTTTCTTTCTTTCTTCCTTCCTTTCTTTCTTTTAAGATTTTATTTATTTGTTTGACAGAGATCACAAGTAGGCAGAGAGGTAGACAGAGAGAGAGCAGGAGGTAGGCTCCCTGCTGAGCAGAGAGCCTGATGCGGGACTCGATCCCAGAACCCTGAGATCATGACCCAAGCCGAAGGCAGTGGCTTAACCCTCTGAGCCACCCAGGCGCCCCTTAAAGTGTGTTTCTTATAGACAGTATATAGTTGGGTCTTGTTTCTTTTGGTCCACTGTGGCAATCTGCATTTTTTTAATTGATATACTTAGACCATTGATGTCCAAAGGGATTATTAATATAAGCTGGCTTTAAAAAAATTTAAAGGTAGTAGTGCTTTCCATTTATTTTTGAAACCATGTAAATCTAGATTAATTGACGGGCTCATTTCATAGGGTGTATATGGCTTTTGATCTCAGGGTTGTGAGTTCAAACCCCCTGATGGTGTAGAGCTCACTTTTAAAAAAATGTATTCTGCTTACGTGTGTATAAAAGCACTCTGGCTGTCATAGAATCTGATGTTCTTTTGATGATTAGCTTCTTAATGTTTGTAAGTGAATCAAGTTTTAAATGGAAGCTATTTTGTAAAATACTTCAAACTCATGTCGGATTTTTTTCCTCCAGTAGATTGAGGGACTCAATATGAGGGAATCACAGAACTAAACTAAACATAAAAATTTATCCCAGCTACTATTTATGGGAATTAAGAAAGGCAGAGAATATGTTTATCTCAAGATTTAAGAGGGTCATCCTCTCTGGGAACTCACTCACAGGCAAAGCTGTCAGTTAACTACTATCCTGAAAACCGCCCTCCCTTTTTTGAGCCCTGGATTGAATATGGTCTTGGTATTTAGAAAAGTAAATTAAGTATTGCTGTCTGGAAGCTTAATCATTGGATATGACTTACACATTTCAGTTCCATATTTACACTTGTTCTGTGGCCCTTGAGAACTTGAGTGTGGTCGACTTCATTATGATTATCTTCTGCTGAGAAAACCAGTATACACAACAGATACAGAGTTTTAACTTTATTATGCTTTTTAGCATCAAGAAACCGTTTGCTCCTGTGATTGGAAAGAAAAGTGAACCAATTTGATAGTGCTCTCCAGTAATCCAGAAGTATTATAGCCATTTTCAATTATACTTATTTTTTGTTTGTTGCCCAAGAGGGCAGGATAAGAAAACCCTAGCTTACAGAATACTGATACACAGTTGCCTCTGCACCTATTTCTGTAATATTTTTGCTTTTTTTTTTTTTTAGTGGGAGTGGGAGGAAGTGAATAGCATAGTTTCTTGTAAATGATCAGTAAATAGTTCTGTGGATAAATAAATGTGAGAAAATTCAGGACCTTTTTTTACAGTTTGAAATGCAAGTAGCATCTGAAGTAGAAAGCTGGCTTAATAGCTAATGAAGTTTTAAATCTGGAAGATTCTGTGGAATATGTTGTATTTTTTTTCCTCAAAAGTATTATGATTGATTTGTAGTCCTTTCTTCCACTATCTAGATACTGATTTAGAATAGCCATAAATAATTTGGTGATGATAGTTTTAAAGCCCTTATACAAATGCTGTTTTATAGTAGTTTTCCTACTGTTTTCTGAAGTTTTGGTCAGAAGCAAGAATACAACTAGTAAATTATATGACAATGGAGTTTATTCTAATTTAAACTAATATACAGAAAAACTTAGTTTCTTATCACATACCTGATCTGTCTTCTGAAAAATAATGGGCTTTCAGGGCATCAATGATTTTCTTTCTAGGCATTTCTGTGACTCAAGGCCACAATTCTCTTCATGGCCTTTCATTGTTCATAATAATTACTCACTTTTTTCTTTAACTGATTGCTGCTTTTTATTTTTAACCTTACTTCCGATCAAAATTTAGAAGGATAAGACTGTTTCACATTGTGGCATAGGAGATGGGTAGGGAATTGTGGGGAGAAATTACAGATTGAGAGTTTAAAATAAAGGAGGAGGGACCTCACTTGGGTAAGGTAGAATTCAAGGCCCAGAACTGATTCAGGAAATTCTTCTTTTATTATTGTTGCTGATATTTATTTTCCATTATTTTTACATGAAAGTAATTTTAAAAAATCATTTTTAGGTGCAAACAAGAAACCAATTTATTTGATTACAACACTGGATAATACTATGGAAGATCTGCTAACCTTGGAATATGTGAAGGTAAGTGCTTCCTTTGTATGGTAAATGTACTTCTGTAATGTAACTAAGTTTTATAAGTTAGATTCAGCGTAATCTTCATGGTGATGTGTTTTCTAAACTTTAAGGCTTTCTTGTTTTGTCATCCTAATAAATTTTAATTTATAAAAATATAAATAAAAATAAGCCTGTGTTCTAAGTAGAAATGACATGAAGTTTGGAGTTTTTTCCCCCTCCATCAGATAACCCAAAAAACCCAAACCAAAACAAAAAAAAAGCCAAACCTAAAAACCGAGACTTTTTTTTAAGTCTCATTTTCTAAGAGAGAGAGGGAGCCTGCATTTGGAGCACGGGATGGGGGAGAGAGACAAAGAGAGGAGGAGAGAGAATCTCAAGCAGACTCCCCACTGAGCGTGGAGCCCGAAGCTGGGCTTGGTCTCATGACCCTGAAATCATGACCTGAGTTGAAATCAAGAGTTGGAGGCTTAACTGACTGAGCCACCCAGGTGCGCCAAAATCCAAACCTTTTAATCTTGATGGAATTTATTATGACATAATACAATTTCATTTTATTTGCCTATTACCCGAAATTTCCTCATTTTCCTGGTTTCAATGATTCTATTCCTTTTCTATTGATTTATAATACTCATTTCATCTTTCATTAAGTTTTTATATGTACTAGGGTTTACTTAAGCTTTATAGCATATTTTCATTGACCTATTTTTATGAAAGTGCCATATTAATTTAATAATTACTTTATCATAGGGCGCCTGGGTGGCACAGTCAGATAAGTATTGGACTCTGTTTCGGCTCAAGTCATGTTCTCAGGGTCTTGAGATCAGGCCCCACATGGAGCTCCAGTCTCAGTGAGGAGTCTGCTCAGGTTTCTTTCTCCCTCTCCCCCTCCCCACCGTCACGTGTGTTCTCTCTCTAAAATAAATAAATCTTAAAAAAAAAATACTTTATCATAATAGCGATGCTCAAAGAGTATTTTATCGCTTTTAAGACCATTTTTACTATTATTGATCTAGATATTTTAGGGGTTTTGTTTATGCATTAAATAGCTTTTATATGACAAAATCATTCTAGATCTAAAGATAATGCACTGTATTTGGACACTTGATAAACAATTCTGTCCCACAGAGGAAGAATAATGAAGGCCCTTATGGAGTTGTAATTGTATATACTATATGTCTTTCTGAGAAACTTGAACAGATTTGCTTTTTTTTTCTCTTTGGATAGGCTGAAAAGAATCTACCCAACTTGAAAAGTGCTTACAACAATGCTCTGCAACTGATTAAGGTATGAGTGAATAATTATTTATTTTTTAATTAGATACGGTATTTCTAAGTAAATATATTATGAAAACTGTTTTATAACTAGAACTGTATGATCCTTGAAGATAAAAATGGAATATTATAAATTCTGTCTTTTATACCACAAACGATAGTTATTCTGAGCAGCAAACAAGTATTTATTGACCAATTACTAAAATCAGCTTTGTTCTTTAGGTGAATTTTTCCTCTTTGGATATTCATTTGCATACCGAAGCACTTCTGAATACAATAAATTATTTTAATAATATACTTCCACAATTGGAAGAAAAACCAGCCCCAGTGTCTGTTGCAGAGACTGAAGACAAAGGAGAGGTCATTAAAAAAATGTGTATGTTTAAAATTCAGCTTCAAAGTTTTTTACCGTGTGGATCAATAATTAGCCTTTGCTTTATTATTCATGCATAATATTGGCTTCAGAATTCTATTGCCTAGATTAATATCTAGAAAGATTATTATATACCAGGTAAATTTTAGAAAATGATACTTAAAGAAAGTGATTACCAGTTAAGAAAATGTGGCTTTTATTTGTCGTATTACTCTTTAGTCAAGATATTATACAGTGCTAGGATTTGATTTGAATTAAAATCATGAATTTAATATCATAATTTTAGATTAGAAGAATGGAACTAAGAAAATTTGAATCATTTCAGAGTGTGTTTTTGAATGAAATACTTTTTAAGTAATGAGAAGTTGCAGGTTTGACAATGAGAAGTATTATATCATAATCATTGTCTCTCAATTGATTTGTGATTTTATAACTTTAATTTTTTAGTTTCAAATGATATTCTCATGTAGGAACGTTTTTGTTTTGTCTGATTAGTTTGGCCTTGTTTTTGTTAGGTTTGATTGTTTTTTTTTTTTTTTAAGAATTCCTAATTAAGTAGGCAATATCTTGCTTGCTTTCAGTGGAATGGCAAATGAGATTTTCCTTTAGTATTATTAATTTTTTTTCTACTTCAGTTACTTTATAAGGGTGGTGAGGTAACTACTAAACTTTTTCCTTATGTTTTACAATTTTTTTTTTGCAGCTTTAAAACTACCCAAGAACGAGGATATTATTACCTTGCAGATTTTAGCAGAATTATCTTGTTTACAGATCTTTATTCAAGATCAGAAACGTAACATTGCTGAAATTAAGATTGAAGGTAATGAAATTTGAGAAAAAATAAATTCAGAACTACTAAATGAAAGAAAGCCATCTAATCTTCCTTATATTCCCTTAGGGCTTGATTCTGAGATTATTATGAGGCCTGCTGCGACTGAAATTAATGCAAAGCTAAGGAATATAATTGTTTTGGATTCTGATAAGACAGCTGTGTACAAAAAGGTGTGAATTTGTTTCTATTACTTAGTAGTACCTCATTAAATATGCTTGTCCTTAAGCAGAGAAAGACAACTATCATATGATCTCCCTGATATGAGGACTTGGGGGCTTAAGTGGGTAGGAGAAGAATCAATGAAACAAGATGGGATTGGGAGGGAGACAAACCATAAGTGACTCTTGATCTCACAAAATAAACTGAGGGTTGCTGGGGGAAGGGGGCTTGGGAGAAGGGGGTGTGGGCTTATGGACATTGGGGAGGGTATGTACTTTGGTGAGTGCTGTGAAGTGTGTAAACCTGGCGATTCACAGACCTGTACCCCTGGGGATAAAAATACATGTTTATAAAAAAATAAAAAATCAAATAAAGTAAAAAAAAAAAAAAAAACAAACCAAGGGTCCTAACAGAAAAAATAAAAAAATAAAAAATAAATAAATATGCTTGTCCTTAAACATTGATCATAGGTATAAATTAGTTATCAGAATTTAGTGATGTGGCTTATTAAGTGGATGGGTTTTGGAGTTTGGCATAATTGGGTTTGTATCTTAGCTCTGTTTCTTGGCAGTGAGTGACCTAAACTGAAATTGTTTCTTTTTTGTAAAATGAGGATTAAGAATCTCATAAATAAGTTTACATAATGCTCCTTAAACAGAGTTGGGGGCTGAGGAGGGGCAGTTAGTAAATTGCCTTTTTCATTTTTTTTTTCCTTTTTGTTCTTACCTTCAAATACTGTGAACCTTGTGATGCATTTCAGCTTTCAACAACAGAGGTTATAAAGTCAGACTGAACAGATAAGATTATTTTTTAAGTTTATTTTATGGGTGCTTACAGTGGTATAGCGGTTCACAGTGTTAACAGAATCCTTTGAACTGGAAGGCTAGTGGTCAAGGGGCAGGTATTAGTACTTTGTGTAAGATGGGTATGGTTCTTGGTCCAGAGACTGTTGTAGAGTTGGATGGCTAATTTTTGTACATTGGAGCCTCTAGGTAAGATGGTATATTTAAGAAAGTGAACAGAATATCAAATAGTAGGATTAGAAAAGGCTAAGTAAGGTGCCTCTTGAGTCACGAAGTTAGAGTCTGGGGTGTGAAAGGAAATAAATGAATAGGCTTAGGCAATAATACCAATGAAATACAGTGATGACCTGATTTTTATTGTAAATAAAAATTCTTACTCATTATATTTTCTTCTTATGGCTTACTAGCATGAGATAGCAAGAGTGCCAAACCATCAAATGTACATGGTCCATAGTAATAAGGAACAAGAAATTTTTCGGAAGCCGTGGTTTTAATATGCTTCTATTGCTTTTATTTAAGAAAAAAACAAAGTACTAAAGCATTTAAGAACTACATTATCTGTTTTATTTTCCTTGTCTAGGAAGTAAAGCTCACATAAATAAACCCATCTACTAAAAGTCATATGAGTAGTTAGTAATAGAACTGATAATGTAACCCAAGGCATTTACTTTTTTTCTTCTTAATTTTGCTACTAATGCATCTATAAGGTTAAAAAAAATCAATTTACAAAAAGCTACAAAATGAAAAGTTTCTTACTTCAGTCTTCTTGCACCATCCCCATTTTCCTCCCTATTCCTTGACTTCGATTCCAGTGTACCTGATTTTTTAGATTTTTAAAGAAGATTTTACTTATTTATTTTAGAGTGAGAGCATGCAGGGGTGGGGAGGGGAGGCCAGGGAGCAGAAGTGGAGGGAGAGGGAAAGGAGAGAATCCCATGCAGACTTCCTGGGCATGGAGCCCAGTGCAGGGCTTGATCTCATGACCCTGAGATCACGACCTGAGCTGAAACCGAGTCTGATTAATGCTTAACTGACTGAGCCACCCAGGTACCCCTCCAATGTACGTGATTTTTAAATAAACTGCCTTGGTTTGGTAACATGGTTTGGAGCCATGTCAAGGAATTAGAGGGACAACATTTTGCCTCACATCAAAGCTTCCTAATTACTGTGCCATGACACACTATTGTGCCCTGAATGGGGCATAATAATGTATTTAATAATGTATTTAACCCTTCAGCTTTTTGGGATATTGGGTAAAGGATACCTGGAGTTCTCAGATTATTTGAATTTTCCTTGACTCATCAGCCTCTATTTACCCTAGAACCATTGTGTTGGCAATTGTTATTTATGTGTGTCATAAACAATATGGAATAACATGGAATCTGAGAGGGATTCTAGCTGAGGTAACATGCTTATGAAGTAAGATATCATTGTAAATTAGTTTCTTATATCTTTTTATAGAAGAGTGTTTTAAAAGTGAATGTCTACAAAAATTACCCACTTACTAATGCTTGTTAATTCTGAGTGGTATGTATTTCTAGTATATATTTTGTACATAAATACATATCTAGATGTATTTTCTAGTATGTATTTCTATCTGTCCAAAGGACTTTGAATGTAACCGTAGATGATCAGGCATGGATACAGTAATTTTATGGCCTTAAAAATTGAGAGTAATAGGTTTTTTTTTTTTCCCCATAGACCAGTTGGTTTCCTTTGAGAAAAGTATTATAAATATAAGTCTGACAGTCTGGATTCTAGGAGCCAAAATGGTTGAAGAATGTTGGGAACCTCACCTTTCAATTTACAGATTTTTACTAAAAATACACATTTTTAGTTTTATTTATCTGTTTCCTGCACCTGGTGTCTCCTCTGCCATATATCTTCTCTTCTCTAAACTCTGTCTTAAGCACATTTCTTTTCTTCACTTGGGCTTTACAGGGGCTGGGGAGGGAGCGGTGGGGGCAGTCACAGGGTCACTTGGGTGACTTGTGGAAAATATTTTGTTCTATTAACAATATTTGGAGTATTACAGTCAATAAAAGTTGTGAAGTCCCTCTTCTGAGGTAAATAATAAATATTAAATAATAGAAAATGTTATTAGGAAGTGATATGTGCTTTGAAAACCAATAAAGTAAGATAATATGATAGTGATTCTAATATTAGGATTATCAGGAAATCCCTTTCTGAACATTCAAATGACATCTGAGTCAATTGTAGATGCGGAAAGAGCATTCCAGGTAGAGGAAATAGCAGCTCTACAGGGTTTGTGTCAGAAAGGTACTTGGCATATTTGGAAGGCTATAAAGGGCCTCAGTAACCCTTATATAGAATTCTTTTCTGGTTTCTTTTTTCCCTTTTAAACCCAGGCTTACTGTACATTTAGTAAAATTTACCCTTTTTTAGGGCATAGTTCCTGGGGTTTTTTTGAACCTACAGTTGTGTAACTTCCAACACCTTTAAGGATAATAGATTAGATATCTCTCCTCCCAAAAGTTACTCCTGCCCTTTTAGTTATCCCTTCTCCCCAGCCTACCATCTAGGAATCTGGTTTTTTTGTTCCTATAGGTTGCCATTTTTGGAATATTAAATATATAGAATACTGTGGTATGTAGCCTTTTGAGTCTGATTCTTTCTTAGCATTTACAATTTTAATTTTTGTCTTTTCTCACTTTTTTGGACCAGTCTGACTAGACATTTATCAGTTTTATTGATCTTTTGAAAGAACCAGCTTTTGGTTCAGTTCAAGTGTTCTTTGTTTTAAATTTCATTTTATTTCTCCTCTTTATTTTCTACCTCCAGCTTGCTCTGGAATTAATTTCTTCTTTTCCTAATTTCTTAAGGTAGAAGCTTAGATTATTGATTTGAGATCTTATTTTCTAATACAGGCATTTACTGCTATAAATTTTCCTTTAAACACTGCTTTAATCTTTCTGTTACTGATTTCCAGTTTAAATCTGTTGTCAGAGAATAAACTTGTTTGGTTCTTTTAAACTTGGTGGTGTTTGTTTTATGGGCCACAAAACATGAATGCTCCAAGTACAATTGAAATTATTGTGTCTATCTGGGTGTCACTGGGTTGAATGTTCCATAAATGTCAGAGCATGTAGGTTGGTTGATAGGATTCTTCAAGCTATCAATCTTCTGTTTATTAGTTCTGTTGATCATTAAGGGAGGATTGTTGAAGTTTCAACTGTGGATTTCTCTTTTTCTCCTTTCACTTATCTTAATTTTTGCTTCATATGTTGATCTCATATATAGAATTTTTATGCCTTCTGCGTTAATTGGCCCTTTTGTGATTATGAAGTATCTCTTTGTCCTTGGTAGTTGTTTTTATTCTGAAGTCTTCTTTGGAAGTAATATAGCCACTCCAGATTTCTTCGATTGGTGTTTGGAGTGTGTATCTTTTTCTATCCTTTCACTTTTAATCTGTCTTTGTATTTAAAGTGGGTTTCTCAGAGGCAGCATGTATTTCAGTTCTACTTTATCCAGTCTGACAATCCCTGACTTTTAATTTGTGTCTGGGCCATTTAAAAAAATCCAGTTATGGATATGGTTGGTTTGAAATTTGCTCTCTCTCTAATCATTTTCTGTTTTCTGGTTGCTTTGTCTTTCCCTCATTTAACCTAGTTTTGGATTAATTGTTTGTCATTGATTTTATGATTTCCTTTGTGTTTACAATACATATTTTTAATCATAGTGTACCTTGTACAAGTGTTTTACTGCTTTCAGGATTTGTATATGGTGGGTCTAGGTGTATGTACATATATTTTAATATTTGTTATTTTGGGGATTTTCTGAGCTTCTTGGATTTGTCTACATTATTTTTCATTATCTTTTCAACTAGTTGGTTTGCCTCGTTCTCGTTCCTCCCACTCCTTTTCCTTTTCTGTCCCTTCCTTGTTCTTCCTCTTCTTAGATTCCAAAAATTCTTAGTAGTTTCTTGTTAGGTATTTTCCCGCAACCTTTGAATCATCTGTTCAACCTTTTCCCCATGTTTTCCCTCCTGTTTCAGTTTGGATAATTTCTGTTAAGCTATTTTTAAGTTCCCTGATTTTTATCCTTGGCTCTGTTGAATCCACGTATTAACCTGTAGAAGATACTCTTCATCTCTGTTACCAAGCTTTTTAAAAAAATTGTTAATATTTTCTTGATTCTCCTTTCTTTTATCAGTTTCTTTGCTGATATTCATCTGTTCATGCATATTTTCCACCTTTTTTACTAGAAGCATTTACCATATTAATCATAGGAACCTAAAATTCACTGCCTGAAAGTTCCAACATCTTTATTACAGGCAAGCCTGATTCTGTTGATTTCTTTGTCATTTGCTGGGTTTTGTTTTTCCTTGCTTTTTGTGGTATTTTTTAGTTACTGATCAAATGTGAGAGATCATGTATGAGACACATACTGAAATGAATAATATTTATGTCTGATAATGGGTACATTTCCTCTAGGCTGTAGCATAGAAGTTGAGACAATTTAATGAGAGCTGAACTGTCTTGAGTTTTCTTGTGTAATGATTGCTTTCATTACACCGCTACTTCAGATTCCTTCAGCTGTATTTTGTACTTAGGTTAGGGGACTTTGCTCTTGGAATGCTGCTCTGTGCTCTGCATTTGATCTTCCTTCTATTTCCGTACCTTAGAAATTTTTCTTTCTGTACTCTGGACTGTTTCTTTGATGATAGTTTACTGCTACTTTTTCCTCAGTGCCTTCAGGCTTGATGGTGAGTATTTTGTTGGGGGAGAGGTGTTTTGGGTAGGCTTGTCAGTTGTCCCAGTCCTGTTTCAGTCTTAGCCACACCTGTTCCTTTAGGTTTCTAAAATGGGTCACTCTTGGGGCGCCTGGTTGGCTCAGTCAGTTAAGCATCTGACTCTTGATTTCAGCTCAGGTCATGATCTCAGGGTCCTAAAATTAAGCCCTATGTTAGGCTCCACACTCAGCAAGGAGTTGCTTCTCTTTCCCTCTTTCTCTACCCTCCCCCCACTTGCATGCAGTCTTTCTCTAAAATAAGTAAATCTTTTTTTAAAAAGGGGGGGGGGCATTCTTGATGAATCTGGCCCTCTTTTCCATGGCATCTGACTCATATCTTTGGTAGTTCTGTGTGGGAGAGAATATTCTTCCCTGCCCTAGGAGAAGGTGACCTAGAATACTGTGGCCCCTAGACAGTTTCTCCCCAGGGGTGTAGAAGGAGTTTTCTTTTATCCTAGCCCCTGATGTGCAGTACCTTCACCTCTTTCTTTCTTTCTTTCTTTTTTAATTGTAACTCTTTTTTTTTTTTTTTAAGATTTTATTTATTTATTTGACAGATGACAAGTAGGCAGAGCAGCAGACAGGCAGAGAGGGGATTGCAGGCTTCCTGCTGAGCAGAGAGCCAAATGCAGGGCTCAATCCCAGGACTCTGGGATCATGATCTGAGCTGAAGGCAGAGGCTTAACCCACTGAGCCACTCAGGCGCCCCACCTGTTTCTGAGGGCAACATAGTATTGCCTTTCTCCTAGGTTTATTTTTATTTATTTTTTTTTAAGATTTTTTTATTTTAGAGATTGAGTGTATGAATGGGGGGATGGGAAGGGGAGGACGAGAGAATCCTCAAGCAGATTTCCCACTGAGTGGAGAGCCCTAGGCAGGGCTGGATCTCAGGATCCTGAAATCATGACCTGAGCCGAAACCCAAGAGTCAGATGATAACCAACTGAGCCACCTAGGCGCCCCTCTCCTAGTTTCTTCAGGTTCTGTTTTGAGAAGAGAATAATTTCGCTAGTCTTTTGGCTCATTTTGCAGTGAAGACTTCTCCCTCTTGCAGGGTCATAACCAAGGAAAGCTTTCTCTCTCCTTCTCCTCTGCCCCCACTATTTCTCTTAAGCTCCCAGTAAAGAGCTTCCAGTGAAGTCCTTGCAACTGGGAGTGAATTCTTCTCAGGGTCTGTATCTGCCAGAGATTCTGTATCTCTAATTAGTCCATAGCCCACCTTTACCATTTTAGCTGAATTCTCCTTATCCAGCTTGTATGGTACCTGGCATCTTTTTATCCTTCCCCTTAACACAGGTAAACTCAAGTGCTTGTATTCTGTCTCTCCTGAAGGTACTTTTTTAATCCTTAGATTTTAGACTGCTTGTTTAGCTTGTAGCCTCCAATTTCTAATGGTTTTTAAGAAAAGTTATGATTTTATAGTTTATCTGGTTCTTTGTGGTTGTCGTGGTTGCTGTTAAGGTTTGGAATGGGCCTCTGCCCTGGCCTTCTACATCTGAGACAGAAGCAGAGCTCCTGTAGACTCTTTTCAACCTCATCTTACACCTCAGCCTTTTTGCCTACTAGCATTTTGGAGGGTCAGGAAAGCTGTAAACCAAATTGGTTGATGATATGTCCACTTCTAAAATACTTTTGATATTTCACTTGTGCTGTTGTCTCTGCCATTTTTCACTAGTATTGCAGAACTTGAGATTTCAAACTGCTGTAGGTAAGTCTTGTTCAGCAGGTGAGCTCACCCTTCGCAGAATTGTAAGAGAAGTATAGTGACGGGAGGAGATTCTTGGAAGAATCTGAAAAGCCTATTCACATATCTCAAATCAAGAGAAGTAGGTTTCATTAAGTTGCAGAGGTGCAGTGTTTTTCAAACTTTTTATAGTGACCAAATAACATATTCACATGGCAATTCTCATATACAAGTATACGCACTAAATGAAAATGTATAGTCTGATCATTTTTCTTCAGTTTTCCCCACTAAAAAAAATGTTGGGCCAGACCTACTAAACTGATAAATGATCCACAAAGGAAGCCGGCATCTCCAGTTTGAAAAACTGTGCAGTACAGGTTCTGACAAAGGGGTTGGGGGCACCTGCATGGCTCAGTCAGTTGAGCATCCAATTCCTGATCTCAGCTCAGGTCTTGGCTTCAGAGTTGTGACTCCGGGCCCTGCCTGGAGCTCTGTACTGGGCCTTGGGCCTATGATAAAACAAAACAAATAAAAAAGTGTTAGAATTACTGCTCTATTTGCACTTGGTTGGCTTTAATACCTGGAAGATTTCCAAATATGTGTGTATGTTTCTTTACTTTGTGTTTATTTTTGTACTGAAAGCACATTTCAAAAGTGGATTTTGACAGTTGAATTTTCTCTCATTAAGGCTGTTTACATCACTGGAAAAGAAGTGTTTAGCTTCAAAATGATTTCTTTTGTGGATGCAACTGCTGGTTCTGCATACACAGATATGAATGTGGTTGACATTCAAGTTAATTTAACTGTTGGTTGCATTGAAGTAGTTTTTGTCACAAAATTTCTTTATTCTATATTGGTAAGTATGTTAATAATTTTTTTTTTAATTTTTTTCCTACTAGTTGGAAATTGCCTGATGTCAGACATGGGTAAAGAGCAAAAATTCCTTACTTTTTTTTTTTCCTGATTTTTCATAGTTTTCTGGGTATCCTTTATTTGACCAAAATGTGTAGTGTGTTATTTGTATAAAATCATTTTCAAATAGGAATAGTCCAGTTAATTCAAACATGCGTAGTAATGTATTAAATATATGTACAGTATATACTATAGGATTTGTTATATGTATTAATTGAATATTTTATTTATGATTGGTTTAAGTCATTTTACCTGACTTATAATACTAATTAAAAATACTAAATATATAATTGAAGTTTGTTTTGGTCTCATGTAAACATTATGGAAATTATATTTTCATTTGCATATTATAACTGTGATCATCTGGGGCTTTAAAGAGTTTAGAATTAGTCTTTGTATGATACCACATGAGATGTTTGAGTTCTTTCTCTCCTTCTCATAGTCATTTTCCCCTATGGTTTTCCCTTGCTGTCTGCTGATAATTTTTTCCTTTGAGTTTCATACCTGTCTCTCTGACTTAAGTATTCACTTTTAAAAAAATATTGTCTCTAAATTTTGGTGTATAAACTAGACCATCAGTTGATTCTAAATAAATAATGTTGCTATTTTTGTGATCTTTTAAATTGAGGTTGCAGTGGAATTTTTCCTATAGCCATTAATTTTTTTTTAATATACAAATACTAAAGAACAAGCATCCTTGGTCTAATTTTGATGTATTTTTATAAATAAATAAATATTTACTTTTACTTTTAAATATTTACCTTTTACTCAAAAATTACTGAAAATAAGTTTTTTGAAACATTAAAATGAAGTTTAATTTTAAAATTAAGTATAATTCTAGATACATAGTTTATGTTACTGAAGTATTTTCTAGAGTTCAGAATTAAAAAAACGTTTAGAGTTCTTGACAAACATTTTATTATTTTTCCAGTTATTTTTTATCTTATAAACATAAGGAAGCTATCTGTCCATTGAGGTTCTGTATGGAAATACAGTATGCTTGCTTAGCCTTAGGGAAAGTGCTATCATAAAGGGAAAGAGTTGTCCGTGAAACCTTGCAGTGTCTGCATGTTGCTCTTTCCCAGGGGCAAGATTTTTGTTTTTGACTATGTTTCTGTATCCTGGTGTTTCTCAACTTTTATTGCGGAAAATGGAGATTTAATACAGACATCCAGACTTTGTATAAAGAATGTTTGGTTGTACCAAGAAAAAATTTTTGTCTTGGAGGTGAAATCATAAACATGAAGACACATTTAACAATCATTCATTAATGATAACCGTTAGGATATACTTCTGTTATCTTTTAGGCTTTTATAGATAATTTTCAAGCGGCTAAACAAGCCTTGGCTGAGGCTACTGCTCAGGCTGCAGGAATGGCTGCTACTGGTGTGAAAGAACTGGCACAGAGGAGTTCTAGAATGGCGCTGGATGTTAACATCAAAGCCCCAGTGGTGGTCATCCCACAGTCTCCAGTTTCTGAAAATGTTTTTGTTGCTGATTTTGGACTAATAACAATGACAAACACATTCCATATAATAACAGAGAGCCAGAGTAACCCCCCACCTGTTATTGATCTGATAACAATAAGGCTGAGTGAAATGCGGCTGTACAGGTAAGCTTTTCTTAAGTACATTTGTAGAGAATACAATCTTTTTCAAACTTTTTACATTAAAGGTTTTGGTATCCTGAGTCTTCTGTGCACGAGGACATTTTATTTTATATAACTATACTTAATTTTGAGATTTTTTTCTTACCCAGCCTTTTTGGAAAGATCTGTTACTCCTTGGGTAATGAGAAACACCGTACAATTTGTTATCTGAGGATGTATATTTGTGCTTATTTGTAGTTCTTTGTAAATTATGAGGTCTTGAAAAAATGGGAGAATTTCTAATATAATACATTTATTTACTTTTTAAATACAGCATTAGCCAAACTAAGCTTCATAGTGTGGATCTGATGCTCTAATTTAAAACAAAATAAAACACAGTAGAATAATCAAATGTAACCACTGGGCCTAGGATTATAAATTAGGAGAATAAGTGAATCTCCTAATACAAATTAGGAGAATAAGTGAATAGTTCCAGAACTATTTAACTGTGTTTCCATGCTATTTCTAATCACCTATTCTGGATTTAGCACTATGTTTTTTCTCTGACTTGGATCCATCTCTGTTTGTACCACTCACTTACCCTCTTCTTCCTCCTGTCATTTTTCTTTGGTCTTATTTTCCTTGTCTCACTCCCCTTACTTTGCTACCTCTACTTCTTTTTGACCTCTGGCTAGTCTGGCTCCCTCTGGCCCCTCTTTCTTTCTTTTTTTAAATTTAAAATTATAATTTTAGTTTTAATTTTTTTTTCTTTGAGTTTTTAAGTAAGCTCTATGCCACTCATGACCCCTTAGCTCAAGAGTCACGTGTTTACCGAATGAGCCATCCAGGTGCCCCTGACCCTTCTTTCTATTAGTTGAATATTTTTAAGTCAGCTGTATTGAGATACAGCTGTGTGTAAATTGCATATCTTTAAAATATATAATAAATTGCGTGTAATACATTGCATATCTTTAAAATAGACATTTTGAAAAGTTTTGACATGCATACATATGTGACAGTTTGGGTACAATTGTAGTATTTCTTAAGTATTTGGTAGAATTCACCATTGAAACCATTTGGGCCTTGAATTTGCTAGTGGGAGATTATCAACTGCAATTTCCACTTCTTTGATAAACTCAGGACTATTAAAATTATTTTTTTGCTCAAGTGATCTTTAATGTTTTCCCAAGAAATTTGTTTATTTCATCTCAGTTGTAAAATTTTATGGCATAAAGTGTCCATAATACTCCTTTATTCATTACTATCTATAGTGATATCATCCCCATTATTCTTGATATTATAATTTGTTATTTTACTGATCTTAATGAACTACCTTTTGATTTTCTCTCTTGTTTTTCTCTTTTTTTTTCATTGATTTTTTCTTTGATATTTATTATTTCTTTCTGCTTACTTTGGGTTTAATTTTGCTCTTTTTGTAGGTATCTTCTGGTGATAGCTAAGGTTACCACTTTGAACATTTCTCATCTAATGTAGGCACTCAATGTTTAAATTTCAGAGTTCCTCTCTGTAGCTCTCTTCTCTCTGGCATTTTACCATATGTACTCAACTGTCTTCTTCTTTTTCGACTCTCACCTCTGTCTTCTCAAGTTGTGGACTTTGCTGGTCTTTTCTGGCTTACCCCTCCCTTTGCCATGACTTGTAAATTATCTCAAAGCAATGAAAGTTGGGGCAGTCACAGGGCTCACCTTGTTTTGCTTTTTTTTTAACCACCTCTCAGGAATGACAGTTGCCTGATGGCCTGTGTCTTAAAAACTACTTTTTAATGTACTTTATGTGGATTTTCTTGATGAGGGGGAGTTGTTGTTTCAGGGAGGATGAGAAACTTGGTTCGTATTATTTCATCTTGGATGGAAGAAGAGATTTTCATCAGTTGAGTATTTACATACTTATTAAGCACCTAGAATATCCCAGGTACTGTGCTGGGAAGTATAATAATGAGCAGTCTTTACAAAGGATGAATAAATAGTACCTATCTCATTGTTGATGTGCATGTTATTTAATGAATTTATTGAGCTGATGCACAAAACTAGAATCACGTTTAGATTTTGGAAGGGTTGTAGAAAACTGAGTGAAAAGGAGCCAATACTGGAGGTTGAAAGAATGGTTTACTAACTAATGGAGTGATTCACATATGAATTATATGCAATGCTGTCTAGGGTAGGGAAGTGAGGTGGTAGAGAACTAACCAGTTAAGAGCAATTTAAAAGTAGAATTTATAGTAAGAGATTGTTGAATGGACGTTTGGGTTCAAGAAGAGAAGTTAAATTTGACTTTGGGTTGTGGGTTTGTAAAATTCAGTATTTGGCAATAATGCAATTCACTGGGATAAGATAGAGCGATGCAGTTGAATGGAGACACTGAGCTCTTTAATGAGCAAAGTAACTTGAAAGTTTTCTGACTTTGATATGGAATACATAGAAGAGATTGGATAGGACTTGGACATATGTGTATAGATATTAGGGTGTTTGGACTTCAGATTTGGGAGTCCTTAGTAATATTTAGGTAGTTATTAAAGCTAATATTACACAGTTTATAGAGTGGAGCATATGGGACAGATGCTCACAAATGCCAATACATAAGGAATATATATTACTCAAAAGAGATTGAGAAAGAGGAGGCAGAGAGATGGGGAGCAATCCAGGAGGGTATGTTGAGACGATGTTGAGGACTCTGTTGATACTGTTAACCAAGAATTAGTAGCACCTGATATTTTCTTAATGTAGTACTTGATATCTAGGGTTAGATTCAGGAAAGACTGATTTTTTAATAAACAAATGTGACTCAAGGTAGTGGGACAGGATTGCTAAATATTGAGAGTCATGTTGGTGGATAATGGGGATGGAAGAAATCAATGACGAGGGTACTGATAAAGTAAAAGAATGTAGAAAGGGGTTTATAAACTAGAGATGCATTAATCTCAGAGTCTTAAGAATAAACACTGACTAGTTGTTGATTGATTAAAGCAAGAAGTAGAAGGTGGTAAACCTGGTTGATATTATGCTTAAAGGAATATGAATGAGTGGGGAGTATGATCGCAAATTAAGGAAAATTATTTCTATACCTCTTAACTCTGAGATTATTAGGGTGTTGGAGAAAAATTGGCCTCTATTTAATTGATCTCCATGGAAAGCCAGGTTTCAGTTAAGGTAATACATTTAGTGCAGACATTGGAAAATATAGAGTGATTTGTTCAGCCAAGTCCAGAGAATTAAAAAATCATAGGAAAAAATTGAAGTGAGAGTCTTCTATTTTAGTACTAGACTAAAGAGGAACAATTTAAACTTTAGATGGATCATTAACTTTTAAACTGTATAAAAATCTAAATTTACTAAAAAAGATTATAAATCTATAATCACATTTTGCCTTGTTTCAAGAAATGGTAGGTTAAATTAGGTGTGAGCCTATATTACGAATAGATTTTTTTGAAAAAAGCTCACTAATTATCTCTAGAGCATTAGAAAATACCTACTATTTTTATGTCCAAAAATGAGTTAACTTCTTATTGAAGAAATACATAAAATGATATTAGGATGAACAGAAAAGATTGCTGACAATATGACTACCCGAAGGTAAGTATTATGAATAATTTGATCTGTTTCTTCTAGTTCATTATTTCTGCACATATATTTAAGTTGAGTAAAATAAGAATTGCTTATTTGGGGTCATAAATCCATTTTTCCCTTAACAGTATACTAGAAGTATTTTTCCATGTTATTTTGAGTACAAAATGTTTTTCCTAAATGTTTTATTTTATTCTGCAGGTTTTTAAAAATTCATTTGCCTATTGTTAGAAAGTTAATTTGATTCTGGGTTCTTTTGCTGTTATAAATAACACAATAATGATAGATATAATTTTTTATCAGTAGTTACATGACATTCTACTCATATCTTTAGAATAATTCATTTCCCCAGATGAATTTCTAGAAATAGAATTACTGAGTTATAGAGTGTAAGCAATTTTCCCTGATATAATTTTAAAATTACTGATTTTTCAGCAATTCAGTTTGGTTATAGCTTCAGAGTAAAGCTCATAAAGACAAATAAGTATTTCATATTTGTGACCACCTCTGTTGAAATCATTTTGTTGCAAAGCTATTAATTGCAATGTAAAATTTTAAAAAGATACTCAGAATATTTATATGAGGAAAATTTAAAAAATTAACCAATGGCTAGAAAGAAATCTTGAGTAAATGTGGAGAGAATATTTCTTAGACGTAATATTATAGAGATGTCCATTTGCATACATTAATTTATACACTTAATCCATTCTCAATAAAAATCAAGTAGTTCTTTTTAAAGTCTTTCAAAGATTATTGGAAAATTGTTTTTGAAATATAAATAGGAGACAAGATGTCTCAAAAATTTTTTTTTAAAGAAGAAATTGAGATAGGGAATGGAGACATCATAACATTTGAGGTACTACTAAAATAGATTGGATTGTATTAAATACTTCTAAAATATATTATGAAGTAAAATGATTAAAATAATGAAACAAAAGAGAAAGCCAGTGTGTATATTTGTATCCTCTTCATTCATATATGTATAGTCAATCCTGTTGCTCAGATTTCAAGTTTGTGAATTTTCCAACTCGCTGAAACCATTTGTAACCCCAAAATCAATACTCATGATATTTTACAGTTATTTCTACATGTGCATAGCCATAAGAAATGTTGGTCTCCCAAAGCCTATGTTACCAACTGCGGTGTCAAACAAAGTGACATTCTGCCTTCTTATTTCAGGAAATAATTGTAGAGAACATGACATACTGCAGTTATCTAAGTGAAGGACTGGCAATAAGCGTAGAATAAAATAAACATAGTTTCTTCTTTCGTGAATCCTTCTTTCTAATTGAAACTGCAGACAAGACAATAAACTATTAAAATACTATTAGAATGTGAGAGAGCATAGGAATGGTGTCGACCCCAGATATTGGGTGGTACTGGTGAGAATTTTTTTAAGGATGTAAACTTTTGACATAGCAATTAATGTTTCTTGCAGTTTGTCCAGAAGAAGAAATTTACTTGAAGATATGTACAAAGATAATCCAAGTATTTATTATAGTGAAGAATTAAAAACAACGTAACTTCTTAACAAAAGAAGGTTGATAAAGTGACTTATGTTATTGTCCTATAACACACACCTATTAAAATTGCTTATGAGGAATTTCCGGAGAAAAATGGTAGAGTAGGAAGATGCTAGGCTCACCTCTCATGGATGAAGCTAGATAACACCCCTAATCAGTAAAATAACCCAGAAAATGACCTGAAGACTAGAAGAACAGACTCCACAGCTAAATGTAAAGAAGAGGCCACATCAAAGAGCGTAGGAGGGGTGGAGACATGGTGGGGAGCCAGACTCAGGGCTGCCTATCCATAGGAAGGAGGGACACTCCTGGTCATGGAGAAAGGAGAGATACAGATCCCACCACAGGCACAGGGGACCCCACTGAGAAGATGAATCTTCATAGCATTTGGTTTTGAAAATCACAGGGGCATAACTTAGCAATTTCTTAATAATCAGTGGGGCTTAATACCTGGAACTTTAAAAATCCACAGGATTGGCTCTAGAAGAGCCAGAGCACAATGGGAGGCTGAGTACCCACCATCCTAGACAGCAAAACAAATAGCCCCCTTGAGATACAGCACAGAAGCAGCAATTTGTAAAATGTCAAGGGTATATAGGAAGGACATTTATTTACTAGTTTCAGAGTATGTGCAGAAGGGATAGGGGGTGTTTGGGAGTCTTATGCAAGAACAAATAAGTTGACTGTTGCCTTTACTCTCCTGTACCACAGCCAGCATACATGGACCCTTGTGGTAACCAGCATAGCACAGACACTCTCCACCTAGCTTGTTGATCATACACCCTGTTGCTGCATGCTCTGCAGACCCACTCCAGCCATCCTGGCTGGGCAGTTTTCCTAGTTGGTGGGACGTCCCCTTACATAGCAGACCAGTGCATATGGCACCCACATTCTTCCCCCGCATTCTCTGCTGGATCTTCCCTCTCCAACGTGCCCTTGGCAGGAGTCCATCCAAAGAGGTAGCACAGGCCTGGAAGTGTGCAAGCAGCTCCACAAAGGGCCAGCACCATTTCAAAGTGACTCCTGCAGCAGGATGAAGGGAAATAACCACACACACACCAGTTCACCTATGGCCTCAGCAGTAGCCTGGGGGCACACATCTAGTCTGATTTCAGGACCCACCCACTAACAGATGCTTCTCAGGGACAATACAGGGAGAGGTTCCTGTAGTTCATCTCTAGCGCTGCTCTGCCAAATAAATACCTGTTCTGACCAAAGTTAATAGGAATCTCTAGACTGGACGACTAGACAACACGGGGACCACACTCTGCCCACAATAGGCAAAGAGAGTCATCTCACGCAACTGGACTGATGGTATGTTCAGCTCAGCCAATAGTGTAGGGTGCATATAACACCTAGAGGATGCTTCTGAAGCACTGCATTCTGGTGAACAAGGGACATTGCACTGTAGGACACTACAGGACTTCTTCATAAGGCCATGACTTTGAAGAGTAGAAGACATAGCTGATTTTCATAACACATGGAAACAGACACAGAGTAGACAAAGTGAGGAGGCAGGGGAATATGTCCCAAATGAAAGAACAGGATAAAAGTCACAAGAGCCAAACAAAATGGAGATAATATACCTGACAGAATTTAAACTAATAGTCATAAAGATATTCACTGGACTTGAGAAAAGAAGGGAGAACTTCAGTGGAGAAATTTAACAAAGAGAAAGAAGACAGAACTAAGCAGAAATTAATAACTCAATAACAAGTTTAAAATACATGAGAGGGAATAAATAGACTAGAGGAAGCGGAAAGTTGGATCCCCGGCCTGGTGGACAGAGCAGTGGAAAGCAATCAATCAGAGAGAAAAGAGTAATAAAAAAATGAAAGTAGATTAAGGGAACTCAACACCACCGTGAAGGATAATAACACTCATACCATCAGGATTCCAGAAGAGGAAGAGAGAAAAGGTGGCAGAAAATTTGAAGAAATAATAGCTGAAACCTTCCCAAACCTGGGGAAAGAAACAGAAATCCAGATCCAGGAAGCAGAAAGAGCCCCCAGCAAAATCAGCTCAAGAAGGTCCACACCAAGACACATAGCAATTAAAATGGGGAAAAAGTAGTGATAGAATCTTAAAAGCAGCAAGAGAACAGAAAACAGTTCCATACAAGGGAAACAAAAGCAAAAATAGACTATTGGGACTATAGCAGAATAAAAATCTTCTGCCCAACAAAGTAAATAATCAACAAATCAAAAGGCAACCTAGTGAATGGGAGAAGATATTTTCAAATGATAAATCTGGTAAGGGGTTATTATCCAAAATACATAAAGAAGTTAAATGCACGCGCATATGCGCGTGCACACACACACACACACACACACACACATCCATTTTTAAAAATTGGCTGGAGAGGAACAGACATTTCTCCAAAGAAGACATCTAGATGACCCCAGACACGTGAAAAGATGCCCAGCATTACTCATTATCAGGGATATGAAAATCATTGAGATATCATTGCATACATTGAGATATGATCACACACCTGTTAGAATGCTAGAATCAAAAACACAAGAAGACAACAGTGTTGGTAAGGATGTGGAGAAAAAGGAACCCTTGTGCACTGTCAGTGAAAATGCAAACTGGTACAGCCACTGTGGAAAACAGTATAGAGGTTCCCCAAAAAGTAAAAATAGAATTGCCATATAACCCATTAATTCCACTAGTGGGTGTTTATCCAAATAATATGAAAAACAAATGCAAAAAAAGATATGCACTCCTATGTTTACTGCAGCATTATTTCTACTAGCTGCTGCCTCCTGATGGCACACGGGAGAAGAATGAGGCACAAATAAGTTAGCTGCAAGAGAATAGGAGCAGGGGGCTAAGACTGTCGACCCCCTACTCCCATTCTCTTGCAACTAACTTCTTTGTGCCTCATTCTTCTCCGTGTGCAGTCAGGAGGCAACAAATAGCCAAATTATGGAAGCAGCTCAAGGGACCGTGGATAGATGAATAAGGAAGTGATGTGTGTGTGTGTGTGTGTGTGTGTGTATCAGAGTATTATAAAAATACTGATTAAAAAAATAAAAATACTGAAATCTTGCTTGCAACAAATGGATGGATCTGGAGGGTATAATGCTAAGTGAAATAAGTCATTTGGCAGAAGACATACAGGATTTCACTCATGTAGTTTGAGAAACAAATAAACTAAAAATAAGCATAAAAAACAGACTCTTAACTATAGAGTTAAGATGGTTACCAGAGGGGAGATGGGTGGATAGATGGTGAAGAAAGTGAAAGGGATTAAGAATGTACCTGTCTTGATGAACACTTAGTATTGTGTGGAATTGTTGAACCGGTATATTGTATGCCTGAAACTAATAATACCACTATGTTAATTATACTGGAATTTAAAAAATTAAAAATGCAAAAAAAGAAAAATAAAACAGCATTTGAAATAGTCTTTATGAGCCTTTTAGATTTCCTAATTTATTCCTGTTAAGTGGAGATTGCAAGCGTGCATGCATGAGTATAGTGTTACTCTATAGTTAATTCATAAAATGGTATGATACTAGGCATTCTGAGAGATTCCTGATGACTCCTGTATTTCTCTCCACTTGAGTAAGTGAATCTAAAATTCTGCTTCATACTCTAGAATGTGGTATTCATACCTAAGTGAGTGAATTAAGTTGTTTTTCTAATGAGGTCTTCTATAATGTTATATTTTCCAGTTATGTAGAGATAGTCCTCATTTTAAGGGTTTACTATCCAACTTACTTATTTTTGGCACTTTTTAACATACTGCAAAATCTTATTCTGAAGATTGATTTCTCTACAATATGGATAACTTGAGCTCAGAGAAAGTTACCTAAATTCACAGTGGGATGGAATGTCTCTCATTTTGACTTGGGAGGCTGGGTAGATTTTATTTTTCTTTACATACAAAAATTATTGATTCTTACTATTTGAATATGGAATGAGAAATTAAAAAAAATTTTTTTACTATGGGTATAGGAACAAAACAATTTTATTTCTACTTACAGGACTCAATTTCTTGACGATGCATACCAGGAAGTACTAGATCTGCTATTACCATTAAATCTTGAGGTGATTGTTGAGCGAAATTTATCTTGGGAGTGGTACCAGGAAGTTCCTTGTTTTAATATAAATGCTCAGCTAAAGCCCATGGAGGTAAGTTTTTGGATGCTTGTTGATTTCTGTTTTGTTGGTTAAAAATATTGCTTGGGAACATAAGATATTTTGGTGTAGATGTTCCATATTGATCAGCTCTGTCAAAATTACTATATATAAATAGTAGCTATATTAAAATTCACTGAATGTTCTCCATTCATGCAGCAAACATTTGAATGGCTACTCTGTGTTAGATCCTATGTTATATATGGAGAGACTATGGCAATGAAGCTATTGCATTTTGTCCTGGTTTCATGGAATCTAACCAGTCCCAATAGGAGGTTTAGCAGTCATAGTGCTCTCGAGGTGTGAGAGTTAGACTATAAAAAAGTATATAGGCATGTAATTAAAATAGTTATAAATTGTAGTAAATTCCATAGATGAAGCAAATATCAGACATGCTAAGTAGTCAATTGGATTATATTAATTTAGAACTTAGTGGAGAGGCCTTGGCTGGAAATAATGTTAAAGTCATCAGCATCTAGATGGTATTTAAAGCCATGATAATATGTGAAATAACATAGAGAAGGTCCTAGAAGAAAGGGAAGTGGGGGGTGCATGGGTGGCTTAGTTAGCAGCTGCCTTTGGCTCAGGTAACGATCCCGGAGTCCTGGGAGTGAGTCCCGCATTGGGCTCCCAGCTTCTTGGGGAGTCTGCTTCTCCCTCTGACTTTCTCCCCTCATGCTCTCTCTCACTGTCTGTCTTTCAAATAAATAAATAAAATCTTTAAAAAAAAAAATGGAAGAGGCTGATGATGAAGATGGCAAATGGGTCCGTTCCTCATGCATAATGTTACCTAGTTACTGGTTGATACTGCTTCACAGATCTCTAATGTAACCATCCAAAGATTCCTATCTTCCCTTTTGACTGAACAGATGTCAAGACTGTATCACATGCTTTGCTAAAGTGTCAGTAGCACATACTCTGGAAGTTTACTTAAAAAGCCTACTCAACAGATTCTCTTCCCTCCTCCCACCCCACTTTCCTTTGTTTCTCTTCCCCAAAAAATATATTCAAAAAGAGAAAACCATCATTTTTAAAGTTTTCAGGTTTTAATTCAGAAATATATTTAGAGTTTAAAACATGATCATCTCAGCTGAAAATCCTTAAGCTCTTAGTGTATATGATCGTATTAGATTCCCTAACTTGTAAATGCAAAGTGTCTTTTTTTTTTTTTTTAAGATTTTATTTATTTATGAGAGAGAGAGAGGGAGAGAGCACACAAGTGGAGGTTAGAGGCAGAGGGAGAGGAGAAGCAGACCCCTGCTGAGCAGGGAGCCTGATGCAGGGCTTGATCCCAGGACCCCTGAGATCATGACCCGAGTGGAAGGCAAACACTTAACTGACTGAGCCACCCGGGTGCCCCAGAAAGTGTTGTCCTAAGATAAAAATTGAAGTTCTGTATCTTTAAAACAACTGGTAGAAACTTTTGAAACATAAGTAGCATGTTTCACCTAGCATACTGCACAGATCTCTCCTTGGTAGGCCCAGGTCTTAGAGAGATCTCTGTGGGGCAGCAGGGACACCATCTGGCTTCATTCTTCCCCAGGAAGAATGCATGTAGCATGTCCAGGTGCTAGTGCAGACCATCTGTAAAGGGTTGGCGGCCTTCCAGGGCAGATGAAATTGGCTCTTCCCTGTCCTGATCCACCTGAATAGTCAGTGGATATGGACCTGGGTATACATATTTGACCCCTCCTGGATCAGGGAGAGGTTGGAATCAGTTACTCTAATGCATCTAGACTAAGTGCTGCATCTTATGGTTTCTGACTTGTCAGACATTTGGGAGTAGCAAGATAGCCTGTCCTGACTTGTAGGCCCCATGGACCAGTAGTCCTGGGATCCTTATAGTTCTTGGAATTCTTGGACTGAGGTGTTAGCAAGAGTGAAGCGTGATCATTAATATCCATATTTGCAGGGCATTCGGTATACAGGTACCAATGAAAAGACATGGTTTAGATATGGTTGTAATATTTAACTTCAGCTTATTAATTTATATGAACATACTAGTTTTGTAATATCAGCTATAAAATAAACACAAGATGTCATGAATGAAAATGCTGGACTAGTATGTCTTCTTTGAACTATAGTCAAAGGAATCCTGGTACAAATAAAACTCATTTTGTGGAATTATTTCTTTGAGATGATTAAGTGTATCAATTTAAAACTCATAGTTTTTTGTTTTGTTTTGTTGTTTCACAGGACTGCTATTGTGTTTAAGTTCTCCAGAGAAACATAGTCAATAGGATGTGTGTGTGTGTGTGTGTGTGTGTGTGTGTGTGTGTTTATGTATACACTTGGTCTGGATACAGTAGATTGACTTCTTGATACCTCCATTTTAGCTTCTCCCTGACACTCAGGATGAGGTTTGGGAGGGGTCAAAGATGTGGTCTCCTGAGCCAGGCTGCAACAGCTGTTAACTACTTGGGTGGATCATGAAGAGTCGATTTCATCCTGGTTGGCCTGGATGGTCTGTGCATCCTGTGTGTATTCTATATACATATCATGTGTGTGACATCTTGAATAATATTGGACCAAATATGTAGGTCCTGTGATCTAGCCGAGTCGATGTAGAATTAACCATCATAGCTTTTTTATTTTTTTAAGATTGTATTTATTTATTTGACAGAGATCACAAGTAGGCAGAGAGAGAGGAAGGGAAGCAGGCTCCCTGCTGAGCATAGAGCCCAATGCGAGGCTTGATCCCAGGACCCTGGGTTCAACCATCATAGCTCTTATGTTGGTAATTTTAGGCTAAATTCACAAGACATGGGGAGCATGAGTTCTTTAAGTGGATTTAAGTATGATATTTAACCATTTAAGTCTCAGCTTCTTATACAATCAGGCTATATTCTTTATAACTTTTGTGAGGTTCAAATTAAATAATTTATATAAAATACATTGTGAACTATTTTTCATGATGCAGATCAACATTTTTGAGTAATTTGTAAATTGAGGTGTTTAATAACTAAAAAAATGCAAAATAACTAGATAAATGAAAGTTCATTTTAAAGGTTTTAAATTATTAGGATAATTGATATGTTCATAACAAAAAACTTATCATTCATAGTTTCATTGGTATTGACATCTAATTTCCGTACTTCACAAGGTACTAAAGATTACATGGTCATTTAGGAAACTGAATAACCTATTAGTAGAATTATCTATTGCATTAAAAAATTGGTTTGTAGAGGACTGGGATGAAACACATGCTTTTCAATGTGAGCAAATTTCTAACTACATAAAGTAGTGTTAAAATAAACAAATCTTTCTTTTCACAGTTCATTCTTAGTCAAGAAGATATAACAACTATTTTTAAAACATTATACAGCAATATATGGTACAAAGAAGGTGGTGGTGCCTCACCTGCAGGAGTAAAAGATCAGAATAGTGTTAATAGTGAGGCTACTAATGCTTCCCACCATTTAGAAGGTATGTTCTTAACTTACCATTAACCTTCCCCTTCCCTTCTCTAATCCCACACTTCTTTCTCCTTCCTTTCCAGTCTCTAGTTTGCATTTTTGAAAATAAGATTTATAGATCTTGTATAATTAGCTAATCCTATGTGGGTATCTCCAAATTGTTATTAGGCATTCTTTTTTTTTTTTTTTTTCTGTTGAATCAAAATTCCTAGTTGTGTTGTGACAAAATTCCTTCATATTTATTCTTGTTATTCCAACTGCCCTATACATCCTTCTTTTCACGTTTTCTCCCCATCCACCTCTTCTCCCTAGTTCTTAGTGCAGCATATATCCCAGATAGAATATATTACATTAAATTAGGAGTATCGAAATATTAAGGATGTCAAGAAAGAATGATCATTACTCAATGATGAATTTCAGCAAGCATCTGGAAGATAGGTAGAGGAGGGCAGGGGGAACTGTAACTCAGAAAGAGGTTTTATCTAATACTTGATTTAATGTGGTATGTGGAACCTGACTGGGTTCTAAGTTTAGCAACAGCACATAAGAGAGAATTGAGTCCGTTAAGGTTGCTGGGAGGACGATGCTTTGTAAGAATAGAGTTCTCATTCTGGCATTTTAGGGGATCCTCAAACCTTCTCTCTAAATGACACTTACTAATCTACCAGACCCTCTTGCAAAGCCCTGAGATAACACACACCTCTTCCATTCAGGGAGAGTCCTAACACTACACTTAGGACTTTACACGAAACTCTATTCTTACTGGATAGAATAATCAGCCCAGTCCTTTATTGTTAAAATATTCACCGTTAGGTTAAGAAAATAGCAAGAAGTTAATCATAAAAGAAACCAGGATAACTGAATATTATTTTCTTAGTGAAACAGAAATAATTCAGGTAACAAGAATGTAAACAAACTCTAATTCATAATCAGAGGATTTTGAGAATATGTAGCTTACCCTCACTATTTTCCACCCTCTCAAGATAAGAAAGAGTTCTTATACTTGATGACTATCAAGTAAAATATGACTGAATATGACTAAATATGACTGGTGAAATTTTGAAACAGAACAAATGCAGTAAGCATGAGGTTAAATTTTAAGTACTGAGTTGGAATATATAGTTGATGTAATCGCCCATGACACAGCAGAAAAATAAGCCACAGAGACATAAAATGAGATAAAACTTATGAAGTATAGACCTTTCAAAAAGTTGCAAAATCCCGAATAATAAGTGTGTTAGGAAAACTAACTGAGAAAATGGAAGAGAAGAATCTTTCAAAGAAATGATAGAAGAAAATCTTTAGAGGTAAATAAATATGGAAATAAATTCTTGGATATAAAAAATCTAATAAGTTTCTAGCAGATGGGATAAACAAAGATTGCCCATGCAAACACATTTTCATGAAATGTCAGAACAACAAAGATCAGATTCTTAGTTTCAGAACAAAAGCAAGCTGTTTACTAGGGGCTTGGGAAAAAAGTGATTGGAATCAGATTGCCATGAACAAAACTCAATAGGACAGGGTAGATGGATGATAAAAGAATGGAGAACTATAGTTAGATTTCTAAGGAAATGATTTTGAAGTTAGGATTCTATATAGTCAAACCATAAAATGTGAAAACACAATGATTCTCAAATTTCTAGTGACTCAAAGTTTACTTCTTTCATACTCATTCCTAAAGAAATTTGTTTGAAAATTTAACCTAGTGAAACAAACAAGGAATCCAGGAAAAAAGACACATGGGATCCAGAAACAATGGGCCTACCCAGAAGTGCATTGAACAGGAATCCCAAAATTTTCTATTTTAGTGGGCTATTCATTACAGAGGAATTCAGAAAGCCATAAGAAAAATTTTGTAAAGTGGAAGAATGTCTTTTAAAAAATAGTATAAATTTCATCTAAGATGTGGAATGAGGGAATAATTAACTACATTACGTGAGTGATATGGAAAAGGCGACATGTTTTTGGTTCCTAAGAAGGGAGAAATCTTACTGTGTAAATAAGAACATAAAGGTTATTAACTGTGTTAATGTAGAAATGAAGACATAACTGACCAAAGCTGGAAGATATGAAGATAGGACAGATAGAGGAAGTGGTAAGGACTTAAGTAGTGGGGAGTGTAAAGATAACGTCTGAAATAAAAGAAAAATAGACATTTAAGTACATTATTGTTTTAATAATTTTCTTGAAGTTTGCACATACACCAAAGAGGAAGGAATAAAGGAATGAATACACACACACCCATCAACACAGTTTCAGCAACTGGTATCATGTGGCTGCCTTATCACAGCCTCAAGTCTGCATATTCTTTCCCCCACCCCACTAGATGACTTTAAAGCAAATCTCGGATGTTATATCTTTAATTGATATTTAAGGAGTAAGAACTTTACTTTTTATTTTTTTGTTTTTAAAAGATTTTGTTTACACATTTGAGAGAGAGTGAGAAAGAGCACGAGTGGGATGGAGCAGACTCCCCGCTGAGCGGGGAACCCAGTGCAGGGCATGATCCCAGGACTCAATGATCATGACCTGAGCCAAAGGCAGATGCTTAACTGACTGACCCGCCCAGGCACCCCAGAACTTTACTTTTTAAATGTAGTCATAGTAACATTATCACCCCTACAATTTTAGCTATACCTCCTATATACCATGAAAATAATCCTAGTAGGCTTCATTTTCTCCTGGTGATCTCAGAAATGTTTCTTTACAAGTTCATATTTTTTTTTTTTAAACAATGATAAAGGGATCCATTCACAAGAAAGATCCAACAACTTTAAATGTAACTAGTAACAGAACTTCAAAACATGCAGCAAAAATTGACAAAACTGAAGGAAGAAATATACATACACAGAATCAGTTATGGATTTAGCATACCACTCTTAGTAGTTGATAGAAAATTAAAAAAAAAAAACAGGATACAAAGCATTTGAACACTGTTAACAAACTCAACTAACTGACGTTAGTATAATACTACACTCAGTAATTGCAGAATGCACTTTTTTCATTTTTTGTTAACGGGCTCTTGGAATAGTCACAAGGGTAAACCATTCTGGGGACAATGAAGTTCTCTGGTCATACGGAATTCACTTAGAAGTCAGGATGTTAAAAAAGCTTGAAATACTTGGACATTAATCAATTTTTAAGTAACCTGTAGGTCAAAAAAGTCAAGGAAATGGGGTGCCTGGGTGGCTCAGTGGGTTAAGCCTCTGCCTTCAGCTCAGGTCATGATCTCAGGGTCCTGGGATTGATCCCCACATCTGATTCTCTGCTTAGCAGGGAGCCTGCTTCTCCCTCTCTCCCCGCCTGCCTTTCTGCCTCCCTCTCTGGCAACTTGTGATCTCTCTCTCTGTCAAATAAATAAATAAAATCTTTAAAAAGACAAAGAAAATTAGAAAATTATTTAAACTGGAAGGTAATGAACATAAAATCTAATAAAAATTTGTGGAATGCAATTAAAGCACTGCTGAAAGAACTTTGTAGCTGTTAGGGATTTGATGAGGATAGAACAGAGTTTAAAAAGATTAAAGGTTTTGCCTGGAGAAGGTAGGAGAAAAAGAGAAAATTAAATCCAAAGTGAATAAAAGGAAGCAGTATTACAGATAGGAATAGAAATCAATTGAAGAGAAGTAGACATACAGTGGAGAAAATTAGCAAAGTCAGAGATTGTTTTCATTGGAAAAAATGAATAAAGTTTATGAATCCTTAATAGGACAAAGGAGTGAGAGAGAGAACAAATTATCAGTATCAGAATTAAATAGATATTGCAGATTGCTATCAAGACAATAAGGGACTATTACAGATTATTTTGTGAGAGTGAATTCTACAACTTGTTTGAAATGGACAAATTTTCTGGAAAACACAAAGTTGCCAAAGTTGACATAAGAAGAAATAAGAAGTCCGAGTAGCCCTGTATCTGTTAAAGGAATTGAATTTTAATGATAAATTCTATTAAATATTGACATTCAAAATAATGTGTTACACAAACTCTTCTGGAAAATAAAAGGAGGGAACACTTCCTTGGCCATTTTCTAAAGCCAGCATTACCGTGGTTAAAAAAATAAAAAGTCTGTAAAAAAAAAAAAAAGAATTTCACACACTAATATCCTTCATGAACGCAGACATGGAAATTCTTAACAACATATTAACATACTGAATCCAACAATAAGGATATAAGATATTCATCTTGACCAGGTGAGAATTATCTCAAAATGCAAAAGTTGGTTTAACAGCCAAAAATCAATTAATTTACCAAATTAACAAAGAGGGAAAAAAATCATATCTCAGTAGATGCAGAAAAAACATTTGACAAAATTCTGCACCTATTTATGATGAAAACTAGAAATATCTAAAAGGCATACTTAATACTGAAGTGTTAAGTTTTCCCCCTAAAGTGGGCATAAGTAGAAAGTGTTCAGAATTGTCATCATACCAGGTTAACTAATAGCCATGGACAGAGTGATAAGGCCAGGAGAAGGATTAAGACGTCTACAGAGTAGAAAGAAGTAAAAATGCCTTTGATTAGATAGCTGGAAAAAACCCAAAACAAAGGGCAAAAAAAAAAAAAATTGTGAAAGACAAAAATTTATACTGTCTGATTTCAAAATTTGCAGTAAATCTAAAACAAGTTAGCATAGACAGATTTGTAAAACTGAAGAGTCCAGAAAACCCACAAGTAGAGTCAACTGATTTTCAACAACAAAGACTAGTCAATAGGGAAAGGATAAACCTTTTAACAGGAAATATTGAAGCTTGTCCCTTAATGCCATACACAGAAATTAATTTGAGATGGATGAAAGACATATTTGAAAGCCAAAACTTTTTTTTAAAAAGATTTTATTTATCAGAGAGAGGGAGAGAACACAAGTATAAGGAGAGTGGCAGGCAGAGGGAGAAGCAGGATCTGTGGTGAAAAGGAACCCGATGTGGTACTCAGTCCCAGGACTCTGGGATCATGACCTGAGCCGAAGGCAGAGGTTTTAACCCACTGAGCCACGCAGGCGCCCCAATATTTAGTAATCTTAATGGGAGTATTGGTAGTGTGGATGTACAAAATCTCATTAAATTGTTCAGTTGCTATCAACTTATTTTACTGATATAAATTTTACCTAAATTAAAAATAAGTTACGTGGTGGCACTGATCTGTGGAGTTGGCTACCGTGAGAATTAGTAATTGCTGTATTTTAAATAAAAAGCTCATTTAATATATTCCGTGTACATATAATGCCTTGACTCAAAATGTAGAATGCAGAAAAGAAGGAATTTTGGTTTCTTCTTTTCAGTGTGACAGTTGTTTAAAATATCTAAGGTATCTTGTTTGGTTTTAATTTTTTTGAAGTAAAATTTAAATATTAAACTATGCACCAGGTAGTCTAATAAGTATTTTGTACATAGTCTTTCACTTAATTCCCAAAACAAACCCAGTGGTTAGTTCTGTTATTCTCACCTTACAAAAATGGAAATGGAGGCACCAAGTTTTAATTAATATTCCTAAGCTATCATGGAAAGAATCCCAAGCTGGGCATTACTGAGTTCAACTTCTGAATTTTCTAATCTTTATTCTTTTGTTGAGTAACATTATTCTACATATTTAATTGAAAATTCTGCTAAACCTATTAAAACCTATTTTCATGATTTTTACCTTTCTTGATTTTTTTTACCCAATAACTTTGAATTTTTCCAAGGAACAACTGTAGTGACTGCTGCTGTGGTAGAAATCCATTCACAGGCCTCTCAAGTTAAGACAACACTGAATATGAGCTTCAGAACTGACTATCTCACCATGGTTCTGTACAGTCCGGGTCCTGACCAGGTGAGTTAGGAAGAAAAAATATTTTCTCACTAGATGAAAATTATATAAGTGAACGCTTATTATTAAAGTAACAGTTGTTAATAATTTGTATGTCTTTTGGAGTCTCTTTTCCTCTGAAAAATGTTATTGATCATTTCACTTTAATACCAAGTTCAACCATTGCTCTTTTAAGATGAGTCATCTTTCCTAAACTCAGTGATGTGAAAAATAAATTTTTTTAAAGATTTTATTTATTTATTTGACAGACAGAGCTCACAAGGCAGAGAGGCAGGCAGAGAGAGAGAGGGGGAAGCAGGCTCCCCGCTGAGCAGAGAGCCTGATGCAGAGCTCGATCCCAGGACCCTGAGATCATGACCTGAGCCGAAGGCAGAGGCTTTAACCCACTGAGCCACCCAGGCGCCCCTAAAAAATAAAATTTTAAGTGAAATTTTTCTGGCCTTTCATTAGCAAGCCCTATAGAGATAGAGAAGGTGGTAGTTCATATCTTAAAAGAAGAATTAGACTTTGTTTTTGTGTAAAAGTTGTATTGATTTCCTCTTCCACAGACTTCCTTTGTAGATGTTCGTGATCCTTCTCTGAAACTTGCTGAATTTAAGTTGGAGAATATCATAAGCACTGCAAAAATGTATACAGATGACTCAACATTTTCTTCCTTTTCATTAAAAAACTGTATTTTAGATGATAAAAGGCCTCATGTCAAGAAGGCAACTCCTAGGTAATAGTATTCTTACTTTTTACTTGAGAAATGGTTGATGATATTTTATTAAACATATTCCTGAAGTTGCATGCTTGTTTTCTGGGTGCAACACAAGATCTTCAGAACTTCAGTTTAATGGAGTTATGGTTCTCAGTCTTATGTGCTATTCTTACTGGATGGTCAGTGAATTGGTTAAGTAGAAATAAATAGTGCAATTAAATTGGATTTTTAAATTAATCTCTATTTAAATTATTATTGATCTCTGCAAGTTGTAAACATGAAAACATGAAAAATTGAGGGAAAAACATGAAAAATTAAAAAGACAAATATGCTGAGATTCTAATTTCTTACAGATGTACTTCCTAGTTTATGAAACAGTTGTGCTCCAGAAGTTTCTAAGTCTGTTATTTGGAATACTTTGTGACCTTCCTGGGAGAAATAACTTCAGAATGCTGGTTTGCTGTTAGTAAATGGTTAAGAGGTCTTTTGCCTTTTGTTGGTGTGTTTGGTTATTTGTAAGATTAATTGTTGTTCTTGTGTTTTTCAGAATGATAGGACTGACAGTTGGGTTTGACAAAAAGGACATGATGGATGTAAAGTACAGAAAAGTCAGAGATGGTTGGACGAGTGATTTAGTCCTTCAAGAGATGTATATTTGTGCAAGTGTGGAATTTCTGCTGACAGTTGCAAATGTCTTTCTTGAGGCCTACAGCACAGGCACTGCTGTAGAAACCAGTGTTCAAACATGGACTGCTAAGGAAGAAGGTTAGTTATTAGCTAAAATATTTCATATCTATAACTGAAGTGCTACAGTAGCACTCACCATTGATTACCTTTCTAGATGATGAGGTCAAGTGAATTACTAAATTAAAATTTTTATTTTTCGGGGCGCCTGGGTGGCTCAGTGGGTTAAGCCGCTGCCTTCGGCTCAGGTCATGATCCCAGGGTCCTGGGATCGAGTCCCACATCGGGCTCTCTGCCTGCTTCTTCCTCTCTCTCTTTTAGCCTGCCTCTCTGCCTACTTGTGATCTCTGTCTGTCAAATAAATAAGATCTTTAAAAAAATTTTTTTTTATTTTTCATTGGTAAAAGGAAAACTTAAATGTGCTTTCCAGTAGAATGTGCAGTTTGTGTATTTTTCAGGATGTAAATATATATTGGGTTCCTGAATTATGAACAATATGTAAACAAATAGACTTCCCTACAAGCAGCAATTTTGAAGAATTTTTTTGACAAAAACAAGTAGGGAGAATAACAAATCAACCATTACTTTTCATAATTACAGATAATAGTCTAACTACTTCTTTTATTTCTGTTCTTTTATTTCTACTTTTATTTCTACATAATTACAGATAATATTCTAACTACTTCTTTTATTTCTGTTATCTTTAGAGCTCTCCACTATCTTTTACATACTTCATTCCTTATGGTAGAGCAGAAGTAGTATCAAGTTGAGAGTTGGAAACTGTATTAGTTAGTTAGTTAGGGTTTTTCTCCCCACATTTTTAAATGTTCTGGAGACTATAGCATCGTGAACTCTTACACTAAGAGAATTGCAGTAGATTCCTTTGGGGTCTAAGATTCTTTTATTTTTTTACTTGGAATGAGAAAACATTCTCTCAGAAATAATTATTCATAAATAATATGTAAGACAAAGATCTATAAATATTTTAAAATGTGAACATGTTTTTGTTTCTGTTTAGTACCTGTACAAGAATCAGACAAATGGGAAATTAATATTATTATTAAAAATCCCGAAATTGTGTTTGTGGCTGATATGACAAGAAGTGATGCTCCTGCCTTAGTCCTTACAACACAATGTGAAATTTGTTGGAAAGGTGACCTTGAGAACAATACAATGACTGCTGCCATTAAAGATCTTCAAGTGAGAGCATGCCCATTCCTTCCAGTCAAGAGAAAAGGCAAAATCACTACGGTGAGTTTACTCTTTCATTATCTGCTTAATCGTAAACTATTTTGGATTCAGTGTATACCACTTTAGAAAACTACCTACATACTTTCCAGCCTTTCTCTGTAAAATACCTTTCCTTCTTCTCGTGAACCTAGTCTAGATTATTACTCCAGCTGTGAAACTCTTCTCTTTCTCCAGGTGCTCCTCAGTGTGGTATGTATTAAGATGTGTTTTTCTTACTGTGGCTTTCTGACCACTTCAGTTGAATTCTCTTAGGCCTTTGAGACTTTCTACTAGTTGTTCGTTTTGTTGTTTCACTTTTATTATTTTAAGTATTTTTCTCCTGTGTGGAGATTTTGGCTCAGATATGTTTCTTCTTTTCTTTTTTAAGGATTTTGTTCATTCGTTTGACAGAGAGAGAGACAGCAATAGAGGGAACACAAGCACGGGCAGAGGGAGGGGAGAATCAGGCTCCCTGCTGAGCAGGGAACCCGATGTAGGGCTGGGTCCCAGGACCCTGGGATCATGACCTGAGCTGAAGGCAGATATTTAGTGACTGAGCCACCAAGTTGTCCCTGTTTTTTCTTTTCTACATATAAGTTATTTGAACATTCAGCCATTTGCCTTGAAAAAAATCACATTTTTGTTTTACTCTCGGTTTTGCACCTCTTCATAACTGATTATTTTTTCAAAGCGATCTTTTTCAGCTACCTACTACTGCTACTGCTCATATAGAACACTTATAAAATGTGTATATAGACTTCTGCAAGGAGTACTAGAAGCTTAAATACCATCAACATAGAAATATAAGCTATAATTTTGTTATAAGTAAGTATGCATATATTAGGATACAAGAGAGTTTTTTGTCCTAGTTTGTAAGACTGATGGCTCACCACTAGGAAAGAAGGAAATAGAAATGGAGGGAATATAACGGCACCTGGGTGGCTCAGTGGGTTAAGCCTCTGCCTTCTGCTCAGGTCATGATCCCAGGATCCTGGGATTGAGCCCCACATCAGGCTCTCTGCTCAGCCGGGAGCCTGCTTCCCCCTCTCTCTCTGTCTGCCTCCTCTCTGCCTACTTGTGATCTCTCTCTTTCTGCCAAAAAAAAAAAAAAAAAAAAAAAAAAGAAAGAAAAGAAATGGAGGGGATACAGATTCTCTTTTATGTTAAAATATAGAAATCTTACATATATTTCTTCTGTCTATACGTTTGGCTTTGTTAAAAGACAAAATCTGACCAAGTAAATTTGAAGATCTACTTGGCTTTATTAAGCAATTCATGGATCTGGCTGCATCCCATCTAGCAAAAAGAAGTTCCTAGGAGTTATTTAAAATGAAGATTCTTATTAGGAAGGAGGACAGGGCAAGGAAGTTATTAGCAAAAGAAAGGATTGTCTTGGACAAGGTCATGTTCCCTTAGGGAGAAAAGAGGGAGTCTTCCTGGTGGATTAATTTATCTTCCTTTTGGGGATCGAGAAGGGTCCATGTGACAGATTACTTCATTGGTGCAGGCCAAAAAATTCTTGACTAAGACTGCATTTCCAGGGGAGGTTGAAACCGCAGTTAGGCTAGGTATTAAGTTTAGTGACTTAGCCTAGCTTACGTGACTCCATCTTGATCCTCTGGTTTTCTGTTTGACAACTTGAACTTAGCTGTATGACACACACAAAGGGAAATGTGGTCTTTTTTTCTGAGCTACCTTGTACTCAGGTAAAACTTTTATTTCTATAGAAGAGAAGAGGACGGTCTTGAGCATACTGCGAAGGCACACACGAGTTATGTCTTTGCACGGTGTCAGCTTTATTTAACCATAAAGCAAAGTTAAATCACAATTAGAAAGCAGGTTCAGGATTCCAGACTCAGTAACAGTTCACCATGTGATTAAACTTGGCTTCTTACACAGCACACCAAGCAGGGCATAAGACAAATCACACAACAAAAACAATAACAGAAGTTAATGAACCAAACGTGAAGTCAGTCTGTGGGTGCAAAGTTGAGACAAGGCCACCGTCTGGGTCAGCTCTCAGCACTTACTGCTTCTGATGTTCAAGCAGGGAAGGATCTCCATTCTGTTTGGAGATCAATCAGGCAGAGCCTTCGCAGAAATTGCCTTTTTAAAGTGGTCAGACGTAGAGGGTCAGCTCTGAAGAGCCTGACAGTTTACTGCCCAAATCCTCCCCTTTCAAAGAGATTTAGTCAGTTTTGGGTCTCTGCAGACCTCCTCTGGTCCTGCTCCTTCTCAGTTTTGGGGTGTCCACTGACGTCAGTCCCGGTGATCTCTCCCAGCTGCAGTACCTTAACTGCTCGAGCCCTTGCTTCCCACAGGCTCCTACTTGATGTGAGAGACTCCATTTTGCTCCCGACGAGGAAATACCAGATAGCAATTAGAGGTCCTGCCCTACCAGTCCACTCAGAGGTCTCTTCCCTTGTCCACACAAATAATTCATATTTGTATTTTCTCACCCATAGAACATATTCATCTCTTCCTTAAGGGCTGCAGTCTCAAAGTCTAGAATCTTTAGGTGACAGCTTGCTTTGTTCAGTCTGCCATGACTTCTCCTTTTTGATAATCTATTAACCAATAGACACATAAGTCATGTCTTTTCAGCAAACACTCCATCACCACACACAAAACCACTATATAATGGTGGCGTAAGGGCAGGATAACTGCAGTTTAAAAACGCATTCAGAAAAGTTAGAATGGGGAGCACTTGGTAGTCACTTATCCGTAACGATTGTCACATCCTTCTGAGCAGAAATGTGAAAACCTGCAGCTCTTGCAACAGAGTCAGGTTCCTGGGCGAGCCCGTGTTGGAGTCTTCCATTTTCACTCCCATGGAAAAACATGGTCATTTGCTCAGGTGGTGCCAGCTTTCTCCTCTAAAAGATTTTTTTTTAAGCAATTATTCTCTGTAGACACATCTGAAATGGCTATTGCCTTTTTTGGGGAGCTGCCCTGTTTCACAGTTTGCTTCCTACTGAGCCAGTTACTTGGAGATTGTTGTAGCAGGTGAATTAAAAGACTTTTGCATGGTTGATAATAGTTTCTTAGGCAGTTTTTCATTCCTTAAACATTTAGTTTAGTTCTGGGTAATTCCAGGTATAAGCAACCATAATAAAAGAATGCATCCATTCATTTATTCTAGAAAACTCCCATTTTATTTACTAATCTCTATATTCTACCTTAACCCAGACTTAGTAAATAGGACTGGGCAAGGGGGGGCATCATCTGTACTCTCATTTTTTGTTGTTGTTGTTGTTTTTGTCATGGGCTAGTTCCCATGTTTGATTTTAATGGAAACTGCCAGAAAAAGACGAGGAGCTGCAGTCTTATCTCTTGCTGAGGCCCTTCCTTAGAGCCGAACTCTCCTCAGTATTTTCTTTTCTCTAAGAGGGCTTTGCAAACAGCAGGATGAAGGAATTAATAAATAGCAGCCTTCTAAATATTCCAAACCTGTCTGGCAGTAGACTTGTTTCTAAAACACATTGTCTGCCTTCCTAGATATCACCAGTAGCAGCTTCATCAAATATTTTGCTCTGACATTGTTAAAGTCATTAGCTTTGTATTTTTGTAACCAGAAGGCCAGGGGTGCAAAGCACCTGGCTCGGGGGTCCCAAACAGATAGTGCTTGGCCACTGGCTGCTTGCAAAATCCAAAGGCAGACACATGAGGTGGGAAATAAAGAATTTATTTCAGTGAGGCCAATACTGAGAAGACAAGGGTCCAATATCTCAAAGATTGTCTCCAAGGTGCCAAAAATGTTTCTAGGTTTATATAAGGAAGAAGCGTGACAGAGATTGGTGGGTGGTAAAGGTCAGGTTGATCATTTTCCTGGGGTCAGTCACATGGGGTCTTGCTGGCTCAGGGCAGTCCTCTCTGCTTGAGAGATGGTTTTAGCCCGTCAGGGAATACTTTGCCACCAGGGTCTTTTGCCTGAGTTAAGAAATAAGACAGAAAGAAAAACTTAATCATTTAGAAAGTACAGATAGAGGTCAAATGGAGATAGTTGATGTGTCCTCTCTCATTTTAAAAGAGCCCGTGTCCATTCAGTTGCTAAATCAGTCAGATATTTTGACTTTGTTACAGTGGTGCCAACTTCTAGGTATGAAACTCTGTATTAGGATATTAGGTAGGCTTCTGTAACAAGAGGTACCACCCCCCCACCCCCTGGTTAACTACATTGTTAGCATGGTTAAACTACATTCAAAAGAAATGAAATCTTGCCATTTGCGACAACATGGATGGAACTAGAGCGTATCATGCTTAGCGAAATAAGTCAAGCAGCGAAAGACAACTATCATATGATCTCCCTGATATGAGGAAGTGGTGATGCCACATGGGGGCTTAAGTGGGTACGAGAAGAATAAATGAAACAAGATGGGATTGGGAGGGAGACAAACCATAAGTGACTCTTAATCTCACAAAACAAACTGAGGGTTGCTGGGGGGAGGGGGTTTGGGAGAAGGGGGTGGGATTATGTACATTGGGGAGGGTATGTGCTTTGGTGAGTGCTGTGAAGTGTGTAAACCTGGTGATTCACAGACCTGTACCCCTGGGGATAAAAATTTATGTTTATAAAAAATAAAAAAAAAAATTATAGATGAAAAAAAAAAAAGATTCTTTACATATTGCTTCTGGGTGTTCCTAGGATGTAACTTAATCTACTTGATCAAAGAAATTGATTTTTTTCTTCTTGGTCCCATTCTGCTGACCATTTTGAAATTGCTGACCATTACACTCTACCTAGCAGTAGCCTTCTACTTAGTATACAGCTAAAGAATTTGACAAATAACGTGAAGGTAAATCACTTCCAAGTTTTGAGAGAACTACTCTGCTCCTATCTCTGCTCCTATCTCTGCCTTCCCCCTCCACCCTCTGTCCCCCCACTTTGGGACTTTGCAAGGTTGCCTTGGTAGCTTGCTTCTGCTTTGAAGTATGCTTTTTAAACATCACTTTCAACTTGTAGATGGATTATTACTGTATGTGCTACAAGTTGCTTCCTTCACAGATGGAAATAGAAATCTAGAGAAGGAGATCTTTAGCTGGGTAACCATGTGTTAAGGGAAACTTCTATGATTATAGGTAATTTTGAGAGGTGTATTTATGGCCAACCAGCAGGTTTGGCCACATACATTTTGATAAGTTGATAAGTTAGTGGACAAATAATACTAGGAAAACAGTTCCATTTTAAGAAATGATTTTACATCATTAAGTTCTCTCAGGACTGTGTTACAACTTGGCTATAATGTAGTTTTGGCATAAACACATTTACTGTTAATAGCCAGCTACATTTTTAATCTTTAATAACTAGACTTGAAAATAAAGCAATTGGGTAAAGATAAACATATACCTTCGTACTTATTTTGGGGAGGGGTTATTATGAAAAGTTTCCAAGGTACAGAAAAACTTTCATATATATAATATTATTTTTTGATTTTGTTTTGTCCTTTGTAAGATAGATAACACAAATTTTATTTTGAAAATCTTGGTTCATGTATTATAAAGTAGTTATAATTTTGTCCTTGAAGTTTAAGAAATAATACACTAAATATTTAAGTTATATACCAGTTGATCTTGCTAATGTTATTAGAATAATGGTAGATTTTAATGTGATTTCTTTGGGGAGTGGGTTTGGATGTCATCCCCCCCCCCCGACTTATTCCTCATTGTCAGTATAAGCAGAACTCTAATACGGCCCCCAAGATTTCTATTCTCTGTTGCATGTGCCCAGTATAGTCTTCTCTTAAATGTGTATAGGGTTAATAAATATATAAGTCACTAATTAGTTAACTTGGAGTTAATCAAAGAGAGTTTGGGTGGGCCTAACCTAATTTTTAGGTTAGGTTAAAATGATGCTTTCCTGCTGACCTTGAAGGAGCATACTGGGGAGAAGGCCACATGGCAAGAACTTGTGAATGACTAGTAGGAATAGAAAGCAGTCTCTGGCCAACAGCTAGCAAGTAAATGAAAATCAATCTCAGTCTTGGGGCCACAAAGAAATGAATTGTACCAACAGCCTGAAGGAGCTCAGGAGATCTTTCCCCAGTTAGACCTTCAGGTGAGGACAATCAGGAGGCTGACACCTGATTTCAGCAAGATTCCTGACCCATGAAGACAGGGAAATAATAAATTTGTGTTAAGTTACTGGGTTCATACTGATTTGTTATGCAGCAATAGAAAACAAACCCAGGTGTTTGTACCAGGAGGAAGATGCTGTTGTAGCAGTTATTTCAAACGAGGGAGCAGCTTTGGAATGGGCAGTATGCAGAATCTGGAGTTTTACAGAGATTGATAGACAAAGCCTCAGTTGTGTTGAACAGACTCTTGGTAGGAATGTGACCATTGGTGATGCTGCCAAGAGGGCCTACAAGGAAGGTGAAGGGTGTGTTACTGGAAACTAAAGGGATGCCCTCAAATGTAGTGACAAAGAACTTTGCAAATTGTGTCTTGTAGTTTTCTGGAAAGCAGAACTTGTAAATGACAAACATGGATATATATAGCTAAGGAGATTTCTAAGCTGCCTGATTTGAAGATGTTGCCTGATTTCTTACTGTTCATAATAAAATGCTAGAGCAGAGAAATGAATGGAGGAAGAACAGTTAAACAAAACAACAACAAAAAACCCCCCAGAGAACCAGGACTCTATGATTTTGATATTTCTTAGACTTCCAAATGGCAGAAAATGCTAAAAAATCAGAAATAGCTCCCAAATGTGTAGCATAGAGAAAAGACTATGTGATTGTATAAACTTTTTTTTGCTAAATCTTAGGTCAAAAAATCATAGTGTTCAGACATACAGCGGGCCCTTTCAAGAGAATAGTATGTGATTCACAGATCTCAATCACACTGGAGGCATCTAGGAATCATAAAGGTGTCATTCTTTAGCTATCTCAGCAGGAGACCACGATTATCTCAAAAAGGATCAGTGGATATTGCTTTTGTCTAATGAAGTAAAACTTTGTAAAATTTATAGAAGGCCCTCAAGGTTCTTGAGAAAATGATTTTAGCAGGAACACTGCCAGCATGGACTGGGAGGGACAGAAGGTACAAAATGAAGAGTGACTCTTTGGACCCCGAAATTCTGCTGGCAAGGAAGCAGGATGATAAAACCACTTGGTTACAAATTTATGCTACCTTTTCTAGCAAAGGAAGGGTGATTCGGACAGTAGAGGTGACAGCCATAGACAATTGTTCCTAGTCTTTGAAACCATATCAAGAAACTCATGTACCTGGCTGGGTTTCAGTTTACTTGGGGCTAGTGACCTCTTTTTACCTTCCGTTTTCCCCACTTAAACTGGAATATCTGTAATTGTTATCCGGTGTCTGCCCCACCATTCTGTGTTGGGAGGATGGGAGCAGATAACTCCTCTTCCTTTCACAGATCGGCAAAAAAGAGGCTGCGCCCCAGCAGCCGTACTTAATAGATTATGCCCAGGTACTTCATTTGTACCTGTGCCAGATTTAGATTTTAGACCTTGAGCTGATAACAGACGAGACCTTGGACTTTTGCATCAGTGAGAAATAAAGATGAGATCCTATATGATGAGATAACAAATTCAGATGATGAGATTTTAGAGTTTTGGGGCTATAATGGGAGGAGGCTATTAGAAACCTGAGGAGGTGAGTGAGTATATTTTGCACTTGAGAGCAACATGAGTGTTTAGAGGCTGGAGGGAAAACTTCAGTTAGTTTATGATTATATTAAGAATTACTTAGGGGATGCCTGGGTGGCTCAGTTGGTGGACGACTGCCTTCGGCTCAGGTCATGATCCCGGAGTCCCGGGATCAAGTCCCGCATCAGGCTCCCAGCTCCATGGGGAGTCTGCTTAGCTCTCTGACCTTCTCCTCGCTCATGCTCTCTCTCATTGTCTCTCTCTCAAATAAATAAATAAAATCTTAAAAAAAAAAAAAAAAGAATTACTTAGAGGGTGATTGGGTTATGGACATTGGGGAAGGTATGTGCTATGGTGAGTGCTGTGAAATGGGTAAGCCTGATGATTCACAGGCCTATACCCCTGGGGCAAAGAATACATTATATGTTAATAAAAATAATTTTTTTAAAAAAGAATTAATAGTAAATCTAATGTATTTGTAATTTTTTCCTCATCTTTGGTAGCTTTTCCTATGTAAGTTATTTTGTTTCAACTTTGTAATGGAGAAAATTTTATTATATGAAGTAAAATAAAATACATAATACAAGTTTTATGGGTTTTTGTGTATTTAAGCATATTTAAGATACTTGACTTAACTAAGCTTTATTAATATTGTTGCTATTGTTAATACTTTCTATTAGAAATGATAAGAATAAAAGATAATTGTGTTAGGGTCACTTCTATTTTTAAAAAGGAACTTTAAATTGTTTATTTAACATTGCTATTTCTAGGAATGTCTGTACATAAAACTGTTTTAGAACAATGTTAATTTGGTGATATTAAATATTCTCTCCTAGGTTTTGCAGCCCTGTGACTTGTTCTATCAAGCTACTCAGATAAGTACAGATCCACAAGTGATTGATATATCAGTAAAGTCCCTCACACTAAAGGTAAGTTAAATGTAATCACTTATTCATATATTTAGGGCACCTTTTAAAAATGTAGTAAAACCTAGAAATAAGAAACTATTATATCATCTTCTAATTGTTAAATAAGCAAAAAATGAAGCAGTTATGTTTTTGTAAGTATTTTTATGTGACACATTATTTACAGTATATTATTTAATACACATTTGAGTATTGTATATTTTATTTTTGTTGTAGAACTTCTTCTTTAGTTAACATCTAATATTCCTATGGTATACATAGTTGAACTTAACACTTGATCAGTTTAATATCTGTAAGATCCAGGTAAATATTTTAGAAATTGAAATTAGGGTCACCTGGGTGCTTTAGTTGATTCAACATCTGGCCCGTTGGCTCAGGTTGTGATCTTGGGGTCATGGGGATAAGCGCCACATCAGGCCCCACACTCAGCTGGGATTCCACTCCAGATTCTCTCTCTCCTCCCTCTGCCCTTTCCTGAACTTGTGTGCATGTGCTCAATCACTGTTTCTCTCTCAAAATAAACAGATCTTTTTAAAAAATTGAAATGAATTACAGAATTTTTGAAGGCAGTAAACTATCTGCTATGTCACGGTAATGGTATTAGTTTAATATTAATTCTTCATGATACTTCAACAAGTATATTTCATGTTTTTTGAAGTACCTAATTTTTTAAAGTGGTATGGGTAGATTTTTTTTTACTAGTTTAAATTTTTCGCCTTAGGTTTCTCCAGTTATCATAAATACTGTGATTACCATAACATCAGCACTTTATACATCCAAGGATACCATCCCACCAGAAACTACTTCTTCTGCAGCTCATTTATGGGAAAAGAAGGATACGAAGAATTTAAAAATGTGGTTTCTTGAAGAACCAAATGAAACTGAAAACAAAGCTCCCACAACTGAATTGGTACTCAAAGGAGAGATGATAAAAGTGAATGTTGATTCTATTTTTATAGTTCTTGAAGCTGGAGTTGGTCATAGAACCGTGCCTATGCTGTTGGCAAAGTCACGTTTTTCAGGGGAAGGGAAAAACTGGAGTTCCTTGATAAATCTCTACTGTCAGCTTGAACTAGAAGTAAGTATATGCAGCATTTTTCCAGATTTTATAACAAATAATGCTACTCATGGAATATTTTTAGTATCTCACATAAATGTTTTAACTAAGTTTATTGTAAACATGAATGTTGGCTCACAATACTTTTGGAAGAAAGTATACAAATTTAAGGGCTTGATATAGTTTTTATGTGTACAGTATTGTAATGTAAATTTAACTTGGATATTTCAATTGATTTTATCAACTTAAAGCGATACATTAATAGTGTTGATTAGATTCAAAATTCTTATTTTTAAGAACTGAGTATCTTTTTTCCTTTAAAATGTTAATAGACTAGGGCGCCTGGGTGGCTCAGTGGGTTAAGCCGCTGCCTTCGGCTCAGGTCATGATCTCAGGGTCCTGGGATCAAGTCCCACATCGGGCTCTCTGCTCGGCAGGGAGCCTGCTTCCCTCTCTCTCTCTCTCTGCCTGCCTCTCCATCTACTTGTGATTTCTCTCTGTCAAATAAATAAATAAAAATCTTAAAAAAAAAAATGTTAATAGACTATTTCTGAATCTCTTCTAAAAGAGTAGTAGAAAGAATTAGGATATGCCTCATACTTCTTTGCGTGCATTATCTTCAGTGAATATCTATAAAGTTCTTTCACATTTTTGTGAGAGTACTTTAATTATAAGGGAGACACTTGTTTTGAAGCAACATACATTTTACTTCAGAATTTATCTACATAGAATTATCCCCAGAGATAATTTTGGTTTAAGTTATGAGTTTATGTCTAGTGGAAACTAATTGGATATTCTACTAATTTGTATTAATATGAAAATGTATGAGCTGGTAAATTATTTGTGTGTTGATACAGAAATATACTAATAGAGGTAGAGGTAGAATTTCAAATTTTGAAATTCTGGCTAGATTTTGTATATTTTGTGGAGGATATGATTTAGAATGTCTAAGAGATTCTGAGATATCAAATAAATAAGCACTTAATGAGTTGTAATTCATCATCAAGAGACTTAAAAAAATCAGTAGAGGTAGTCAGATCTGTTTAAAAATGTCAATAATAAATGATAAATAGACACAGTTTTTGATACTTAGCCCGTCGAGAAGTCAAGGAAAGATGCTTTAAAAAGAGTTTTATCTGGATTAAATTGCGAAGACTAGACTGTGAAGTTAGCCCGGTGAGGAAAGTGCTGAGGGAGTGTGTATAAGAAGCTAAGGAAAGGCACGGAGAACAGTTATTATATAAAGAAATAGCAGAGCCAAAGCGAGTAGTGGTGGGAAACAGCATGGAAGATCATTTTAGGAAGTATAAGAATATTTTATTTCAAATGTAATTCTCTCTCCAGGTGCATTATTATAATGAAATGTTTGGTGTATGGGAGCCTTTGCTTGAACCCTTAGAAATTGATCAGACTGAGGATTTTAGACCATGGAATCTTGGAATCAAGGTACATTTGAAGTCTGAAAATGTTTTTCAAAAACTGAGAAAGTGCATACTATGAAACAGTTTAATTTTAGTAACAACAAAGTTCAAGTTTTCTCATGATGAGCCTTGCCGCATACTTGGCTCTTTGGCCTGTGAATGTAATTTTCAGACCCAAGACCAGTGCCTCCTGTGCTAAAACAAGTAATTGTGTAACATTTATTGTGTTCTAGACCCTGTTCCAGATATTCTAGATAGTGTACTTTTGCTTGAACCCTGACAGCGCCCCTTTGAAGTTGGAGTTTTTAACTCCATTTTAATGTGTGAAGGAACTGAGACTAGAGAACTTTAGAGCCGTCCCTCAAGGACTGTTACGGAAGTGGGAGAGGCAGCAGGCCGCTCTGGAACCACCGCGTTAAATAACTCCAGCATCTTTGTGTAGGCTCTTGTCTACCCTGAGTTTCCTTTGTCTCTAGAAGGCTGTATATATAGAAGAAAGTATACTATTACTTGTTTCTCAGATACATTGTAAATTCATGTAATCCTAAGAGTCAGAACCTTTAGATGGATGAAATTATGCTTCAAAGCAGGAGACTGAAGAATTGCTAACATGTCTTCCTCTAAATAATGATTCAGTTACCTGCTGACAAACTTTCAGTGGTTGAAAGCCAGTTAATATAACAACAGAGGTTACTGGCTTTTTGTATTAGACTACTACGTACATATTTGAGATAAAAGATTGGATAAAGGAACTTCTTTGGTGTTTTTTAGGTTCAGAATATACCTGGGCAGTGGATCTGTGAATTCTAAAAAGTGGTAGATGGTATTGATTCTCAGGAGTCCTAGGTTCTAATGGCACTGTTCTGCAGCTGTTTGTGGACTTTTTAAATCCCTGGATTTCTAGTCTTTATCCCATAGCCAATAAACCTAACTAATAAACCAAATGATTTTTCTTGTTCCGAATGTCCATGAGCTATGAAGTATGTACTTCTAATTTTCATTCAGATGCCACATGTATTTGTCATTTTAGGGTTTATTTTTCCTTTTGAATTGTGCTTGCCATTTTAGTATCACTGAGGATGAGAAGTATTTTTCCTCTAATATTACCCGTTTCCTGCGTGACCTTAGTTGGTGGATGTCCAAGCAATTCCAGTAAGGCAGTGGGCTGATAAAACTTACTGTTGTCTATAATGTTGTTACTGGGATTTGTCTAGTTTGTTTTTTCTTTGCAAAATGAGTAATGTGTTCTTAGCAACAAATTTTCCTTATATTTCAGTAATTTATGTGTCGTTTTAGATGAAAAAGAAAGCAAAAAAGGCCATTGTTGAATCAGATACTGAAGAAGAAAATTACAAAGTGCCAGAATATAAAACTGTTATAACTTTCCATTCAAAAGACCAGCTAAACATTACATTATCCAAATGTGGCCTTGTAATGTTAAATAATTTAGCCAAGGTAAGAAAAGAAATTTGAAACCTAACCCTTTTTTTTCATTGAACAAAAAGTTTTTTTATTAACTCTTAGTCATTAGTCATATCTGTTGGTGTTCTGCTTGTCATTTAGCTTTCATTTTATTTACAATAACTCTTTCTTATTAGGCTTTTACAGAAGCTGCCACTGGAGCTTCAACCGTCTTCATACGGGATCTAGCGCCATTTATGATTTTAAATTCTCTTGGACTTACTGTCTCTGTTTCACCAAGTGATTCATTTAGTGTACTTAACGTTCCATTGGCAAAATCATACATATTGAAAAATGAGGAGAGTTTAAGTATGGACTATGTGGGAACTAAAGACAATGATCATTTCAATGCAATGACCAGCCTAAGCAGTAAACTCTTCTTCATTCTCCTCAGTAAGTGTTGGATTATTTTCTTGGGATTTAATTTATTGGAAGTTCCATTTTCACATTGCATTTTACTCCTATTTAATATCTTACAGGTTTTTGAATCTCATTCCAAATAAGTCTGGAATTTTGCTTTTACTGTTACACGGCTTTGGTTGCTTGTTGTCACTGTAATATTGTATTTCAAATTGTGACTTTATCCACGTGGTAATGCACCGTTTCATATTTGTGGGGGGAAAAAGATTTGATCCTCTCCTTACTTAGCTTTTTGTTGTTCTAACCACATTTTGTATAATTCAGTAATATTCCACTAGTTTTACAGTTGAAGGAATTAAAAATAAAGTTTGAAGTCATGAAAATGGCACACTGTAACGGTATTTGGGTTTGTAAATGGTTTTTATTTCCTGCCTGGTGAAGTGGAAGGTTGTTCTTTTGTCCTTTGTGATTCTCAGAAGTGTTTCGTTTTCACGAGAAATGAAAGTAAAAAATTCTTCATTGTCATTTATTCATTGTGAAGTTACCTAGTCCCAAAGCCTCACCCACACCCCTTTCTGATACTCTGACATTTAAATAATTAGGGGAGAAGGGAGCGAATTTGAAAGATGAAAGACGTAGGGGAGGATTACCAAGGCTGATGATACCTAGTGCTTTCTCCTGGTCAGGAAATGTTGCCGTTGTTAAAATGGCTAGATTTCAGGTGTTGTCCAGGCATTGTCAGTGAACTGCTCTTGTCAATTTTACCTCTCTTGTTTTTGAACTAACATTTTTATGGAGTTGGGGGGATGTCTATGTAAATAAGTAATTCACACTCCCCAATAAAATGCAGTATGTATATTAAATAAATGTGTCTAAATTTTGTTTAATCAGGTCTTAGAGATCATAAAGTATCACAGGTTGTTGGAATAATGAAAAATTGAAGTTTTACAGCTACTTTGGTAATTGCCAGTGACTACCTACAGGTATAGGCTCTGGTTATTATGACAGCAAACCAAAGACCAGTGTTCTTATATTTTATAATAATTTCTCTTGTTAGTTTGAAAACATTTATATTATTCACTTAGGTTAAACTACTGAATGAAAGCAAACATTTTGGGGTGGGAGAGCTTGCCAGGGTGGCTCAGTTACTAAGCGGCTGCCTTGGGCTCAGGTCATGATCCTAGGGTACTGGGTTCTAGACCCACACTGGGCTCTCTGCTTGACAGGAAGCCTGCTTCCTCCTCTCCCACTCCCCCTGCTCGTGTTCCTTCTCTCTCTGTCTCTCTCTGTCAAATAAATGAATAAAATCTTAATTTTTTTTTTTTTGGTAAGTGCTTTGAAGGTTTTATTTATTTATTTATTTGCTTTGAAGGTTTTAGATGAATGCTATGGGAATGTATTGCAGCTTCTTAATATAGTCCTTTGTATAAATTATACAAAGAAATAGCCCTTTTTTATGGTCTTGTATCTAAAAACTTTAGTGACTTATTTACGAGTTTAAGAAATTATCTGCTATATCTGGGATTTAACATCTAAGATTAATACATGATGATTAATAATAAAAACTTCACAACTATATTTCTTATAGCACCTGCTAACCACTCTACCGCTGATAAAATCCCTTTAACAAGAGTGGGACGACGACTGTACACGGTAAGACACAGAGTGTCTGGAGTTGAAAGATCTATTGTTTGTCAAGTTGATGGAGTGGAAGGAAGTAAGAAGATAACAATTCGCTCCCCGGTGCAGGTACAAAATGATCCTTCTTTTTCCTGGCATCATATTTCACATATTTGTGTGTTAATTAATAAAATAAATAAAGCTAATTACTACCAAAAGAATATAAACTGTAGGGACGCCTGGGTGGTTCAGTTGGTTGGACGACTGCCTTCGGCTCGGGTCATGGTCCCAGAGTCCCGGGATCGAGTCCCGTATCGGGCTCCCAGCTCCATGGGGAGTCTGCTTCTCCCTCTGACCTTCTCCTCGCTCATGTTCTCTCTCACTGTGTCTCTCTCAAATAAATAAATAAAATCTTAAAAAAAAAAAAAGAATATAAACTGTAATAGAAATACAATTAATATAAAAAAGAAGAATCGTTACCAGTAATTGTACTATTCTAGTATGAACAGTGGTAGAATTTTTTTCAATAATTCTTGTAACTTTTTATAGAACTCTTTCTATAAACTCTTTTTGAACTACTACTCTAAAACACCTTATCCATATTTTGTTTTTAGCTCTTTGTGGTACAGTGTATATCCTTTGATTTTAGTTAGAAAATATGAGGAAAAATATTTACATCTTTATTGAAGTAAACTGATATACAATAAACTGCATATATTTAAAGTTGATGAATTTGGACACACAGGCCTGTGAAACCTTCATCACAGTGTACATGCCCAGAAAGTTTTCTCTCTTCCTACTCCATTCTTAGACAGCCACTGATATGTTCTTATTGTATATTAGTTACACAGTATATAATTTTAGGTAAATGGAATGAACTAAGAAAGGAGTATGGCTTCTTTCACTAGGCATAACTTTGCATGTATCAACTTTTGTGTATTATATATTGCTTCATGTTGTTAATTAATCATCTATTAAGTGAATATTCCAAATACCATATTGAATGAATCTTTTTATATGGTATGAAGTAAGGGTTGAGGTTTATGTTTTTCCATATGGCTATTAAGTTTTTCCAGCCAAGATTATCCTTTTCCCATTAAATTGCCTTGACATTTTTGTCCAAAAAAAAAAAAAAAGAAAGAATGATCGTTTCTTTGTGGATTTATTTCAGAACTTTCTTTTCTGTTTCATTGATTTCTTTATCTTTATGCCAGTACCACCTTGTCTTTGTTACTGTTTTATCCTGAGTCTTGAAATCAGGTAATATAAGTTGTCCTTCTGTGTTCATTTTCAAAGTAGTTTTGGCTATTCCAAGTCCATTCTACTTCCATTTAAATTTTAGATTTAGGTTGTCAATGTTTCTTACAAAGCTATGATTAAATTGGCATTTTTACATTTTTCTGATTTTTCGTTGCTGGTAGTACAGCTGATTTTTATATTAACCCATACTGTGCAACTTTAGTGATGCACTTACTTGTTCTTATAACTTTTTTGTAGATACAGTTTTGATATCTGCAGACAAAGATTTTTTACTCTTTCCTTTCAAACCTGGATGTTATTATTTTATTTTACCTTTATTTGCCTGTTGCATGGGCTAGAACCTTCAATACAATGTGAATTGATGTTCCGAAAGCAGATGTTGTTGCCTTGCTCTCAATCCTAGCAGTAACGTATTCACACTTTCATTATTAAGTATGTTTCCCCTTGTAGTTTTTTTGTAGATGACCTTTCTTAGGTTGAAAATGCTACCTTCTTTTTCCAGCTTACTGAGTTATCAGAAATGGATATTGGATTTTGTCACATGGTTTTCTCTTTATTGAAAACATTTAAAAAAAAAAAAATACTAAGGCGAATTACCTTGATTTTTAGTTGTTGTATTCAATGACAGTTGATTTTTATTTTTAAATTTTTAGTTACAGTTTATACATCCCAGTATAATTAAGTACAGTGTTACTCAGGTGTACAACATAGTGACTAAGCAGTTCTGTACATTACTCAGTGCCCATCATGATATGTGTACTGTCACTATCCTTCATGTATTTCATCTGTCCTACCACCCGCCTCCCATTTGTTAACCACCAGTTTGTTCTCTATACTTGTCCCTTGTGTTGGTCTTTTTTTCTTTGTTTTGTTTCTTAAATCCATGTGAGAGTGAATAATAAGGTATTTGTCTTTCCATGACTTATTTCACCTAGCATTGTATTCGGTAGATCTATCCGTATCATTGCATATGGCAAGATTTCGTTTTTTTTAATGGACCATATTACATTATTTATATAGACCACATCTCGTTTGTCCATTCGCCTATTAGTAGACATTTAGGTTGCTTCCATAATTTGGCTATAACAAATAATGCTGCAATAAACACTAGTGTTTACATATTCTTTGGGGAGATACACAGTAGTACATTTACTGGATCATATAGTTTTTAATTTTTTGAGGAACCTCCACATTGTTTTCTGCAGTAGCTCCACAAGTTTGCATTCCTGCTAAACAGTGCATGAAGGTTTCTTTTTCTCCACATCCTTGCCAACACTTGTATTTTTGTGTGTGTTTCTGGGTTTTGCCATTCTGGCAGGTGTCAGGCAAGATCTCAGTGGTTTTGATTTGCACTTCCCTGATGATTAGTGAGAATCTATTCATGTGTCTGTTGTTCATCTGTATATGTTCTTCATACTCTGTTCATCTCATCAGTCTTCTTTTTCATTGGAATATTTTTTTCTGCTGTTAATATGTGTAAGTTCTTTGTGTATTTTAGATACTAATGCCTTACTGGATATATCATTTGCAAATATCTTCTGCCATGCAGTAGGTTTTTTAGTTCTGTTGACTATTTCCTTTGCTGTAGAGAAGTTTTTTAATTTTGCCATAGTCTCACTAGTTTAGTTTTGCTTTTCTTTCCCTTGCTTTAGGAGACATATCTTGAAAATTGTTCTACTGCCAGTGTCAGAGAAATTACTGCTGTGCTCTTTTCTAAGATTTTCATTGTTTCAGGTCTCACATTTAGGTCCTTAATCCATTTTGAGTTTATTTTTGTGTATGATGTAAGAAAGTGGTCCAGTTCCATTCTTCTTAAGTAGCTTTCCAGTTTTCCCAACGTCATTTGTTGAAGAGACCGTTTTTTTCCCATTGCATGTTCTTACCTCCTTTGTCAGAGATTGATTGACCATATAACTGTGGGTTTATTTCTGGGCTTTCTGTTCTGTTTCATTGATCTATCTGTCTGTTTTTGTGCCAGTACCATACTGTTACTGGTAACTGTGGCTTTGGTATATCTTGAAATCTGGGATTGTATTAGCTCCAGTTTTGTTCTTTTGTCAAGATTGCTTTGGCTATTCAGGATCTTTTTTGTTTCCATATTAATTTTAGGATTATTTGCTCTAGTTCGGTGAAAAATACTGTTGATATTTTGATACAGATTGCATTAGCTAGGTAGGTTGCTTTAGGGGCTATCAACATTTTAACAATATTTGTTCTCTCAGTTCATGATCATGGAATATCTTCCCATTTGTTTGTGTCATAATCAATTTCTTTTGTCAGTGTTTTATAGTTTTCAGAATACAGGCCTTTCATCTCCTTGGTTAAGTTTATTCCTAGACATTTTACTAATTTTAGTACAATTATAAATGGAATTGTTTTCTTAATTTCTCTTTCTGCTACTTCATTATTATTGTATACAAATGGAATAGATGTCTGCTACTTCATTATTATTGTATACAAATGGAATAATATCTGTGTATTGATTTTGTATCTTGTGATCTTACTAAATTCATTTATCAATTTTAGTAGTGTTTCAATGGAGTCTTTAGGGTTTTATATATAGAGAGAGAGAGAGAGAGAGAGTATCATGTCATCCACAAATAGTGGAAGTTTTACTTCTTCCTTACTGGTTTGGATGCCTGGTATTTATTTTTCTTGTCTGATTGCTGTGGCTAGGGCTTCCAGTACTATGCTGTATAAAAGTAGTGAGTATGGGAGCGCCTGGGTGGCTCAGTGGGTTAAAGCCTCTGCCTTCGGCTCAGGTCATGACCTCAGGGTCTTGGGACAGAGCCCTGCATTGGGCTCTCTACTTGGCAGGAAGCCTGCTTAACGCCCCCCCCCCACCCCGCCTTCCTTTCTGCCTACTTGTGATCTCTGTCTGTCAAATAAATAAAATCTTTAAAAAAAAAAAGTAGTGAGTATGGACATCTTTGTCCTGTGCCTGTTGTTGGGGAAAAGCTTTCAGTTTTTCAATACAGAGATAGCGTTAGATGTGAGTTTCTCATTTATGGCCTTTATTATGTTGATGTATGTTCTCTCTAAACCTATTTTGCTGAGGGTTTTTATTAGGAAGGAGTGTTGTATTTCATCAGATGCTTTTTCTGCATATATTGAAACGATCATATGGTTTTTATCCTTTCTCTTGGTGGTGTGATACCTCTCTTTGATTTGTGAATAGTAAACCACCTTTGCATCACAGGAATGAATCCCACTTGATCCTGGTAAATCATTTTGTGTGATTCATTGTTGGATTCAGTTTGCTAATATTTTGTTGAGGACTTTTTCTTCCATGTTCTTCAGAGATACTGGCCTGTAGTTCTCTTTTTTGTAGTGTCTTTATCTGATTTGGGTATCAGGGTAATACTGGCCTAATATAATGAATTTGGAAGCTTACCTTCCTCTTTTATTTTTTGAAATAGTTTGAGAAGAACTGGTATTGTTTAAGTGATTGGTGTAGAAGTTAGCTGTGAAGCTGTCTGATCCTGTACTTAATATTTGTTAGGATGTTTTTAATTACTGGTTAAATTTCATTAGTGGTAATTAATCTGTTCAAATTTTCTATTTCTTACTGCTTCAGTTTTGGTAGGTTATATGTTTCTGGAATGTATACATTTCTTCTAGGTTGTCCAGTTTGTTGACATACAGTGTTTCATAATATTCTCTTTTCTATTTCTGAAGTATTGGTCATTATTTCTCCTCTTTCATTTCAGATTTTGTTCATCTGAGAGTCCTCTCTCTCCTTTGATAAGTCTGCCTAATGGTTGATCAATTTTGTTGATATTTTCAAAGAACCAGCTTTTGATTTCATTGACCTATTTTTAAAAATTTCCGTTCTATTTATTTCTTCTCTTAATCTTTATTATTTCCTTCCTGCACTGGTTTGGGTTTTTGTTTGTCCACTTTTTAGCATTTTTAAATGTACAGTTATGGGGTTTTTTTTTTCCTTTTTTTGTTTGTTTTAAAGCTTTTTTTTAAAAAACTTTATTTATTTGAGAGAGAAAGAGAGAGAGCGCATAGGACCAAGGGGAGGGGCAGAGGGAGAGGGAAAAGCAGACTCCCAATGAGCAAGGAGTCTGATGTGGGACTTGATCCCAGGACCCTGGCATCATGACTGGAGCTGAAGGTAGACAGTTAACTGACTGAGCCACTCAGGCACCCAGGTTATATTTTTTTAATTTGAAATTTTTCTTTTTCTTGAGGTAGACCTGTATGCGTTATAAGCTCTATAAGCTTCCCTCTAGAACAGCTTTTGTTGCATTTGAAAGATTTTGGACCTTTGTGTTTTCATTTTCAGTTGTCTCCATATAGATTTTTATTTCTTCTTTGATTTCTTGGTATTCATTGTCTATAGTAGCATGTTATTTAATCTCCATGTATTGGTGTTCTTTCCAAATTTTTTTCTTGTGGTTGATTAATTTCATTTTACTGTGGTTGGGAAAGATGCATGATATGACTTTAATATTTGAATTTATTGAGACTTGTTTAGTGGCAGTATGTGATCTGTTCTGGAGAATGTTTCATGTGCACTTGAAAAGAATGTGTATTCTGCTGTTTTGTGATGGGATGTTCTGAATATATCTGTTAGATCTATCTGTTCCAATGTGGAATTCAAAGCTACTGTTTTCTTTGATTTTTCTCTGGATAGTATATCCATTGATGTAAGTGGGGTGTTAAGGTCCCCAAGTATTATTGTATTACTGCAATTACTTACTTTATATTTGTTAATAACTGCTTTGTGTACTTGAGTGCTTCCATGTTGTGTGCATAACTATTTACAATTGTTGAGTCGTCTTGTTGGCTTTTTCCCTTTATGATTAGGTAGCATCCTTCTTTGTGCCTTGTTACAGTCTTTGTTTTAAAGTCTATTTGTTTGACAAACGTAACTGTTGCTACCCTGGCTTTCTTTTCACTTCCATTTGCATGATAAATGCTTTTCTATCCTTTCATTTTCATTCTGCATATGTCTTTAGATCTGTAATGCTTCTAATATAGGCAGCATATGGATGGTTCTTGCTTTTTTATCCATTCTGTTGCCCTAGAGTGTCTTTTGACTGGAGCATCTAGTGCACTTACTTGCAAAGTAATAAATAGGTATGTATTTATCACCATTTTGTTACTTGTTTTATGGTTGTCTTTGTAATTCTCTATTCCTTTATTTTCTTGCTCTTTTCTCTCATGGTTTGCTGGCTTTCTTTAATGATATACTTGGAATACTTTCTCTTTATTTTTTGCCTACCTGTTACAAATGTTTGATCTGTGGTTACCGTTAGGTTTATATATAACATTTTATTCCTATAATAGTCTATATTAGGTTGGTAGTCTCTAAGTTTGAACCCATTTTTTTAACCTTTTTTAAAAGCACTAAATGTTTACTCCTCTCCTCCCCCCATTTTAAGTTCGTGGCATCATTCTTTCTTTTACATTGTGAATCACTTGACTTATTTTTATAGATATACTTAATTTTACTATTTTTGTGTTTCTCTTACTCTTCCTTATGGTCTTTCCTTCTCACTGAAAGAGTTCCCTTTAACATTTCTTATAAGGTTGCGTTACTGGTGATGAAATCATTTAATTTTTGTTTGTCTGGGAAATTCTTTCTCCTTATATTCTGAATGGTAGTCTTGCTGGGTGGAGTATTCTTTAATTGCAAGGTTTTTTTCTTTCAGCATTTTGAATTTATCATGCCACTCTGTGGTCTGCAAAGTGTCCACTGAAAATCAGCAGATAGCTTTATTGGCTTACCCTCACCTCACATATAACTGGTTTCTTTTCTCTTGCTGCTTTCAAGATTTTCTCTTTATTTTTTTTCCATTTTCATTACTGAGTGTCTTGATGTGGACCTCCTTGGGTTGATTTTGTTGGGGGCTTTTTGTACCTTCTGGATCTGGATACCTGTTTCCTTCCCCAGATTCAGTAAGTTTTCAGCTATTATTTCTTAAAATAAATTTTTGCCCCTTTTTCTTTCCCTTTTCTTCTGGGGTCCCTGTAATGCATATATTATTGTGCTTGCCCATTTCAGTGAATTCCCTTAACCTATTTTCATTTTATTATTTTATTTCATTTTTTTAAAAGATTTTATTTATTTATTTAACAGACAGAGATCACAAGTAGGCAGAGAGTCAGGCAGAGAGAGAGGAGGAAGCAGGCTTCCTGCTGAGCAGAGAGCCTGTGCGGGGCTTGATCCCAGGACCCTGGGATCATGATCTGAGCTGAAGGCAGAGGCTTACCCATTGAGCCACCCAGGGGCCTCCTATTCTCATTTTATATTATTCTTTTTCTCTCTCCTGTTCAGCTTGATTGCTTTCCATTGCTCGGTCCTCCAGATCACTGATCTGTTCTTCCTCTGGTCTACTATTTATTCCCATTAATATATTTTTAATTTCAGTTACTGTGTTATTCATCTCTAGTTCTTTTTAATGCTTTGTCACCTTTTTTAGGGTTTGCCTGAGACCCTCCTCTCTTTCCTCAAGTCCAGTGAGTATCTTTATGGCCGTCACTTTAAATTCTCTATCAGACATATTATCTCCATTTTATTTAGCTCTCTTGGGATTATCATGTTTTTTCATTTGAGCTATTCCTCTGTCTGCTCATTTTGTCTAATAATCTGTGTCTGTTTCTATGTGTTAGGAAAGTCAGCTATGTCTCCTGATCTTGAAAGTTAGTGGCATTATGAAGAAGAGATGCTGTAGTGCCCTGCAGTGCAATGTCCCCTATTACCCAGAATGCAGCACTTCAGGGCTGTGTCCTGTGTGTGTTGTATATGGCCTGCTGTGTGGCTGAGCTGCATTTGCCTTCAGTTCAGTTGTCTACGGTGACTCTGCCTTTTTTTGTTGTTAGTGGGTCAGTCTGGGGGCCACCTTGAAGTTAAGTTGGTTCATACTGGGTTTTTGCCAGAGCTGTAGTCACACCATATTGTAGGGCACTCTCCCAATTTTGTCCCCCAGGAGGCTTTTGTTGGTGGGCGGGGCCCACATTCAGATCAATTGTCTGCCCCTGGCCCACTTGTGAGGCTGTAGTCAAACTGGTGTTCATGCTTATTTCCCCTCTCCTGGTCATACTCAGTCCCTTTGAAGTGATGCTGGCTCCTGTAGGGTCTCCTTACACAATGCCAGGATAGTGACACCACTTTGAATGGACTCCTGTTGCAGGAGAACATGGAAATGGGTGCACGGTGATAAGTAAGGTTTGCTCACATCTGCTTTGGGAGGAGCCCTGAGCTGCTCTGGAGAACTCTTAAGGGCGGGTTCCTGTCCATCTTTATTGGCCTTAGATAGTTTACTCCTGTGCATATTCCAGTCAGTACCAATGTGAAATTTTGACAACGGAGGACACTCTTGAATCTGCAACTCCTGCCTCTCCATATGCCTCGCTCCTCAGTGTGCTGTGAATTTAAGAAACATTGGCTTCCCCCAAATTCTCCTGTTTGACTCCAGCTGACTGGGCTCTGTTTAACTTCTCTTTTTCTCCTACATCGTAGTGTAGAAACTTGAGGCAAGAAACTGGGGTAATCTGAGGACTTCGTGGTTTCTTTTTAATTTTTTTCTTTCCTGTGATGCCTGCTACCCAATTTCTGAAAACCATTGTTTAATGTGGGTTCTTTCCCCCCTGTGTTTTAGTTGTCTATGTTGGGAAGGTTATTCCCTCATGGCTGATAGCAGAAATTCTTCTCTTTCAGTTTTGATCTGCAGTTAACGATTTTAAAAGATGACTCTTGGGCTACTTTCTCTATTGTTGATTTATTTTTTAAATAGTTACACATTAATTTTAAATTTCTTAGAGGTACTATTTATAGAAACTTAAATGTGTTTCTTTTGCTTCAAATAGTTAGAGCAAACAGTTTATCTAGACATAGAGTGTAGTTAGGATTACCCATTTATCAGTTCTTAGTTCTCAACATGTTTTCCATTTTGGTATAATTTTTTTTAAAAAATAAGATTTTACTAAGATATTATAATACGAAATTGTTTTTATTAACCAGTTTCTTTTTATCTCTCTCAAAGGTAAATATAACTGTTTGGAAGTTTATCTAATAATATATATTAATCAAAGTGATGTTACCCTTTACATCATTTTTATATGCTGCTCATGTGATGGATGAGATATTCTCCAAAGTGCGTGGAGAGTATCTCATCTTATGAGCAACATACAACAGGGAAGTAAAAAGGCATTCATTTCCCAGCCTGTGGCCTTTTTTCAAATTTTGTCATATAGACATTTCAAATTTTGATACAGTATTTTTTCCCATGAATTCTTCTATTTTTTTTTTTCTGAAGAAGTTAAGATCAAGAACATATTACTTTACTTCCTTCTATGATTTTTAAAGTTTTTATTTTTGACACATCTTTTCTATAAAAGTGGTGACCTTCCTTATATTTTTTTAGGATAAGTAATAGCGTGTTTATTTCTTTTCCTATTTATATAAGTAAGCAAAACAAGTATTGTCTGCTAGTTTCTTTGTTGGGGTATTTTGATGAGATTTTTAAAAAATATCTTTAGATTCTTAGATTAATATACTAAATATGATTTGTTTTTCTTTCTCAGATTAAAAATCATTTTTCAATCCCACTTTGTGTTTATGAAGGGAATACTTTATTGGGAACGGCTTCTCCTGGAAGTGAATTCAACCTACCATTAACATCTTACCGGTGATTTTTTATTTCTTTATCTTTTTATTTGCTCTAAAGTGTCTTATGGAATTTTTAGTTTATGGTTTTGTAGGGGTATTTGTCTCTAAGTGATCAAAGTTAAATCTGTTTTGTTAATAACTTGTCTAACTTAAGTTTCAGGGTGCCTAGAAGGTTTTGTTTTTTTGGTTTTTTTTTTTTTTAAGAAATATTTAATGTATTTAATTTATACTATATAAATTACTTGTGTTTTACTAGTAAATACAATTATTACATGCTTATTGTATAGCTTCCATAACTGAAGTCATTTATATATATGATTTTTAGAAAATGTTCAGTTGAGCATGATTGGTAGCTTTTGGATTTATATATAGCTATTATGAAGTGATTTTTACTTTTCAAATGTTTTGCAATGAAATTTTTAACAATCCCTTTCGAAAACATTTTTTCTTTTTATCTACATATTAATTGATCAGTGATAGAATTATACTTTAAATTGTGACATATATACATCAATCTTCTAAAAATTAAACTGGATATAAAATCTTATATGTAAAATTCTTATAATATGCTAACAGTGAGCTAGTCCTAAAATTATAGGATTAATATCTTGACAAACAAATATTCTGGATATTTAATCAGATTTGAAAATAATCTCTTTCAGGGATAGTGAACTCTATTGGAAAATACTATCTTCCTGAAAATAAGCATTATAATTTGTCTAAGTACCATTTCAGAACACACACTAGCCCTGGCCCAGACCTTTGCTGCAGAAGGACAGAGGCAGGACTACACGCTGTGCTGAAATCCCTCTGCCTCTCTTCTGATCCTTGTCCAGAGTTCCAGATTAGCTCTCTGATGCTTACAGAGCAGCCTTGCAGTTACAGGCACATATTTTCAGTTAGTAGACCTGCTATTTCTAATGAGTACTTAATTACTTATACCTTCTAACACTCAGTTGAAATCTCCTGTGGGAAAGAATATTATTGTTGCAAGAACAACAATGTAGTTATTTACCACATCTGACCTTATTCTAGGAAGGATTTTTGGTGGGTTACAAGACTAGATTAAAGGTGACATATAGTTATGGACATTGGGGAGGGTATGTGATATGGTGAGTGCTGTGAAGTGTGTAAGCCTGATGATGCACAGATTAATAAAAAAATAAAAGATTGCATGTAGAATGTGTTTCAAAACTCCTGTGAAGAAGTGTATACTTATTTTATGAATGAGAAAATTTAATGGCATTTCACTTTATTTTTAATAAAGTATTGCTGTATATTTTGTGATTCTATCCATAGAAGAGAAAACTTGGGATTATCTTTATACTTTCTTGTTCAAGGCTAAATATTAATTTGTCAAATGGAAATTAATCTTAATTAGAATTATTAGTGATGAGCCAGTTTGTATCTCACATTAAATGTGTTTCTAATCCAGTTCTTTGATCTAAGTATGCTTACATAATGACTATCTTTCCCTGGAGAATTTAAATAGATTAATCTTTGAATTTAATTCATTTAACAGATATTTGTCAGGTGTTCTGCTGTGTATAAGGCTCTACTATGGGATGCCAAGATGAACTGGGCATGGCTGTGACTTTGAGAGATTGATGCATTATGTAAATACAGAAGGAAGAAAACTGTGGGGTTGTAGGGAGAGGGTGTTCACAGAAAATCACAAAAAACAAAGCAAGTGTTACTGATTGACTCCTGGGTAAGATCCATGAATTAAAGGTCAAACATAATAATATGCAGATTAGCAAAGAAAGGCAATCTTAAGTGGAAGGAATTGCATGACCGAAGGTAAGGAGGTCTGAAAGCACAGGGTTTGTATGTGTAAAGAATAGTTGCAGGATAGGGCGCATGAGTGGCTCAGTGGGTTGGGCCCTTCAGCTTGGGACGTGGTCTCGGGGTCCTGGGATCGAGCCCCACATTGGTGCTCTCTGCTCAGCGGGGAGCCTGCTTCCCCCTCTCTCTCGGCCTGCCTCTCTACCCACTTGTGATTTCTCTCTGTCGAATGAGTGAATAAAATTAAAAAAAAAAAAAAAAAAGAATAGTTGCAGGATGATCAGAGTACAGTATGCATCTTGTAACAGAACATTTGATACGTAGTTTAAGTTCACATTGAAGTATTGCTCCCTCAGTTTCTTGCCCCTTTGATGTCAATTTTACCTTTATCTTATACATTATCTTTTTTTTTCTTTATTCTCTCAGAACGTTTGGTGTCCTCCTGTTTCATGATCTTTCGTTCTTAAAGCTCTTCTCATTGAGAACCTCTTGTGTTTTCTTCCTATCCATTTCTTAAACTTTCCCTTAACCTAGCATATTTTTCTAATTCAGGTGTCCTCTTCAGAATAAGGCTTTTTGGCAAAATTGTCGCCTCTGCACAAAGCTCTGAAGCTGTCTGGAAAGACTTCACCACACTCTCTTTCCTTCAGTCTGCTGTGTACATACGTTATTTTGTACCTGTCACGATGCGCTATTTCTCTTTTAACATCACATCCCCCACCTGATTGGGGTCTCTGTAATACAGAGTAAAGAAGAACTTACTCATTTGTTCATTTCCAGTTTTACCTTCTCGTTCGTGAATAATGGGTCCAATAAGGTTTTGATAATCTGGATGAGTTTATTGACATTAGTTTAATTTGGAGAAAATTAAGATTTTTTTGTGGTTCTGTTTTATTTTATTTTTATTAACCTATAATGTATTATTTGTTTCAGGCATCCAGGTGTGTGATTCATCAGTCTTACACACTTTATAGCACTCAGCATAGCATGTACCCTCCCCAATGTCCGTCACCCAGCCACCCCGTCCCTTCGACTCCCCTCCCCTCCAGCCATCCCTCAGTTTGTTTCCTGAGGAAAATTAAGTTCTTAAGTATTAGAAGAATGGAAAAGAGAATGAAAATTTCAGAGAAAATGTAAAAAACAAAATAGGTTAAATCGGATAACTGACTTGACAGATGATTAGATTTATGTATATGTCAAGGGAGATGGAAAAGTCGAATATTTTTTCATAGTCCAGAGTGCTAGTAGTTGGAAGTTCCTTAAAAGGGACACACAGAGAAATGGGTATGGACTGTTTAGAGTTCAATCTAGCGAATTTAAATCACTGTCAGGCATCATTATAGTAGTGTGTAATGGATATTTAAGATTTTAGGACAGAGCTTAGGACAAAATCTGGTCTGGAGGTAGTATGGACAGTTGTTGATTTGTAAGGGATAGTGTCACAATCATAGATGAATGGTTTTACAAGTATAAATATATTTAAGTGTTTATATTTGAACAAGTTAGGTTTGAAAAATGATTAAACCTAAAATATAATTGAAATGTAAGCAGAGTGTGATATTTAAATATAAGAATTAATCATACATGATTTTATCACTATCTTCTTGCAACCACCTCTGCAACTGTACCCAGTGTTTCAGCAATTAAATATCTATTAAAGGCTTTTGTTTGATTAACATTGAAATGCTGGTGATGGTTTTTTTAATGGAAATGTGTTTTTAGTTTATGAATTCAGTCATGACATGTATTTCCTATGAGGACCACATATTCAGGAAAGCCAACATTTTTAAATTAAATGTGCAAACTAAAAGGTATTTGTATGTTTGCTTTGCATATATGATCTATAAAATTACATATTTTCTATAGGAGACCAGTTATTATAAATTTTGAAGTTAGTAAGCTTGTAAGAAAAATATTCTCTTAAGAGCCAAAAAACTTGATTAGTTTACAGAAAGTTAAGGGATGACAATGTCTATTTACTGGTCTTTTTTTTGCTATTTCCAAAAAGAATATGAAACTATAAAAATTTTATTATAAGTGCGGGGAGTGATGTAATTTCATTGCTCCAAAGTAGTAATCACCTAATTTATGTTTTCTTTTAAAGGATTTTAAAGCATATTGTTTCATCCTTTATACAGATCACCCCTTTCTCTGAAGCCAGAAGATGAGGACTATCAAGGGTGTGAAAGAATTGACTTTGAAGAAATTATAAAAAATGATGGCACTTTTCTAAAGAAGAAATGTAGATCTAAAAACACTGCTAAGAAACCGTTTATCATTCATGTTGTCCCAGAAAAAGATGATTTGGCTTCTCTGTCAGTGTATTCAGAAGATGGCTGGGACTTACCATACATAATGCATTTGTGGCCACCTATCCTGCTCCGAAATCTTCTTCCTTATAAAATTGCTTATTATATAGAGGTATTGTAGAATTTTTTTAATGCTGTCCTGTCTTTGATTTTGTAGCTTTAGTTATTTAAAATTATGAACAATAAAACAGTGTTTTAATGTTCTCATAAAAATGATAGTACTGGTGAATGGGTGGTCTAGATAATTTTCACATGGAAAAAAAGTTTCCATCATTATAAAAAAAGGGGTTTTTAAAAATATATTTTTTCCACTGACTCTGTGTTTTACACATTTAAGATCTGTGGTAACCCTGTGTCAAGCAAGTCTGCCAGGATCATTTTTCCAACAGTATTTCCTCACTTCATGTTTTTGTACCATATTTTGGTAATTCTCACAATATTTCAAACATTTCATTCTTAATGGCTATGATTTATGATCAGTGATTATGACTTGGTAAAAGCTCAGATGATGGTTAACATTATTAGCAATAAAGTATTGAGGTGTATACATTGATTTCTAGACATAAAATGCATACTTACTGCATATAACTCAATACAAGTGATCTGTATAAAGGATGAAACATATTGCATACTTACTGGACTACAGTGTAGTGTAAACATGACTTATGTGCACTGGAAAACCAAGAAATTTATTTGACTTGCTTTATTGCAATATTTGGTTTATTGTGGTCTGGAACCAAGCCCTCAGTATCTGTGTGTATATATCTTTAAAATCTTTTCTGTGCAAATTACACCTTGTTTGTTATATACTTAAAAGATGGACACTAACTTCTGCAACAAGTATGTGAATTAGTCCTAATATTCAAATAATAGACTTAGCTAGGGATAAAAAACAAAAAAACACCCTACGTTATATTATTCCCATGCCAGGTTTTGTCTGATAAATTGAGAGGGAGTTAACATATCTATGGTTTAAGGTTATCAATTTTCCATATGGCTGGCAGGTACCAAAGTGATTAACAATCTATCAGATAGATTTGAGATTGAATCCTAGCTCTCTCATTTTATTAGCTTTATGTCTTTAAGCAAGTTGTATTATCTTTTTAAGTCATTTGTCATAATCTATAAAATAGGAATAGTAATAAAAGCTGCATGGTTGGGATATGGGGGAAATAAAATTAGAAAATACATGTGAAGGACTTTGCATAGTGGCTCCCAGACACATGGTTGGCAATTATTTCCTCTTTCACATCACCAGAACCACTACTATTCTTATTTTGTGAAATATTAATTAGCATGTCAGGCATCAATAATTTATATAATTTTTGCTTTAAGTAATTTAAAATCTTAAGAGATTCCTGTGTTCTAACAACAAGAAGGAATCAAGTTAGAGATGATGGAAAAACTGGTGATGTACTGTCTGTGTCCCATTCGTTTCGAACTTATAATTTGATCCTTTTAGAGGTCACATTTTGTTTGCTAGTTTCCAAAGGATATGATAAATTTTTAGGAATACAATTCAGTTGTGGTAGGGAGAGAAGATTATAAGGGACAAGAGCAGTTAGGAGACTCTTAGAGAGGTCACAGTGACATGAACTAATAAGTGTATAGTTGTGAGACATACAGAAGATAACAGTATAGACAGTGATTGGAAGTGGTGATGAGGCATTGTTAAAAGCAAGAATGGAAATTAGTAGGGATTGCTTATTTTGGGTTACTGTCATTTTTTTCATTTTGTAGTTTTCAAAACTTAAATCACTAATGGATAACATTTTTTTTAAATGTTTTACTAATGACAGTGTTTTATAATGTTGATTATTTTCAACATAGTTTTACTTTGTATTATTTAATTTTATCCTCACAGTAGTCCTTTGAAGTAGATCATTTATACCATTTTATAAATGCAATAATTCAAATCTCAATTTGTAGAAGTTTATACAGTTGGCAGAGTTAGAACTCAAATACAAGTCTTCCGACTTGTTTTGACAGAGGTGTTTCAAAAGCATGTGTATGACCTTTGGAATCATTAAATAGAATTTTGGGGCCTATTGTTCTAACATGTTTAAAATTTTCCTGTATTTTTTTTATTACAGGGGATTGAACATAAAGTTTATACTCTAAATGAAGGACATTCAGCCCATATTTGTACTGTGCAGTTGGAAAAAGCCAAACTACATTTAAAATTACTTGACTATCTTAATCATGATTGGAAAAGTGAATATTATATAAAACCTAACCAACAAGATATTAGTTTCATCAATTTTACCTGTGTTACGGAAATAGAAAAGACTGATTTAGATATTGCTATCCATGTGACTTACAATACCGGCCAGACAGTTGTGGCATTTCATAGTCCTTACTGGATGGTCAATAAAACCAGTCGGATGTTACAGTATAAGGCAGATGGAATTCACCGAAAGCATCCACCTAATTATAAGAAGCCAGTTCTGTTTTCTTTTCAACCAAAGCACTTTTTTAATAATAATAAGGTATGTAAGTTTTTAAAAAAACTTTCATTCTCCTTTAGCTTCTTTTCACTCCTTTTAGATTTTTAGAGTTTTGAAGAATATAGAACAGGTAGAAATACCATTTAAATATTTGAGGTTAAAAAGATTAGAATTTAGGGACACCTGAGTGGCTCAGTTGGTTGGGCGTCTGCTTTCGGCTCAGGTCATAATCCCAGGGTCCAGGGATTGGGTTCCGTGTCGGGCTCTTTGCTGAGTGAGGAGCCTGCTTCTCCCTCTGCCTGCTGTTTCCCCTGCTTGAGCTCTGCCTCTCGCTTTCTCTCTCTCTGAGACAAATAAGTATATAAAATATTTTAAAAAAAAGATTAGAATTTAGTATAGGAAAATGTTTAGTGCATTAATATAATATTTACATGAAAAAGCAAAAAACTTATCAGTTGAGGTAGGAATTTTTAATGGTATCTAAATTGTAATGTATTTGGAATATTTTTTCCTAGGTTCAGCTTATGGTAACTGATAGTGAATTGTCAGATCAGTTTTCAATTGATACTGTTGGTAGTCATGGAGCTGTTAAATGTAAAGGCCTGAAAATGGACTATCAAGTGAGTTCATTCTCTGCTCATGGAGAAACTTCTATTTTAAACTCTGTGTACTGACAATTTAATTTTTATAAGGATGTTGTAATAATGGAACAGTTTTTGAAATGCTAATTTTTTCCCTTTAGGTTGGTGTCACTATAGACCTCAGCAGTTTTAACATTACCAGAATTGTGACATTTACTCCTTTTTATATGATTGAAAACAAAAGCAAATATCATATATCAGTGGCTGAACAGGGAAATGATAAATGGCTCTCTCTTGATTTGGAGCAGGTGGGTAGATGTATTTTAAAAATGTACCTCTTTAGATTTTCATTTTTCCTTGAAGTTAGACACCTGAAACACGATGAAAGTTTTGAATTGCACCCCCCTCTCCTCATTTTATTTGTACCGGGATCTAGATTTAATTGTTAAAAACCAAACCTTTTCATTTAGGAGTGCATTGCTTGATGAGGGAAGTAGATATTTAACAGCTATTTAACATATGAGGGAAGTAGATACTTAACAGCTAACAGATATTTAACCAAGCAGTATAAATACAGAAGTAGAAGACTGGATAAGGTATAAAGTCAGTAAAGAGTAGAAAATTATTTACTCTTTCTGCAAAGTTACTAGGAATGCCTTTGTGGAATAAGTTAAGCCAGTTATTTTAAAAAGATGGTAGTAACTTAGGAATGAAATTTTGATTCTACACCATCTTTAGCTATTTGACCTCTGGATGAGAATTTTCTAAAGAACTGCCTGAGGTTGATGGAATATTTCATTTTTGAGGAAATTTTATGTATAAATATAAGAGAAGTGCTTGCTGTTTTTGTTCAGTGTTCCTTCTTGCTTTTAAACCATCCTGGTGGGATTATTATTCTTGACATTCTTTAGATTTTTCCTTCAGAGCTCATTTTGGAGGCAAATGCCATCAGTTTGTGTTTATCTGTAAAAGTTTTGTCATCTTTCTTTTATCATAATTTCTCTTGCTTTCTCTTCTATTTTTTCTCAACATGTGTAGATTTTACTCCACTGTTTTCTGGTTTCTACTTCAGTTGAAAATTCTCGTGTGATCCCATCATTCCTTTAGAGGTCATTTTTCTTCCTAATTGCCTTCATGATTTTTGTCTTTGACATTCCGTAGTTATACTACTGTTTGTCCACATGTGGATTCTTTCTACATATCCTGCTTGAGATGCTATACTCTGAGATTTGTGGATCAATCTATTTCATAATTGCTATATAATTTGCAATTATTATCTCTTTAAATATTGTCTTTGCTTCGTCCTTCCATTTGCTTCTTCTTGGTCTTTAATCAGACATATTCTAGGCCTCCATATTCTATCTTCCATGTCTCAACTTTTTTTTTTTTTTTTTTTTTTTTGCTATTTTCTATCTATATAACTCTCTTTGCTGCATTCTGGATTAATTCTACATGTATATCTTTAATAAATTTTCACTTTTACTCTGTCTAAATTGCTATTTAAGCCTTTAGTTGAGTTATTTGAATAATTGTATTTCTTAATTTCAGAAGCTCCACCTTTTTTGAAGTCTGCCTGGTCATTCATTAGTGAATATTTGTGTATATTCCTTAGGTGCCTTGTGATACATCTGCTAAGAGAACCACAAGTCCCTGTGCTTGTGTAGTTTATGTTTCATTGTGGGGGAGTGGTTGTGGAAACAATATAATCAATTAGCAAAATATATAGTATGTTTAAAGGTGAAAAGTCTAATCAGGGAAATCAAATAAGACAGGAAGTGTTGAAAATTCTAGCAAGCACAAGGTAGGCTATAATTTTATATGAGGTGGTCAAGGATAGAATTCACTGAGGTCCTATTTGAGCCAACTGATAGGAAATGTGGGGAAGTAGCAGTTGACAGGAGCTCATCTGAGTTGCCATGAGTTGGAGGAGCTGATTAGGGCAACAACTCAAAATGAAAGTAACAGTCAAGCCTTTAGTCCCTTACTGCCATAGTATAATCAAGAGGCTAAACTGGAGAAAGTGCCAACTCTCCCTGCTCCATTCCTCTTTCCCTGTGGAAGAGCATTGATCAGGGTTCAGGTGGTTGAGCACAAACTTGGGGGTTGTGTCACTGTCAAGGGAGCCTTGAATAAGAGACTCTTCCAGTTTATGGGCCTAAGGAATGAACGGTGACAAGGGGGGAAGAGCTAGGAGTAGAAAAGTACTGAAGACAGAGGAGAGAAAAAGCATCTTCAAGGTTCTCCCTATCTTCTTTTAAAGAGGTCTTGCAGGGAGGTTCCTCTAAGAGGTCTCTGCAGTGGGCCATGATAGGTGTCTGAATGAAGGCATCTCAGGTAGGAATTCAGATATGTATAAAATGCATCGCTGTAAGCGAGGGCTGGGTCCTTGAGACTGCTGTACACTGAGTGAATGCGGCAGCTTAGCCCTGTGAGGCCTGCCGAATAAGGCCTTTGAAATTGCCTATGATGTAATCTGATAAGTTTTTAGCTGGGAGCTGCAATCCTCAGCCTTGTGGCTCTCTGGGGAAAGAGACTTAGAGCCAGAAGAATCAGCCAGGGTAGATGCCCTGAAGTGGAAGAACCTTCGGCATATTTGTGGGATAGCAAAAGAGGCCAGTATTACTGGAGAGGGGAAAGTAGTAGAGAACAAGGCATGACAAGAGATGCAGTGTGTCATGCAGAACTTGGGAGCCATTGCAAAGGTTGTAGATGTAGAACTCTCTGTGTCCAGTTGCTAAGATTACCAACTCCAGCTTTGTTTTGCTTAGGTATTTTCTTGGCGTGTCTTCTCCCTTACCTAGAGCAGCTCTGTGTCTTAATTCTGTGTCTGTAGCAGATAACATTCTTGGGCCTTAGCTTATCAAAAACCTGACTTACAGCCTCTGTCTTTGAACAGTTCATGTTTACATTAGGAGCAATTACAACTGCATAACAACTTATTTTTTATTTTACTTTCTCTGTTTCTTTTTGTTTTCACTTTTGTCTTAAGATAAATTTTCTTGTGCTAGTTTAAAATGATTACATTTCAGTTTTGGCTTATAGTGGTCAACCTTGAGATGTGTCATCATGATTATTGCCTGTGTTGATAGGTTAGACTTGCTTAGATCTCATGTTTTCCCACTACTAAAGACATGTACATTAGCACTTTCTCTAGTGGCAAGATTTTGAGCACGTAATTCTTTGAAATGATACAGTGTAAATTATGGAACCTAGCATACATTTTTAAACCAAGGCTGCCAGGGAGTGGCAGGCTTGGGAATATCAAGAAATCATATCATTTTTAGTCTTCTCAGGTCCTCATGGGAAGTCTGGTGCTTCAGTTAGTATTGCTGCTCTGTTGACCTTCCCACGTAAGTTCCTGCTCAGTTGCAAGAAGCCCTGAGTGGGGGCATTCTAAGCCTCTTAGAGCCTTAACTGTGTCTCATGTCTAGTTCCATTAGTTACCTCTTGAGGTTGAATAAGGCAGGCTTCAACAAGCTAAGGCGCTTGACTTTAACATCAGGTTCCTCCTCCATTGCTGCAGGCCATGTCATGGGGATGGGTATCACACATGAACAGTTTCACTGAAGTCCGTGAAGTCATTGGTCTGGTTGGGACCTATCACAGTAAGACAGGGTATGCAGAATAGTTCACAGGCCACACTGCTTCTCCTTTCTTCTTCTCTTAGCTCTTCTCTTTGTTTTCACTCCTGTTGTCTGGACTTCTCTCTCTCAATGGGTCGACCGTCTCTCCTTTTACTAGTTTGGATTCCAGATCACTGATGTCCGTGTTGTTCCTTAAGATTTGGAGCCTGTTTCCTACTCGGAACTTTAGATACTTCTCTCACTTTTTTACCTTTATTAGACTTCAAGGACTCTGGTTTTGTGCATGACCTGATTCAACATTTGCGTGTACTTCGGCTCTTATAATTACCAAGTGATACCCACAACCTGATTATGATTATTATGAACTGTATGTATCCTTGTTTTAAACTGATCACTTGTTTCTCAGCTCAGCTTTTCTATGCTGATTTGTCAGCCCTCCTCTAGATCTCTGGACCACACTGACATCTCTTCGCCAGCACTCCGCCACTCCTCTTACCACGGTTCCTCAACTTCCCACCCAGCACTGCCTGAGCTCATGGTGCCCACAGGTGGTGACACAGCTCTAAGTTGGCAGCTCACAGCTGTTTAGCCAAGCAACCCACTAACTAGAGCAATGTTAAAAGACGTTTATTTTAAGTCTATCCTGATGGGTTTACTAAAATGATAAAATTTTGATGACGAAAAAAAAATCTTTTTTATAAATAAGTGTATGTAATTTGTGTTTTAGTGTATCCCTTTTTGGCCAGAGGATGCTTCTAATGCACTTCTTATTCAAGTTGAAAGAAATCAAGGCCCTCCCAAAAAGATACATTTTAACAAGCAAGCAAATTGTATTTTATTGCGTCTGGATAATGAGGTGGGTGATTTTTATGTGTGTGTATGTTTAGAGAAGATATTATATACTTGTGATTTTGTCTGTAACTTTGATTGTTTTCCCTTTTACCAAAAAGGAACAAACATTTCTTTTAGTAAAGGAAAGATTACTAAAAAGGAACAGAGACGTAAAACAATTTAATTGTTCAACAGAATGTTAGAGTGCCTAGAATATTGGAACATCTGGAATTTGACCCATCTGTATAGAGTAATTGAGATTCATGGTTTCCCAGATATGCAGTAGAAAATCCTGACTTGCTTTCTTAATCATTAAAAAATGTACCAAGTTATGAATAGTCTTATTAAATGTTATTAAATAATATTCTTTGGAAAATTATCATGTAAGAGAATAATTTTTTTTCTTTTTTTTTCATAGCTTGGAGGTATTATAGCAGAAGTTAATTTAGCTGAGCATTCTACGGTTATTACATTTTCAGATTATCATGATGGAGCAGCTCCCTTCCTATTAATAAATCACACTAAGAGTGACATTGTTCAGTACAATCAAAGGTAAGAAGATTATCACAAATATGATATCCCCCTGATTTTAGTGGAGTCTAGGTGATGGGACATTGACTCTATGATGATTTCTTTTTTTAAGATTGTTATTTATTTATTTATTTGAGGGAGAGAGGAGGAGGGGGCAGAGGGAGGAGCAGACTCCCTGTGGGGCTCCATTCCAAGACCCTGGGATCATGACCTGAGCCAAAGGCAGATGCTTAACCTGATGACCCACCTAGGTGCCTCTTCATGATGATTTCTTAAGAATATGACACTGGTGGGGTGCCTGGGTGGTTCAGTCGGTTAAGTATCTGCCTTTGACTCAAGTCATGATCTTAGGATCCTGGGATCCAGCCCCATGTCTGGGTCTGTACTCAGCGGGGAGTATCCCTCTCCCTCTGCTCCTACTCACCCCACTCAATCCCCCCACCCTGCCTGTGATCGCCCATGTGCATATGCGAGTGAGCTCTCTCTCTCTCTCTCAATAAAACCTTTTAAAAAAGTATAGGTGTGTGTGTGTGTGTGTGTGTGTGTGTGTGTGTAACACTGATAATGACATTAAAGCCATATAAAACAATGTCCTTATTTTTTAAAAAAAGGTATACTGAAGTATGTAGGGGTAAAACTGACATTAATATTTGTAGTTTACTTTTTAAACATTGTGATGTAATTGACAAAACCTTATATTAGTTTCAACATGATGATAGGATATTTATATATAGTGCACACTGATCACCACAGTTAACTCTAGTTAACATCCATCACCACACATAGTTACAAATTTTTTTTTAAAGATTTTTATTTATTTATTTGACAGAGGGAGACAGAGAGAGAGGGAACACAAGCAGGGGGGGTAGGAGAGGGAAAAGGAGGCCTCCAGCTAAGCAGGGAGCTTGATGTGGGCTTGATCCCAGGACCCTGGGATCATGACCTGAGCCCAAGGCAGACGCCCAACGACTGGGGCACCCAGACACCCCAGAACATTTTATTTTCTTGTGATGAGAATGAAAATTTACTATTCTTAATTTTCAGATATACAAAACAGTATTATTAACTATAGCCACCATACTATACATTATATCCCCATGATTTGTTTATTTTATTAATAATTTATTTTTTTATTATTATTTTTTAAAGATTTTATTTATTTATTTGACAGAGAGAAATCACAAGTAGATGGAGAGGCAGGCAGAGAGAGAGAGAGGGAAGCAGGCTCCCCGCTGAGCAGAGAGCCCGATGCGGGACTCGATCCCAGGACCCTGAGATCATGACCTGAGCCGAAGGCAGCGGCTTAACCCACTGAGCCACCCAGGCGCCCCTGATTTGTTTATTTTATAACTGGAAGTTTGTACCCTTTGACCCCTTCACCCACTTCATACCCTATCCCCCCACCTCTAACAAACACCACTCTTATTTTTTTTTTTATTTCTATGTGTTAGGATTTTTTCATTGTTTTCTTTGTTTGTTTTTGGCTTTTTAGATCCCTCTTATAAATACATAAGAGGGATATAAATACATACATTTTCTGTCTGACTTATATCACTTAGCCCATAATCAACTACTGCTTCAACTCAGAAAAGTTATATTCTGTTATTTCCTTGGTTTGTATCTTCTCCAATTTTTTGTTTTTCTGGGAATTATTTTTTGAGTTGATTGAATTTGTTAGATTTATATACCATGTCTTAAGATTTTTTAAAAAGTAACTTAGCTATCTCGTTTTTGCTAGAATAAGACCATACTTAGAGAGTTCCCAGTTAAATTCTGTCAGATTTAGTACAGATAAAAGTTGGAATAATTTTCTCCCACAATTCATTTTTATTAAAACAAAAGCTCACAACGCAGTTTCAAAAATGGGGATGCCTGGGTGGCTCTGTTGGTGAAGCGCCTACTCAGGTCAAGATCCCGGGGTCCTGAAACCAAGCCCAGTATTGGGCTCCTAACTCAGCAGAGAGCCTGCTTCGCCCTCTGCCTGCCGCTCCCACTGTGTGTGCTCTCTCTCTCAAACAAATAAATCTGTAAAAAAAAAAAAGTTTCAAAATGAAACTCTTCATTTTCTAAGTGGGACAAACATTCCCTTGAAATATTCTCATTTCTTTAGAAAATCTCTTTTTCATTGTATAAGGAAAAAAATTTCAATCTAGTCTTAAGCAGAACCATCACAAATCTCAATGAGTGGACTCAGAATCAAGTGTTATTTTAGGTTTTTCATATATTCATGTTTGCACTTAATTTAATGCATATTTTTACTATTTATGATAGTTCCCTCAGTGAAATAGAAGATTCCCTCCCTCCCGGAAAAGCAGTATTTTATACTTGGGCTGATCCAGTGGGCTCTAGAAAGCTGAAGTGGAGATGTGGAAAAAGCCATGGTGAAGTAACACAAAAGGATGTGCGTATTGGCTTGAGTATTACTGTGTTCTGAGCTTCCTTTTTTTTTTTTTTTTCCCCAAAGTATTCTCTTCCGGCTTTGCTAGTTATAAGGCCTGTTTTATGTCTGTACTTTTAAACAATTGCCAAGGTTTTTTGTTTGTTTGTTTGTTTGTTTTGGAGTTTTAGGAGTAGAATTGAGTGATTCATCCCTTCCGTGTAATAGCCAGTGTTCATCACTCCCACTGCCCTCCGTCATCCTCATCACCCGCCTCCCCATCCCTCGCCAGCAAATCCGTTTGTTCTCCACAGTTAAGAGTCTGTTTCATGTTTGTCTCTTTTCTTTCCCCCTTATTTTCATTTGTTTTGTTTCTTAAATTCCACATGAGTGAAATCACATGGTATTTGTCATTCTCTGACTTATTTTGCTAAACTAATATTCTCTAAGCAGCAGAAAGAGGAATCAAGGAATCGATCCCATTTATAATTGCATCAAAAATCACAAGATACTATAACCAAAATATAAAAAAAGATAAAAAATCGTAAGATACTATAACCAAAGAGGTTAAAGAGCTGTACATTTTATCAAAGAAAGTGAAGATGACACAAAGAAATAGAAAAACATTCCATGCTCACGGATTAGAACCAAATATTGTTTAAAAAAAAAAAAACAAAACTGCTGATTTTAAAAGCAGGGTTCAAACTTTAACCAAAAACATTTAAAACCAGAAGGGTCCTGTCATGGCTACATCCTTATCTGCGGCTGTTACATTATAAAAGGTACACTAGACTTAGGGGGGTGCTTTCAGCATTTGTCTCATAAACAGATAAAGTCCTGCACTGACAGTCATTTTAGGTCACTGTGGCTTCTGTGAGGATCATTTAGGGACCCACTAAGGAATTTATTTTTGAGTGGTTTATTATAATGATAAAGATATATATAAACATTTTCCAGTAACATTTTGAATGACTTTTTGAGAAATTTTTATTAAAGTGTTATTAGTCGGGATGCCTGGTGGCTCAGTCCGTTAAGTGTCTGCCTTCCACTCTGGGCATAATCTCAGGTTCCTGGGATTGAGTCCCTCATCAGGCTCTTTGCTTAGCAGAGAACCTGATTCTCCCTCTAACTGCCGCTCCCTCCCCCTGCTTGTTCTCTCTCTCTCTGACAAATCAATAAATGAAATCTTAAAAAAAATAAGGCTTTCAGAATTCATTTTAATTTGACCCCTATTATAATGTTTTTTTTTTTACACCACTCATCATTATTTCTTCTTATCAAAAGGCCAGTTTTATCTCATTCCCATTTTAAAGGGAACACTGAATATTAAGTCACTAAATGTGTCTTTATTGAAGTTTTGGTTTTGTTTAATTATCAAATTAAAGTGGTTGACTTCTAGTTTGTAAAAGTACATGTGTCTGTTTATGAATAAAAGAATGAGTACTGAAATTTTATCAGTTGTTAGGCTTTTAATTTTTTTTCCTCTCTGGAGATGATTATGTGATTTTTGGATTTTACCTTACTTGAGAGGGTGATTTGTATGGTTTGTTTTAAGTATCATATTAGCCTTGTGTTTCTGGAATTGGCTTGCTGATGTTTTCAGACTTTTACCAGTATTTATGAGAAAGTAATGCCCATATAGATTTTGCTATTTAAAATTATGCTGACATCTGAAACATGCTTAGAAATGCAGTTTTGTATTTTAAGAAGAATGTATGTAAGATTCATATGCTTTCTTCCTTGAATGTTTGCCAGAATTCACCAGTGAAGCCAGGCCATCTTAGCCTGTGGTTGTTTTTGTGGGGAGGTTTTAAATTATGAACTACTTCTTTGTTATTATGTAGGACAATTCATTTTCCTATTTCTGCTCATCATTTTAGGAAGAGATTTTCCAAGAATGTGTCTATTTCATCAGATTTTCCTAATAGATAAAAATATTTTTATCATAACCATCTGTTTAATTTTAATTTATAGTGATTCTCTTTTTCATTATTGGTGTAGATTATTTATATTTTCATTCCTTTTTCCTTGATAAGTTTTACTTGGGATTTAGCAGTTTAATTCTTACTTTTCCTATCAGAAAACCATTGTTTTGCTCTTTTGATGATCTCTTTTATACATTTGTGTTCATTTTCACCTGCTTCTACTCTAATCTATATTATATTCTTTCATCTTTCTTTCTTCGAAATTCTTGAGATAGGGGTGCCTGGGTGGCTCAGTGAGTTAAGCATCTGCCTTTGGCTCAGGTCATGATCCTGGGGTCCTGGGATCAAGCCCCACATCGGGCTCTCTGCTCAAGCTGGGAGCTTGCTTCTCCTTCTGTCTGCTTCCCTTGCTTGTGCATGCTCGCTCTTTCAAATAAAAAAAATAAAATGTTTTTTAAAATCTCTGAAAATATTACTGTCACATAAGCAGAACCAGTAGTAGCAATTCTGGGCTGTGGTGTGATTTGTTTAAAGTAATGATTCAAGATGGAAAAAAAAAATTAATTCTTGAGATAGATACTGTGTTAGTCTACTTGAGCTGCCACGACCAAATACCTTAGACTGGGTGGCTTAAGCAACACAAATTTATTTCTCAGAGTTTGAGAGCTGGAAAACCAAATCAAAGTGCCAGCACGGTCAGGTCCTGGTAAACCTGGTGAGGACTCTTCTAGACTTGCAGTTGAGCACCCTCTCCCCATGTCCTTAGCAGGATATTCCTCCTGTTGGATCAGAGCCCTAACTCCTCCAAGGCCTTGTGTCCAAAAGAGTCACATTGGTGACTGGGACTTCAACATATGACTTTGGGAGAGTGAGAGGATACAATTGAGTTAATAGCAGATACTGAGATCTGGTTTTCAGATTCATTATAAGGTGAATGTGTGTGGTACAACATGCCCCCCACCACCATCTCAGACCTCCAGTGGATGTTTGAAACCACCAATAGAGTACTAAGCCCTATATAAACTGTGTTTTTTTCCTATCATACATACTATGATAAAGTTTAATTTACAAATTAAGTGAGAGATAAAAACAAAAACTTAATAATAAAATGGAACAATTATTTACTGTAATAAAATCCTATGTGGTCTCTCAAAATATTTTATACTCCCCCTTCTAGTGATCATGTGAGATGATAAAGTACATACATGGTGAGATGAAGTAAGATGAAAGATGTAGGCATTGGGATGTAGTATTAGACTATCGTTGACCTTCTGACCATATGTCCGAAGGAGGATCATCTGCTTCTGGAACGTGGTTGACCACAGGTAGCTGAAACTGGAATGCAGAACCTAGGAGAAGGGGAACTACTGTATATTAAAATTTCCTATTGATCAGAATATTCACTAGAATATTGACCAAAAATTCATGACTGGCTGTTAATTATTAGCATTTGCTCTTATCTTCTCACTGAAATTCAATACCCTGATATTAATACAATGCTTATAAATAAGGGCTTCCTGCCAAATTAACCATGTGGTAAATACCTGTGCTTTATAGAGCATGCAACTGAAGTGTCAGATATTTTTTATCCTATTCAGTTCAGCTCTGTAAGGAAATTAAATTTCTGACTGAACTTTTAACATATAACACATTGATTAGTCTTAGAATAAAGCAGAGAAAATAATACTTTGTGTTATTGATTAGCCTACAAAAGAAGACTAATTAAATTTTATTAAGTTGTTGAAAAAACAGTAACAATTGACCTGTCTTCCTGATTAATTACTTCATAATAAATAATGGCAGAAGCAAACATCAACTGATTTTTATTATGCAAATTTCTGACTGTTATACAAATATTCATTCAGTTTGTCTCACCCTTTGAAAGTTACCATTACAGTTCTCATTTTGCAGATGTGGAATCTAGATTTCCTCTTGGTTATGGCTTTAATTTTGGGGGTGCCTGGGTGGCTCAGTCGTTAAGCGTCTGACTTCGGCTCTGGTCATGATCCCATGGTCCTAGGATCGAGCCCACATTGAGCTCCCTGCTCAGCAGGAAGGCTGCTTCTCTGTCTCCCACTCCCTGTGCTTGTGTTCCCGCTCTCCTTGTCTTCTGTCTGTCAAACAAATGAATAAGATCTTTAAAAAAAAAAAGACTCTAATTTTTAATTTTTTCTATGGTTTGTTTTAGGATATGATGACACCTATAAATTCGGGGAAAAAGACGATTTATTTAGTTTCATTCTTTGAAGGCTTACAACGCATTATTTTATTCACTGAAGATCCAAGGGTATTCAGAGCAACATATGAAAGTGAGAAAGCAGAGTTAGCAGAGCAAGAAATTGTGTTGGCCTTACAAGATGTTGGAATTTCTCTCGTCAACAATTACACAAAGCAGGAAGTAGCCTATATTGGCATTACAAGGTTAGATACATTAAATGATTAGTTCTTAATCATTAAGAATGATTATAAAATGGTGATTATAAAATTAATTATAAAATTAAAATAATACAGTTTAAGTTTTGTGTTTTATTATACTAAGTTAATGCTGATTTAAAAATGTTTTTGAGATTATTTTTTGCCTTTTGAGATAAAGATATCTCAAAATCAGATTTTTAAATCGTGTCTTATGTTTATTCAGCTTATCAAAGGTATACTTAACATGTATAAGGAAATATTTAATTTTCTCTTACTGCCTATCAGAGTGTAGGATACTGTATGGATGTTCCGTAAATAGTTGTTGGGGGAATAAAGCCAATCATTCTTTAATTTGAGCTTGACACTTAATTTTAAGATACAGTAAGGTAATATGAAATATATCATTTCCCTCTAAGTCATCACCAGTAAAACTCTATTCTCTATGCCTTTAATATTCCTATTCATAAATACTTAAGGTAAACTTAATTTGTATACATTAGTGCCTGATTTTGAGGGCATTTCTAGATTCCAGTCTGTATAATACAGGATAATATTATCCAGGATAATAGTTTTAATCCTTGAGTTTAAGCTGTCAAGTATATATGTTAAAAGGTATATGATACAGGTTTGAATTTGTTTATCTGTATAAATTCCTCTAGAAACGCCTTTGACTTTTCATTGAATGAAATCCATGCCATTTAAAAAGGAATATTATAAACTATTTTCTTGCAAATTTTTATCCTCAAGAAATGTGTTTATTATTTGCTAACTGCTATGCTAAATGATGTGAGTGCAACGAGGAATAATATACTGTTCCTGCCTGTTTATTAAGTGACTATAAATTTTAGAGGGAATTAATAAATAGAATTCTTAAATAACTTACGTATATAAACAGCAGTTTTAGAATGTGGTTGGATGTTTTTATTCTGTATTTAAGTCTCTCAGCAATTTTTCAGTAAATGAGATTTGTTCCATCCCCTTTTACACTATATTTCACACCTTGTCTCCTTTTAACCCTCCCATTTTCTCTCACACTTCACTGCCTGTATCCCATTTCAGTCAGAAAATGGAAGCAGTCTGAAGGGAATTTCCAAAGACCCACTCTCCCAAATCGCAACTTTCTACCCATGAGCATTTTTACCTACACACTGTGCTAACATCTTCTCCACAGCTGTCATAGATACATGTGCTCCTATTTAAAAATATTTTCAACTTTGCATTCGATTCCATTTCCTTTTGCCTTCTTGAGACATTGATTACACAGTTCTCTTCTTTATCTTTCCTACATCAATAATTTTTAGCTCTCTTTTGGGTTATGCCCATCAGTATTTTTTATCTCAACTTAAGAAATTCTCTTGAGCCTACCTACTGCCCACTTTTTAGCTTCCCTTTATAACCAAACTCCTCAAAAGTGTTAACAATTATGGATGAGTTTAATATACTCACTATATCCAATTATTATTTTACCCATTCTTTCTTTAACCACTCCCAACAGGATTTTGCTGTCAACACACCATGACATTCGTCTTGTCAGGATGACCAGAGACCAGTCCTCATGTTGCTTAAGTGTGTAACACACAGATCCCTTCTTGGTAGTTTTTCTTTGCCTTGACTTTCAGGGTACTTCACCATCTTTGTTTTTCTTTCTATCCCAGAATTCTCCACTTCTTGTGTTGGTTCCTTGTCTTCTCAGCTGCTTAATATTGGGTGCCCTAGGGCCCTCATACATGAGTCCTCTTCTCTGTTTCAAATACCACATATTTTTTCTATTTACTATTTATGGTCTGTCACTCAGCTAAATAAAGCTGTAGGATAGCAAAGATGTTTACTAATAATATCCCTACCACCTAAAATAGTGTCTGAGTAAAAGTCTAAATATTGATTGAATCAGTTCATATTTTTAAATCTGTAGTGTGCTTCCATATTACTGGGGATATTATAAATTTTACTGAAGGTTTTACAATTCATGTAATAAACCAGGTAAAATGAAAATGTTTATAAATTAGCACCATGATTTTTGCTTTCATCTAAAAAGTTCTGATGTGGTTTGGGAGACAAAGCCCAAGAAGAAGGCAAGATGGAGGCCAATGAGTGTAAAGCACACTGAGAAGTTAGAGAAAGAATTTAAAGAATATACTGAATCTTCACCTGCAGAAGATAAGGTTATCGAATTGGACACTAACATTCCGGTAATATTTTTAAGTATTGATCTGAAGTTTTAATTTTTACCTGTTAAAATTAGATGAATTACTGTTGACCTTTAAGGAAAGTCTGGTTTCCTTGCAAAGCAATGAATTCTATCATATATAATAAGGGGTAGTTGTCTGTATTAACAAGTCAGACTTGCTCTTAAGATGCTAATGATCTACTCCTTAGTTAACAAGAAGCCAATATGTTGTTTTACTTATTATACTTTTTAAATTATTTTTCCTTTTATTACTTTAATATTTTTAGTAAATTTATATAAAAAGTGATACAACTAAGCTATACGGTTTACATTGAACGTTTTTCTGAGTTGTATTGGAGAGATCCAATCTAGTCAACTATTTAGCTTATTGTTTTAATTATCTTTAATGGTTTTGGTACAAAGTTCTAATTTTAACAAATTATGAAATGCATAGAAATTCAGTGTTTTGTGGGGTATAATTTCAGGTTCGCTTTACACCTAGTGGTACTAACATGAAAATTCTGCAGCCACATGTAATAGCTATAAGAAGAAATTATCTTCCAGCATTAAAAGTAGAATATAGCACATCTGCACATCAGTCATCATTTAGAATTCAAGTTTACAGAATACAGGTGAGTCTGAAAAGATAGTCAAATTGTATTCATAAGGAACATAGCAATAAACCAAATGTATTCATTCCCATAGTCTCTCTTACCTAGTATTTCAGTTTTATTGTTGAACTAGACTGCTTGATTCTTTCTACTTATTAAATCTTGTTATTCTGGTAGGGTTCTGCAATTAACATAGTAATATACTGACCTGTTTTTATTTTCTTAGATCCAAAACCAGATACATGGTGCTATATTTCCATTTGTGTTTTATCCAATTAAACCTCCCAAGTCGGTCACCATGGATTCAGGTGTGTTTGTATTTTTAGATTGCCATAAAAATGTATCTGCTGTATGGTTTACTTTACCATAAAAACACGAAATGAAACCGTTCTCAAGTTTAGTTTCTGTGGGATCATTAGAAAATTAAACTTGTTCCTTGGAAAGGAACAAGTACTCAACTATGGTCAACTTAGTTGTAAGTCAACTAAGTAAATTAAAGTAAGTCAACTAAGCAACGCATTGACTGAATTCTGAGGAAAAGATTAATTACAAATATATATTTAAATTTTTAGAAATATTAGTGACTTGTAAATCCCTGATTTAGAAGCCACTAGGACCTTTGAATAAATTGTGAAGAAAATCAAATTCAGAGAGGTTTCTAACCATGAGAAATGTCCTGTATTCTCTAGCTGAATGTAATGATGAGTCTGCTCTTCTATCCTCTGCTTCCCCTTCATATTCCTTCTTTCTTTGCTATACCTCTTCCCCTTTCTCTTTCCCTTCTCTTTCCCTCCCTTTGCTTTCCACCCCCCACCTCCACACCACTGGCTCTGAACTATCTAAGGAGGTATTGATAATATGCTTGGAAGATTTTGACCATTGTACATGCCCAAGCCCCTTTACCTGGAAGTCCAGGGCAAGACCCTGAAATCTGTGTTTTCACAGTGTTTCCCTGGTGATTCTAATGCATACTTCTACTTTAAAATTACTAATTTAAAGGATTAGTTATCTTTAAAGTAAATACAGATAATTAAAAAAACCCTGGCATCTGAGATTAAGACCTTACAAATAGTAATTTTAATAGATACTCATGATTTAGTAAGTAAGTTAGTTCTACATTGTGATGTGTATTAAATTGCAAGAAAATGCTTATCTTTTTCTTAAAGCATCATGGGATTAATCATATTTATTAACTTTTGTAGCTCCAAAGCCCTTTACAGATGTCAGTATTGTCATGAGATCTGCAGGGCATTCCCAGATATCACGTATTAAGTAAGTGTCTTCATATATTTCTGCATGTTTATTTAATGTTTTGATTAAATATGTGAATTAATTATACGCTTTAAAAAATCAATTTCAGGTGAGTCAAAGGTTTAAGTGCAAAATATTAAATTATGAAGATCATTAGGAAAATCAGTTTCATAATCTTAAAGGGTCAGAAGGCTCTGAATGAAATGTACTTACATTTTATTTATTTTCTCACTTAAGTTTTCTGTAATTACTGCATTTTGTTTTAGAAACAAGAAAATACTGCTTTAAAATGGTCACCACCCAATCTAAGAAGTAAAATATTGACAGAAACATCCATTGATATATTACCCTCCTATTTCTTGTTTACTCTACCTTATCGACCACAATAAACACTAATTTCATCCCTTACATCTTAAAATACAGTTTATTGTATGTCTGTACGTCAACATTATGCTTCTTAGTTTTCTCGTTTTTTCCTAATTAAAAAAAATTTTTGTTTTTTGGTTAAACTGAAAATATACTATTAGGGCTGGATTTTTTCATTCAACTTTTTACTAAAATTTATTATTTTTGCTGTATGTAACTATAGTTTATCACTATTATATAATATTCTGCCGTATGACTGTATTCCATAGTTTACTTACCATTTTTCTCTTCATAGGCATTTTCACATTTAGAGTTTGTTGCTAATATGAACAGTGTTGCCATGACAATTTTATTTGTTCATCTGTAAAATCCTGAATTTCAGCATTCTAATAATTATCTAATGCTTTTTTCTCATCTCATATTTTAAATGCACTTTAATCAATGGTTTTTAAACGTTTTCTACTTTGTATTATAGGTATTTCAAGGTGTTGATCCAAGAAATGGACCTCAGGTTAGATCTTGGATTTGTCTATGCGTTAGCAGAACTTATGACAGAAGCCGAAGTGACTGAAAAAACTGAGGTGAGATTTAGAATGATAGTATTAACAGGAAGGATTGGGAAAGAAGGAGGATAAGGACAAGGGCAAATAATACTTTTTTTCTTTTAAATTTATTGAAATTCAGTTCACACGTTATACATTTTAATCATTCATGGTGGACAGAGCCGTGTTTTTTAATGTATTTACAGAATTGTACAAGGATCATTACTATCTCATTCCAGAACATTTTCACCAGCTGAAGAAGGAAACCATGCCAGTCCCATCAATCACTGATACTTTGTCTGTAGGATTTCTTGTTCTAGATATTTGATATAAATGGAATCATATAGTTTTTTTTAATGCATCACCATCAATACCCGTTACTATCTATCCTTTGGATTCTAGCCATCATAGTGAGTGTGAAGTAGTATATCATTGTGATTTTGTGATTTACATGTACCTGATGATGAATGATGTTGAGCATCTTTTATGTGTTGATGGACCATTTACATATTTTCTATAGAGAAATGTCTATTCAGATCCTTTGTTAAATAGGTTGTCTCCTTTTTATTGAATTGTGAAAGTTATTTATCTATTCTAAATACAAGTCCCGTATCAGATATATGATTTGCAAATATTTTCTCTCATTCTTGTTTTTTCCCTCGCATTCTGTGTGTTGTGCTTTACTTTCCTGATGTCTTTTGAAGCACAAAAGTTTAATGAAATCCAAATTCTTTTTTGTTGTTGTTCATGTTTTTGGTGTCATTTTTAAGAATCTTTTGTCAGATCTAAGGTTGTGAAGGTTATGAATTTAGCCCTGTGTTTTAAGAGGTTTTTATAATCAGGTCTTTCATCCATTTTGAGTTGATTTTTGTATATAGTGGGCGGTAAGGATCCAACACCAGTCTTTTGCATTTGGCTATTGAGTTGTCCCAGTACCATTAATATTTACTGAAAAAGTATTCCTTCCTCATTAATGGTCTTGGTACCCTTGTCAAAAATCAGTTGACCATAAACATATAGTTTTATTCCATTAATCTGTAAGTCCATCTTTTTTTTTACCAATACTGTACTGTCCTGATTATTGTTGTATTGTAGTAAGTTTTGAAATTGAGAAGTATGAATCCTCTTCCTTTGTTCTTGTTCAAAATGTTTTTGCAATTCCATATGAATTTTAGAATCAGCTTCAGAGCTTCTTTGAAGAAGTCATCTGGGGTCTTGACAGAGATTACATTGAATCTGCATACCAGTTTTGGAGTTCCAACAACTTAACATTATTAAGTCTTTTGATCCTTAAACATTGAATGTTGTGCTCTTATGTAGATCTTTGTTTTCTTTCAACATTTGTATAATTTTCAAAGTATAAGTTTGGCTCTTTTGTTAAATTTATTATTGAGTATTTTTTTTATAGTCTGCACAGATTGTTTTTTAATCTCATTTTTTGTTTGTTCATTGCAAGTATATAGAAATATAATTGATTTTTTATACTGATCTTATATTTTGCAACCTTATGAACTCATTTATTATCTCTAATAGTTGTTTTATACATTCTGTAGGATTTTCTGCATATAAGATCGTGCCATCTGAGAATAGTTTTGCTTCTTCCTTTCTGATTTAATCTGCATGGCTTTTGTTTCTTCTTGCCTAATTGCCCTGCTAGAACCTCTAGTACAATAGTACAACATTGAATACAAGTGCAAGAGCAGACATTCTTGCCTTGTTGCTGATATAAAGAAAAAGCTCTTACCATTAATTATGATATCAACAGTAGTTTTTTGGTAGATAACCTACATTAGGTAGAGTTCTCTAATAGTTCCAGTTTGCTAAGTGTTATCATGAAGGTATGTCGAATTTTGTCAAATGCTTTTTCTGTATCTCTTGGGATGGTGATACGGTTTTTGTTCTGTTGATTTTATTACATTGAATGTTAAAGCAACCCACTTAGTCCTGTGTATAATATTTCCGTATTTTGCTGGATTAGGGTCAGTAGTATTTTTTTGAGGCTCTTTGTGTTCACATTCATGTGATACTGGTCTGTTATTATAGGGCAAACACTGTATTCTTATACATAAATAGTCAGTTGCTCTTTAAATTAGTTATGAGAAAGAAATGTTTATATATTTATACTATTTACATCATTGTATTTTCCAGTTCAATCTTTTTTTTTCTTTTTTTTCATTTGGATTCTAATTACTGCTTGGGGTCACTTGCTTTCAGCCTGAGGAACTTTCATAAGTATTTCTTATAAGGCACACCTACTAGCCATCAAGTCTTCTAGGTTTTTTTTTTTTGTTTTTTTTTTTTTTTTGGGTCTGGAAAAGTCTTCATATTCTTTCATTTTGAAAGGTAGTTATACTGGATATAGGATTCTTGGTTGGGCAGGATTTTTCCTTTTGAGTACTTTGAATATTTTACCCACTGTCTTCTTGCCTCCTTTCTGCTAAGAAGTCAACTGTTAATCTTTTTTTTTTTTTTTTTTTTTTAAGATTTATTTGAGAGCACAGGTGTGGGAGGTGTGGGGAGAGAGAGAAACTCAATCAGACTCTGCACTGAGTGCAGAGCCTGACATGGGGCTCTGTCTCAAAACCCTGAGACTACAACCTGAGCCAAAAACAACAGTGGGACACTTAACCGACTGTGCCCCCTCAGGTACCCCAACTATTAGTCTTATCAGTGTCATCTTATATGTAGTAAGTTGTTTTTCTCTTCTTGTTTCTAAGATTTTCTCCTTGTCTTTGACTTTCATCAATTTTACTGTTACATATCTTTTGTGAACCTCTTTGCATTTATGCACTAGGAGTTCATTTAGCTTCCTGGTTATGTTGCTTATTGTTTTTCATTGAATATAGAAAGCATTAGGCTATTATTTCTTATATTTCTTATTATTTCTTATTATTTATTACATATTTTTTCTACTTTTACTCTCTTTTCCCCTGATCTACCCATATTGTATATGTTAGCATGCTTAATGATGTACCATATTTCTCTGAGAGTGTTGATTTTTGTTCATTCTTTTTCCTCTGTTCTTCAGACTGCATAATCTTTAACACTTTGTCTTCAAAGTCATGATAAAACAATGCATTTAATTTAGCATATAATGAAGTGTTTCTATTTCTCCTATCAGCTCAAATACACTGTTAGGTCCTTCTAGTGAATCTTCCATTTCTATTACTGTTTTCAATTCCAGAATTTTTAATAGTTTTTTTAAATATATAATTTTTCTCCCTCTATATTTGATGTAGTATTCAAGTTGATAAGACATGGTCATCGTAATTTCTTTCACTTTCTAAATACGGTTTTCTTTAATGCAGGGCTCAATCCCAGAACCCTGGGATCATGACCTGAGCCAAAGGCAGACACTTAACCATCTGAGCCACCCAGGCGCCCCAGGTTTTCTTTAGTTCTTTGAACATATTTATAGTGGCGACTTGGAAGTATTTTTCTTTTAATCCAGTCTCGTCACTTCTCACATGCAGTTTCTTTTGCCTAGTTTTTTCCCAGTGTATGGGTCATACATTCCTGTCTTTGCACATATCATAATTTTTGGTAGGGAACTTAGACATTTTAGATGATACACTATAAAAACTGGCTACCGATCCCTCTGTCCCCAAAGCTTATTGTTATTAGCTTATTTGTTCATTCTGTGACTGGTTAGATTTTTTTTATTGAAGTCTACCCTTCCTACACCCCTTACTTTTCCTGCAATGTTAAGCTTTTGGTGTTGATCCTCAGAGAGGTGAAGATCTTGGGATACCACCCTTACCCTGGAATAATTGGTTTTGGGGCTGGGCCCTCTTCTCTTTTCACAACACACCTAGCTATTGAAGTCTACTAATTGCTGGTTGATTGCGTTTTTATGGCCTAATGTACCTTAGGCCATACATTGTTCTACAGACTAATCTAATCAGACTTGGGCTCTTTTTTTTTTTTTTTTTTCCTTTGAGGAACTCATCTGGAGATCAGTGTTTGATATTTGTTTTGACCCCAGGAGGACACCTTAAACTGTCTCTTTCCCCATTTCACTCATGAAAACTAAGAGGCCTGCAGTTTAGCCTGCATCTTCATTCAATCAGTGATTTTCCTTCCAGTTATCTTTCCCTGTGACATTTACTGTTTCCTAATGCTCAGGTGTGAACTTCTTCAAAAACTGTTGCAGTCGAAGGCTTTGGGGAAAGATTTGGGGTTTCTTTGGAAAAAGATTAGGAGTTATTTTAAAGTTTAGTTTTCCCCCAAGTAAAAATATCTGACCAGAGCTTCAGAGCTAGGAATGGAACAGGAGTGATCCGAACCCAGTATTCTCAGTGGTATTACACCAAATTAGAGCCTTTGTTCCATGAGTAGAGGCTGGGCAGTGGGACAGAAGCTCTCCCATCCCCATAATGTAGCATTAGCAGCTGGTAACTGGGGGTGGGATGAGAAATGCTGACACCTTATGCCTCCCAGGAAGAAAGTATTCCAGCTGTCCACTGGGCAGACAGGGAGCTTTATGTTCTTGAGTGAACAGTCTAGAGTGGAGTCATGGCTTGTTGAACTAGGAGGGGGATCTGAGAGAATGGTACTTGTTCAAATATTACAGATTCATTTTTCTTACAAATTTTTGTAGATTTTCTTAAAAAGATATTTTATTTGCTTATACCATTAGGTTCATTCATAGAGGCCTTAGATATTTAGGTTTTTTATATTTATTTTTTAAATACTTATTTATTTTAGAGAGAGAAAGTATGCATAGGTATATGGGGAGGGAGAGAATCTGAAGCTGACGCCCCACTGAGTGTCGACCCTGATGCAGGGCTTGATCCCGTGACCCCCCGATCATAAACTGGGCCATAACCAAGCTTAACCGACTTAGGCACCCAGGCACCCCAAATGTTTGTTTGTTTGTTTGTTTCACCAGTTTCACTGGGGAACTGGTCTAAAGAGCCCTTCACACTGTCATCTGAGAAGTCAGTTTCCAGACACTGTACTTTTATTTAATAAGGCTGTCATTTTGATACTGTTGATGATAGGTCAAAATGTGAATGTTGGGGCCATTTCTCAACACATAGAAGTACTTAAATTTGTGTTTAAGAGAGAATTAATGTTGATTATCAAGAATGAAAGCCATATTCGTCACTTAATGCAACATCATTTTCAGTGCCTTCCCCTTTTTGATTATAGCAGGGGCCTCAGTAGGTGTCAGTGAGGTATTTACTAAAAAGCCACAAAAGAACTATGATTATATATATATTTTTTTAAGTTTATTTGACAGACAGAGATCACAGGTAGGCAGAGAGGCAGGCAGAGAGAGAGGAGGAAGCAGGCTCCCTGCTAAGCAGAGAGCCTGATGCGGGGCTCAATCCCAGGACCCTGGGATCATGACTCGAGCTGAAAGCAGAGGCCTTAACCCACTGAGCCACCCAGGCGCCCCTGTGATTATATTTAAAGAAAGAAATATTCCAAAAAAAAAAAAAAAAAAAGAAAGAAATATTCCTAAGAAAGTGTTGATGCACTGGATTATAGTAGCTTTTGGGGATAACTCTATAGTCCCAAGAAGAAAAGCTTAGTGTTTTGTAATGGATTAGATGGAAACAAAATATGCTTATCAATTTGTGTGTTAGGGACAGAGCTTTACTAACAGGTGTTAGGTTCCCTTCTTGTACAATAAATTTCTAATCATAACCAGTGCTGAATATGGATGTTAAGGAGGTCTGTTCTGCAGTATCTGAGCTATTGACTTAAATGCCTCAAACAGATGGATCCTTTAAGTTTTTAATGCTTTTTTCCCCCTATAGGTTGAACTTTTTCATAAAGATATAGAAGCTTTCCAAGAAGAATATAAAACAGCTTCATTAGCAGATTCATCACAAGTCAGTCTCTATGAATACTTCCATATATCTCCTATCAAGGTAGGGGAAATAGTCATTTTTATTATCCTTTATAATCTAGGTAATAGCAACTTGACTTGCTTTATTTGGGATATAAATTATATATCCCAATTATATATATATAATTACATATATATTTAAATTATTTTCTCTAACAGTATATAAATTCTTTAAATAAAGTAGCAGGAATAGTCCTCTGAAATTTTTATTTATACTTATAACAATTTTTCACTATATGGAAATAATATTGGAGCCACCTACAACATGTGTTTATATGTTCATATCTTTTTTTTTTAATTTTATTTTTTCAGTGTTCCAAGATTCATTGTTTATGTACCACACCCAGTGCTCCATGCAATACGTGCCCTCCTTAATACCCACCACCAGGCCCTCCCCCACCCCCCAGTTTCAAAACCCTCAGTTTGTTTCTCAGAGTCCATAGTCTCTCATGGTTCATCTCCCTCTCTGATTTCCACCAACTCACTTTTTCTCTCCATCTGCCAATGTCCTCCATGTTATTCCTTATGCTCCACAAATAAGTGAAGCCATATGATAATTGACTCTCTCTGCTTGACTTATTTCACTCAGCATAATCTTCTCGAGTCCCGTCCATGTTGATACAAAAGTTGGATAGTCATCCTTTCTGATGGAGGCATAATACTCCATTGTATATATGGACCATATCTTCTTTATCCATTTGTCTGTGGAAGGGCATCTTGGTTCTTTCCACAGTTTGGCAACTGTGGCCCTTGCTGCTATGAACATTGGGGTCTTGACCTAACATTTTTGTTACCTTAGTTTTCTGTTAACCTGTTTAATTTTGTGTATGATGTGTTTGTGTGTGTGTGTATTGGTATAACTGACATATAACATGGATTAGCTTCAGGTGTATAAGGTAATAATTTGATATTTGTATACTCTGTTAATGATCATTGCAATAAATTCGTTCCCATCCATCATGATACAGTGTTAAAAAAGTTTTTTTTTCTTGTAATGAGGTCTTTTAAGATTTATTTACTCTCTTAGCAACTTTAAAATAATGCACTATAATATTACTAACAATAGTCTCTGAGTTGTAAATTAATTTGTGGAGTAACCTTGATTTAAGAACTGAACACTGAATGGAACTAAATATAAGTTCTTAATACAGAGTTTCTGAATTACTTACATAACACTTGAAGAAAATTATAGAAAATTATTGTGTGTCTATATATATATACACAAAATATATATTGTTATAAATAATTATATATAAATGTATATCATACTTACATAACACTTAAAATATTGTATAGAAAATTACATATATATATACACAATATATATAGTATATAAATAATTATATAAATGCATACAATACAAAAGTGTGAAAGCTGGTTTAACTGATTTCAACCTGGTAACTTAATTCTAGTACTTGAAACACTGAGTTATTTTCAACAACTTCAACTTCTGGATTATTATTATTATTTAAAAATATATAAAAATTATTATTTTCATAGCTTTACCAAAAGATTTGGATTGAACCTAAGTACCATATTAGCTTACATTACTGAATTTAAAATTTTAAAAGAGTTGTATTCAATTTTAAACTCCTTTAACTTTTTACTTAATAATTTTGGCATATCTAAAATTGTGAAACTGAAATTTATCAAACTTTGAAATCTTATGGTGTAGTAAAGTTAAAATAAGATTAAATTTTAAAAGTTAAAATTGTCATTTTGCAGGTAGTGCTTAAATATTTGTCTCTTTATCTCTTTAGTTGCATTTAAGTGTTTCACTGAGGTCGGGAAGAGAAGAAGCTAAAGATTCAGAACAACAGGAAGGACTCGTGGCTGTTCGCTCTTTAAATCTTCTGCTGAAGAGTATTGGTGCCACCCTTACAGATGTACAAGATGTAGTTTTTAAGTATGTTTAATATTCAAATCTATAAACTGACAAAAAGTCCATTTTACATTTACCTAAAAACTTTACAAGTGAAAAAGTGTACAAAGGACATTGGAAATCATAGAAAAATATGGGTTTTGCTGTTAAATGGAATATGATTTAAGTAACATTTAACCTGCTAAGCCTTAACTAGAGGGAACAGAATAATTATTAAATAATTTCCTTAAGAAAGAGGGACAGAGGCCATACAAGTTTGTGCAACATGTAAGGCCTTTCTGGGCTACAGAAGGATTCCTGAGAAGCTGTGAGTGCCCGAAGGTATGGCACTTATACCATGTGGCTTCAGGGCTCTTAGGGTCAAGATTCTCAGAGCATATCCAACTAGAGCAAAATGAAAGCCGTGATAGGGGAAATGAAGAGATTCGTTTAAATGTTATAGCCGAGAATATACATTTTAATGTGAGTCGTAATGGAAGCTATTAGAGTACCTGACCAAATAAACTCAAAAAAGTCTTGAGTGGAGACTTCAGATGAGAATGACCTTTTCAGGTAGCACCCAGCAATGTTATTAAGAACCTTGGTAAGAATCAGTGAATCCAGTAGGATATAGCTCTAAATCTAGATAAAGTTAGATACCAGTCAAATTAAAGAACATAGGTTTGAAGACATTGGGAATAGGATGAGATTTCTCATCTGGCTTCTGTCTATCAGCTAACAGAGAGTTTCCCAAGCAGTGGATCCGCATGTGCTGTGAATAGGTTAGCAGTCAACCGACCTTGGTTCTAATCAGCCGTCCGCTGATTTGACAGGATCTGCAGCAACTGAAGCCTGTCCATTCTTGAGCAGAATGGCCAAAATCTTTAAAAAAAAAAAAATAAAAGATAAAAATAAAACCTCTCCATTCACCTCACCATGCCAGACATTTCTGTGTGGGCCATGACAAGGCAGAGTTGGAAAATACAGTTCATGTCCATGAGTGGGATCCAGAGGGTCTCTGAATCCTCTGAAGGATGTGAAAACATGTTTGTATTAGTGGCTCTTCTGAGGATAAGATCCATAGCTTTCATGAGATTCTTTGAGGGTTCTTTGAACAGAATGTGCTTATGTAAAAGAGCAGGCTTTCTGATTGGCATGCGAAATGTACGAAAAGGAAAGAAAAGGAAACAATTTGTTAATATTAAAAATATTCTCTTCCCTTGTCTCCCTCTTCCCCTTCTACACACACCCTCACACATATTTGTATGTGTTTTTCAGGCTTGCATTTTTTGAGCTGAACTATCAGTTCCATACAGCATCTGAACTACAGTCTGAAGTAATAAGACACTATTCAAAACAGGTTTGTCTGAGATATTTTATGAAGGGACAAATAGAGACAGTGCAACTGGGTCTGTACACGTATAATGTAGATTTGGCAAGGAAGTAAATAGCCATTTTCAAAATCTTAAAACTTTTTTTTTCCTCAGTATTGAAAAAGAAATTGAGCCATGCCACCATTTCATTTTTTTGCCTTTCTCTTTTTGAGCCACTGACAGAAATATTTTTTGTATAAGGGTGAACTTAAATATCTTTAAGTAAAATATTAACTAATTCACCAAACTTACTCTGAAAAAATAGTTTCAAGGGAAGCTGTTAGCAACTAACTGAATACAGGCAGTTTTTAATGTAGTTGTGTTGTTGAGTCAGTTAGTATGTTATTTTAGTGGATTTTTTTTTTTCCACCTTTAGAAAGATTCCTGTATCTTAGGATTTAACTTAGATAGCATCTGAGGCAGCTATTCTGTAGTGGATAGACACTAAGCCTGATTCAAGATGTCTGGGTTTGTATTCCAGTTTTCCTATTTACCTACTACATGATCCTGGGCATCATTTGACTTCTGTGTTTCTCCAGCCTATAAAATGATGGTGGTAACAGCAACTGTCACACATAGTTGTAAAAGTGAAAGCATTTTGAGTATTCTAAAGCTTTATGTAAATATGTCATACTATCTGTAATACTCTAACACCAAATCACTTTTTAAAAAAACAAAACTAGTGATAAATAGGGTGATATGATATAGGTGTTGAAATTGGTGATAAGGGTGTTAGCCTTAAAGAAAAGAAACTGGATGTGTGTACTGAACATCAAAATTTTTTTCCAGTTGACTGAATTGATTTATATTTGTATTTCATTTTTAGGCCATTAAGCAAATGTATGTACTCATTCTTGGACTTGAAGTTTTGGGAAATCCCTTTGGCTTGATTAGAGAATTTTCTGAAGGTGTGGAAGCATTTTTTTATGAACCGTACCAGGTAATAAAATAGTTATTCTTGCATTGTATCACTAATACTTATGAAAAAATAATGCATCCCAAACTGTTAACTTGAAGTGTAGGTGTAAATAGATTTTGGGAGACATAACAGAAGACCATGATTTTGCAGCAAAGAATTGTAAGAGGTTTTGAGAAATTTGGAGGGAAATTTGACCCTTTCCCTCAAAATCTAAACTTAAGATTTTTACTTAAGATATACTTTACTTAAGATATACTAAATTTTCAGTATTCTGTTGGAATATTAAAGGTAGATAAACATTTTCCGCAGTAGAGTAAGATCATCATGGACAGGCAGCCTTGCTTAGCACAGTTGTGTGGGACATTGTAAACAACTATAGGCAGACACCGTGCAAAACCATCTTAATCACCACTTCCTCATGGATAAAAATACATGTTTATAAAAAATTAAAAAACACATCTTAATCAGTGACAAAATAGTGATTGTTTTTTGTTTTTTGGGGTTTTTTAAAAAAGATTTTATTTATTTATTTGACAGAGATCACAAGTAGGCAGAGAGGCAGGCAGAGAGAGGGAGGAGCAGGCTCCCCACTGAGCAGGGAGCCTGATGCGGGACTCGATCCCAGGGTCCTGGGATCATGACCTGAGCCGAAGGCAGAGGCTTAAGCCACTGAGCCACCCAGGCGCCACCAAAATAGTGATTGTTTTGTCCCTTAACATTTTCTTTTAAAACATTCAAAACTCACTTACTTCTAAATGTAGAGGGTAATGAAAAAGTAAAACTGTTACTTACATTGTACAGTATATTTGAAACATCAATATTAAGTATTAAATTGCAGTTACTTCTTTTACAAAAATTGTCAAGAGTAGTTTGTGCTTATGTTTTCCTCCTGGAATTTTCATTTTGGAGCAAACATGTTTTGTACACATTGGTGAACAGTCCTGTTCCTGAGTTTGGATCCACTTGTTCCTTGTAATTTCAACGTCAAGAAGTATCTCTTAGAATTTTGTTAATGTGAAGTTTTTGCTGGTTTCACTTCCTCTAGGATATTTTTATTCTTGTCCCTATTGCTTCTTAACTTATATCAGTAAGTTCACTTTAAAAGAAAATGTAACCTTTGTTGTTATTATTTGACCCTTTAGGGAGCCATCCAGGGTCCCGAAGAGTTTGTGGAGGGGATGGCACTAGGACTGAAGGCATTAGTTGGTGGAGCTGTTGGTAAGAAAGAGGACACCGACCAGCTGTGATTAGTGCAAGAAAGTAATTTTACCTCCGCTTTTACTAAAAATAATGATTATTTCTGCTAGGTGGATTAGCTGGTGCTGCCTCCAAAATCACCAATGCTATGGCTAAAGGGGTGGCAGCTATGACCATGGATGAAGACTACCAGCAGAAGAGGAGAGAAGCCATGAATAGGCAGCCAGCCGGTCTTAGAGAAGGCATCACTCGTGGAGGAAAAGGCTTAGTTTCTGTAAGAAATTTCCCAGGGTGGTGAACTGGTCAGGGATTATCTTCTTATTCTTCTTCTTCTTTCTTTAAAGATTTTATTTATTTATTTGATAGAGTGAGAGAGAGCATGAGCAGCGGGGAGGGGCAGAGGAAGAGGGACAAGCATACTCCCCTCTCAGCAAGGGAGCTCGACTCCCGGCTGGATCCCAGGACCTGGGCTGAAGGCAGACACTTAACTGACTGAGCCACCCAAGCGCTCCTCAGGGAATATCTTTTAAAGCTACATTTGGCGAATAAGAAAATAGGTACTTAACTTGCACTCCTTCAAGCATTATTTAGATATTGGAGGAGCAGTGAGTTGTGACCTATATAAAATACATCAGTAACCTCTAAAAGCATTGTTTAACTAGGATACTTAGGTAATGCATTTCTAGATGTATTTCTGTTCCGGTGCTTTCTAGATTCTTACAGTATCTAGAAAGCAGAACCCTCTATTTTTTTTTTTTTTTGTAAGCCAGAGTTGGTTCTTTAAAGAATCATGTTGAAAGTATTACAAATTTTCCTTTTCCTCCCTAGGGTTTTGTAAGTGGCATAACAGGAATTGTTACAAAACCTATCAAAGGCAAGTACATTCCTTTGGGCCATATAGATTACCAGGTCTTTCAGAAATTGATTCTGTTTTCATTCTTGATCCATTTGCCTAAAGCTTTGTTTCTTTCTTTCTAGGAGCTCAAAAAGAAGGAGCAGCTGGTTTCTTTAAAGGTGTTGGGAAGGGTTTAGTTGGAGCAGTGGCAAGGCCAACTGGAGGCATCATAGACATGGCCAGCAGTACATTTCAGGGAATAAAAAGGTAGGTTTTCTCTGGTGGAAGATATGAGTAAAATGCTTAAACTGTGAGAAATAAAATAAATGGGCTGTTTGGCTCAAGGCCCTTTGTTTTGAACTGTATAATATGGCAAGTTATGTATTATCTTCCTAATTCCCATTTAAGTTTCCTTTGCATCATTTCTGCATTACAGAGCTGTTCTTTTTTGGTTCTTCATTCCCAGCAGCCTTGCAGGAAGGGCTTGGCAAGTTAAGCAAGCTTTTACTTACCTATTATAAGTACATTAGAATAATGTGATGCCATATATATGATATACAGGCATTATATATGTATAACTCTATCTACATATATATATATACATACATATATATACATATATACATATGTGTATATATATATATACATATATATATATATATACATACATACACACACCCATGAGTTATAAAAATTACTGAATTATCCATGAGTTATATAAAATTCACTGAATTTTATCAAATTGAAGTGAAGCCATTTGGATTTGACCTTTACTTCTGGTAAGTTTTTTGATTACTAATTCAGTCTCTTTATTTAATAGAAGTCTTAATCAGATTGTTTGTTTATTCATTCAGTTGAAGTCCTCTTTCTTTTTTTCTTTGTCATTTTTGCTGACTCTGAGAACCAATTTTTGATTTCATTGGTCCCTCCATTGTTCTTCTCCTTATCTCTGTTCTAATGTTCTTTTCTGCGCCAGTTTTTCTTATGTCCTTCCTTCTGCTAACTTCGGGTAGTTTGCTTTTCTTCCTTCGGTTTTGCAAGGTGTAAATTTAGATTATTGATTTGGGATCTTTCTTCTTTTTAAGTGTTAGGCATTCACAGCAATAAATCACTCTCTGAGCGCTGTCTTTGCCTTCTCCCATAAGTTTTGGTACATTGTGTTTGTTTTCATTTGTCTCAAAGTAGTTACTTTCCTTGGTTATTTTTCTTGGACCTTCTGCCATTCAGTTCCCACAATTTTGTGAATTGCCCAAATTTCCTTCTCTTACAAATTTCCAGTTTTATTCTGTGTGGCCATAAAACAAACCTTATAGGTTTCAGCATTTTTATATTTATTAAGACATGCTTTAGGGCCTAATACATGGTCTGTTCTGGAAAGTGTTCTGTGTCCACTTGAGAAAAATACATAGTTTCCTGTTGTTGAATTAAATGTTCTCTGTATAGAGGTCTATTAGGTCTAGTTGGATTATAGTGTTATTCAAGTCTTCTGTTTCCTTGCTCATCTTCTATTTAGCAGCCATGATTAAAAGTAGGATATAGAAATAACTGTTATTACTGATTTTTTTGCTCTTTTCAGTTCTGCCAGTTTTTGGTTCATGTATTTGGGAGCTCTCTTGTTAAGTACAAATGTGTTCATAATTTTTATATCTTCTTGATATATTAACTTTTCTTGTAAAATGTCCTCCTTTGTATTTAATAAGAATATCTTGTTTAGAATTTAATTTTCTTCTGAACTTGGTATGGCTTTTCCAGCCCTCTTTTGGTTATTGTTTACATATTATATCCTTTTGCATCCTTTCATTTTCAACTTACTTTCATCTTTGACTCTAAAAGTCGGTCTTGGATCATATACTTGGATCATACCTTTTTATCTGTTCTGCCAATTTCTGTTTTTTAATTGGAGAACTTACCCATATGTATGTGTTATACATATGGATACATTATGTGGTAAGCTCTTAATTAATGTTGGTTGAATCTGTGAATATTTTTTGAATGAATGAACAAATAGACCATTCTCATGTAGGTCCATACAGTCAAAAATGTTAAATTATTATAGTACCAAATCTAGCAATGCATATATATTTTTCAAACAGTAACTGTCAAGTCCAACTGGGACTATGAGGAATGTTAGAGTATTTGAACATTAGAAAACTATACATGTAATGTGATTTATAACAATAACAGATTGAAGGAGATTAACTGTATGATGACAGCAGTGACCAGAAAGGAATTTCATATTTCAAATTCATTGCCCATTCAAGATTTTAAAAAAACAATAACAATAACAAAGAACTATAAGCAGACTAAGAATAGAAATGAATGTCCTTGTTTTGACAAAAGATACCTTAAAAATTTTTTTTGTTAATATTGGTTCTTCATGGAGAAATCTTAGAAGCTATCCCTTTACGGTGTCTGGGTCGCTCAGTTGTTAAGCATCTGCCTTTGGCTCAGGTCATGATACCAGGGTCCTGGGATCGAGCCATACAGGTTCCCTTCTGGCGGGAGGCCTGCTTCTTCCTCTCCCCCTGCTTGTGTTCCCTCTCTCGCTGTCTCTGTCAAATAAATAAATAAATAAGAAGTAGAAGAATCTTTCCCTTTAAAGTTAGAAATGAGGCAAGGTCACAATCACCTCTTATATTTAGTATTATATTGGTGTACTTAGCATTGAACTGGAAGAGCTAGACAGTATAATAGAAAAAAAAAAGAAATGAAGTCTTAAATCAGAGAAAAAAGAAAAAAAGCAACATTCATTTGCTGATTGTAATTATTGTCTACAAAGAAAATCCAAGACAGTCTGTAAACAAACTTCTTTACAAGTTGACATTTTTTTAGAAATCTTACATTAGTGGCATAAAGACAAATTTTAAAATAGAGAAGTGATGTAATAGTCTTATCCAAAAGAAGATTCTTTTTAGTAGTTGTATTTTAAAGTGTACTAAAGAGTTCTTGAATAATTTTTGTAGTCAAGTTATATTTTTTTTCCTGCAGAGCTACAGAGACTTCTGATGAAGTGGAGAGCCTGCGGCCCCCACGATTCTTTAATGAGGATGGAGTCATCAGACCTTACAGGTTGAGGGATGGGACTGGAAACCAGATGTTACAGGTGGGTGAAGAAATATTTTACACATTACGAGTAATTTAGTCAGGTTTGCTATATTAAAAGTAGTTATATACTATTTTAAATATATGTTAGATTATTTCGGCTTTTATGTGTTTTGCTTAATTCTATTTATAAGTTTCTAATACTTAGGTTTTAATGTACATTTATTTACTATAAGATTTTTTTTTTCTTTTTTACAGGCATCAAAAAGTTTGATATGAAAACAATTAATGCATGACTTTACAAGTGAAAGCCAACAGTAGATTTTAGTCTTAAAATTTTCAAACTACGTACAGCTGTTTCAGTATTTTGAATACAAAGAAAAGCTTTTGTATTGGTAAATTTTTGTATAGGATTTTAGTGAATCTGATCTTTTTATAGGATGTTTTTAGTTCTGTACTGGATTTGCTAAATTTGTTGAAAACCATCATGCCTTATGTACCCTCATAGTTGGTGGTACTTAACCAATTAAACCATTTCTTTTTAGGGTACTTCCCTTTGCATATCAGGCCACTAGTAGCTTTTACACAGTTCTCATGTCCATTTGGACATGGATAAGGAAAAAAACCCATATCACTGCTGTTGGTGAAATTCTTGGGTTCTTAGACTTTTCTTTTGAAGATATTCAACTAGCCTTAACCCTCTTCTTGCCTTATGCCTGTGTGGTCTATTTGAAATCTGTGGGATCTGATAAGCAGTTCACATGAAAGCCAACATCTTTTATTAAGGAAAATCAGATTTGAAACAAAAAGCCATTTGGAGGTAGAATATTTTATTTAAAATAATAGCTATTTTTCTTACTTTGAAAACTGGACTTCTTAAAATTTGGATTATGGTGTAGGTAACATCCATAATAGATTATACCAACTTAAAGTTATTTCATCTTTCGTTTAGATATGGACTACTAAATTAAATCATTTTTTTGCAAACAGACAAGGAATCATTATGTTATATAGACTTGAAAATATTTGTAGTAATAATAAACAGTGGGGATATGGTCCTTCCTTTATAACCTTGATATTTTAAATATTGTCATGTTTAAAATGATCATGGTAAATATTTAAAAGTTCAGTATTTTACCCACTACATGCAGGATATATAATTTTGCGTAAAATGTACTTCCATCTAATATAGTAAAACATGACCATTGAGTTAGTGTGTATTATTTAGTAAAGCGATAGCGTGTTTTTAAATGTTTTTAAAGCATCCAAATAATTGCACATTGGGACAGAAGTGGCGATCTAGTGAGAGGTTGTGCTCTAAAAGGCATTTTGTGCAATCTCTGTGGTGATAGTATATCATTCTTTGGTAGATGGAAATGGTGCAGAAGTCACCCTTGGTTAATACAATTGAAAAATATACTTCTACTCAATTCCAGCCTTCCCTTTTTAGGGAAGGAACCTGTTACTTGTATTAGTAGCTTATGTTAACCTATTACTGACATTTTACTGGGCTGAATAGTTACTAGATCACCTGTTGAAAAATTAAAAATATTTCCTGAGAAACTTTTAATTAATTCAGTAAGAAGTAAGGATGAGTAGTAAGGGAAATAATCCTCATTATTAGGAAATAGATTATGATAAATAAGAAAGCCATGACATACAAAAATTTCTCTCAGTTGATAATTTGATCTTAGTGACAAGTAAATTTATTTTATACCTACATTAATGGTTTGCTGAAGCTTTAAACTTTGGGATTTAAAAGCCATGATCTTTGGCTCTGTGTTTTTAATGGTACATATTATTTTTAGTAGGCCAGTTTTAGTGTTAACTGCTAAAAGAGCTGTTTAAATGATTAAAACCTCACAATCCTTGTAGTCATTTTTACTTGTTTTTTAGCAAGAGCATTAAACACAGTATTAGCTGGAATACCTATATTCACCAGAGGCCTTAGGATGTTGTGGTTAGCATTGTTCTCTTATAGGTGTGAGAAGCAGGTTGTTGGTTTGGTGGTAATGGTGCTTTTTAAATCAAAACTGTCATTAGCAAATATTTTACAATACATGAGTGCCAGTACTCTAGAAAAAAAGCAGATGATGTAGAAACAGGATTTAAAGTCTCATCTAGAGAGATTAAATCTAAGTGATTTAACATTGGTGCTTTAGCAAATGTATAATACTTTAAATGTTTCTCCTTTTATTTTCTAATTCTTTTAAAGGAAAAAAAAAGGTACTCTATGTTCAGTAAATTATATGGGCCTATATATAATTAAATATAAAACACACTTTGGTTGTATGCCTTTGTATCTAGAAAGGAGTACCGTATTACAGTGCCTCCAGTTGGGCGATTCAAGTTCACTACTAGAGAAATAGAATAATAATTCTCATATATTCATGGAATACCTTACTGGTATCATCCAACCATTTTATCTATTGAGTGTACCAGCCAGCGAGGTTTAGTCTTAGGTCTATTAAGTTATGGAATGTTATATCTGTAATTACTGCCCTACTCAGATCTGAACTCTGCCTTAAGGTTATTCTGACTCCTTGAACATTTCATAATTTTACATGTTTTGCAAGCATTTTGCCATGCTTAACTAACCTCTGTGCTTCTTTTTTCCTCTACCATGCTTACAGAAAATTCAGGTCTACAGGGAGTGGATTATGACTCACAGTAGCAGTAGTGATGATGATGATGATGATGATGATTAGGCAGATCTGAAATGTTAAATTCATGTTCTTTGTCATTTTATTTGGAATGTTTCGTTAACATGATTTGTATGACTGCTACCACAATGCCCGTATGTCCAGTGTTAGGGTATTAAAATACTTTTTCCTTTTAAAATGTTTTTCTACATGTTTACAGAAAGCAAAGGAATTACATATTTAAGCACAGAAAAAAATGTATTCTACATCCAAAGTAGGGCATACTATATATTCTGGCATTTGCTTGTATATGTTTTGTAGCTTTGCAATGCTGAGTTCATCTTTAAGATTTAAAAGTTAAATATTTTTTTTAATGTTCACTAGTTTTATTTTCAAGTACCTGTTTATTGGTAAAATACCATTTTTAATATTCTCTGTAAATTTTCTGGGCTGTAATAGAATGCCATCGTATAAAAAAGAATAGTAATACCCAGTCAGTATTTTATATTTAGCATTTTAAGAGTGTTTTTGTCAAATTTCGTTTAATAATAATAAATTTATGTGACTTCAAGCAATATGAATTTGTTGTTCTCTTCCAAAACCACATAGGTTATACTGCTATTATAAGGAACATTCATGATTTGTTATGGACATTAGTGACATAATTTATAGTCTTACAAAGAAAAAAGTTCTGTTCTTTGGTTCACTTTTTATTTCATTATGTATGTATATATACAATGAACAAAGTTGGTTTTATAGTCATTATATTTACTTATTAACCTAAATATCTGTATGCTGTATCCCTCATAAAATATTAAAAGTTAATTCAGGACATCAGAAGAATTTTTATAGTAAGCAGAATTATGTATGTTTTTTTCTTGGTTGTATTGGAAAATATTATTAATGTGTCTGAAAGATCTATGAGCAGAACTGTTTGTTTTGTGCACTGAAGGGTTTTCTTTAATTTTCAATTTAAATAAAACTATTCTGTCCTGTTTCACGAGGAAGTTAGATATACAAAAAAAAAAAAGGAAAGAAAGAAAGAAAATCCTCTAAAGAGTAAATGACTATTAGTATAATATGATGGGGTTTTCTGAAATTTTTATTTAGATTCCAGTATAGTTAACATACAGTGTAAAACTGGTTTCACGTAGATGATACAGTGATTCCACACTTCCATACATCACCTGGTGCTCATCACACGTGCATTCCTTAACTCCCCATCACCTGTTTCACCCTTCTCTCCACTCACCTCCCCTCTGGTAATCACCAGTTTGTTCCCAGTGCTTAAGAGTCTGTTTCTTTGTGTCTCTCTCTCTTTCTCACAGTAATATTTAATCCCTATGGCTGCTGTGCTTTGGGATCAACAAAGAAACATTTACCTTATTTATGTTAATCAGTTTGTGCATATTGAGCTTATATTAATTAGATTATAGTAAATAACTGCCTTCATTGTCCAACTTTTGGCTTAATTGATTCAGCCCATGATTTCTGAGTCTGATTCTTAAGTTTACCAACATTGTACTTCTGTAAATCAGTATTCTCTTTTTCTTAGAAAATGAATGACTTTTAATTTTTTAATATTGAGCTTACAAAAATGGATGCTAAAAAGTATTAAGACATTTCTTCTGAAATACCTACCTGCCTAACATTCATTTAAATTAAGTAGGAATTAAGGTTGTGTGTACTAGGGACCAAGAAATATGTCAGTGTCAACGTATTTATTGTTTTCCTCAAAATGGTATTCTTATCTTTTTGGAATAGTGAATGCATGAGAACAGTTACCATTAAAATAGTCATGACTGGTGTTGGAGACTGGTATCTGGTCCCCACTAGTTTCTCTCACCCTTGGCCAAATCATACAAAACCTTCTTCTCCTACAAGAAGCTAGAGAGAACACTGCCCATTGTTACGTATTGTTGTATGCCTTAGGAAGGAGAGGTCTGGAAATGTCTTCATTGGCTTTTTACATTTCAGCTAGGCATGGGCCCTTTCTAAAAGGAAAAAATGCTAAACTTCTTGATTCCAAGGCATTTACTGAGTTTCCTGTGGTTGGTCTGTGACACTTAAGACTACGGTATAGTTCTCATTACGATTCTTAAGAATTTATCTGCAAAAGGTCTGGGCATTTCAGCATTGACTTGCCATTTTAATGCAAAGAAAATTGTAAGTAAGATTGCATTTGTTTAAAATCCCTTGAAAAGTGAAATGGTTTAAAACAATACTCTGGTAGCTAGTAAATTGTTATGTGGCTCATGTGGTCCTAAGGATTCATCGATCTTCAGTTTCTAACCCTTAGAAGTGAAATACATTCTTTGACAGTATAATTGCCCTTGTTCTGTTTCTGTTTTCCTACCACAGTGAAAAAATCTTTTCAAGATTTAAGATTACACTATTTATACTAATGTGCTCTTGTTGGAGATAAAGGACATGGACAAATACCTTCTTACTCCATTAAATAAGCAGAAAATGAGTTCAACTGTGGCACTTTCATGAGATGAATAGTTCTTTTGTTTATTAGAGGCTCTGTAATTAATTAGAATTTTAAAATGGGAGTATGATCTAATGAGAAAGTCCAGTGACAAAGCCGCATTTGAAAGGTTGATTATGAGATACCACACCTATCCATATCCTTTATTTATATTCTGCATTTCTACATGGTCACTGCTTATGTATAGAAAAAGGGAAGGAACATCTTTCTCTCTTCTCTAAGGGAGTAATTACTCATTCTTTATTTGCCTTTGTATTTACTTGACTTGAATAACATACTGAAAACTGGCAGGAAGAAAAATCCATAAAAGGCCTGGAATTGTGAACACCTGTCACCATGAATAAACTTATAAGAGTAGCCTGTGAATGAAATAAGATGAATTCGATATAGCAAATGTAAATCCAGAGTAATACAGCTGTCAATATTCCTTATGAAACAAGAAGTCAGAATAAATTTTAGTTTGTTTCTGTGCTTAAAATAATCTGGATTTTATAAACTTTGCTTTTTTGAAATTGTTCAAAATACATATCAGTGTTAATCAGTTGATTTTCAAGTCATGTTATTAAAATTTGCAGATGGAGCCATTGTAGATCTATGACTAAGGCATCAACATTCAACATGAAATATATGCTATCATGTTTACACCCCAGGTCATATAAAGAATGACAGCTGTAATAGTAGTTTGTCTGATTTAAGTCCTGTGGTGAAATTTAGCTTCATACTTTCCTGTAGTAATGAGAGGAAAACCAAAAACAACCATCCTAAGTGTTATTGTGTACTCATACTGTACCTTCAATTGAGCCTTTGGGTTTTGTTTTAGAGATTTCCTTGCAAATGTAGAATTTATTATTTATAATAGTAAAAAATATTAGAGGTTTTATGAGGTCTAAATAAGATACACGGTTATTCATTTAGATCAAGTAATAATTATGATGGACATATAAAAACGGCAGTTTCTTTCTTCTCTCCCTGCACCTTAGGGATAAATGGAGATTGATTAAAAATGTTAAGATTGTTGATTTAATCTTTAATTTCAGTGTATGAATGTTTGAATTGGTGAAATGCAGAGAGTACACTGAATACAATACAAAACATTACTGAAAGTCCTGAATCAGAGAAGAATAAAACACATGATTTCAAATAGGTATGTGTTAGGGAGGTAATTAGAATAATTTATGATTTTCATACATAAGGGTTTATGGTTGGTTAGTTTTAATGTGGCAGACCATTTTCATGTACATCATTATCTCAATCAGTGTGATGAATTTATCCAGCAACAGTGTACCTCTAAAAAAATGAGCCTAAAATTAAATGTCTAATAACTTTGTAAAATTGGTTTTTAATATAGCCTTCTTTTTTTTATATATAAATATCCTAAACAGTGGAAATTATAATAAAGATATGTACTAAGTTGCAGTGTGCCTTTGTTCTGAATCTTAGACATTCATAAATATCTGAGCATTCAAAATAATACAGTTATTATTAGCTTTTTTAACAAAAAAACAATCAGGATTGTCAGAAACTTAGCTAAATATATATATATATATATATATATATATATATATATATATAATTCTTAATTGGGTATGCTGTGTTTTTCTACCCTAAGTTATCATTTATCAATAACCTTTTAATCATATACGTCTATAAGATCTTCTGAATGTGGAGCTTGGGATTTCTTTTTTTTTTTTCTTTTAAAGATTTTATTTATTTATTTGACAGACAGAGATCACAAGTAGGCAGAGAGGCAAGCAGGGGTGAGGTGGGGAGGTAAGCAGGCTCCATCCCAGGACCCTGGGATCATGCCTGGAGCCGAAACCCAAACCTCCATGGAAAGAGCTAAATCCTTTTGTCAATCAATTAGCTAACATTGATTCTCAGTCTATAACTGTTGTATTTTATGGGAGATATAAAAATTTTCAAAAATTATTTTTTTTACAATGTTAAAGTAATATATGCTCAGTAAAGTAGGAAACTATAGGAATAAAAATTATCCTGTCTCCCCACCATTTATGTTACAGTTCCTTTTAAAAATTTTATTAACATGATTATAATCCGAATATATAAATTTCTATTGTATATTTTTGTTATTATAAGTTCTTATAAATAGAATTATTAACTTCTAAAGTTTAAAAAAGTGATCTATTCATAGAATAATTCTAGTGTGGGGAAACTGGTCTTTATTTCTGGAATACATACATAAAAGCCAGCAGAATATTTTCTTAATTTTTATAAGTTTTATAGCTGTAATAGATTTCCTTTCTTGGTTTTTGTTGAACATGTTTCTTTTTAAAGTTTTCACCCCTTAAATCTTTGCCTCTTAGAATGAGTGTGTGTGTGTGTGTGTATGAGAGATCGTGAGATCTTTGTGTCGTTCACTGTGCATGAATGTTGTCAGTTAGTTATCCCACGAGGGTAGTATACTCTTAAGCATTTCAGATATTTTAAATTTTTATCTGTGTTGTCTTTGAATCTCTTAGATCTCTTTCCATGATGTTACTATGCTTATGTGAGTTGTAGCAGGGAGGCTGTTTTTGTTTGTTGTATATTTCTTTTCTTTCAGAAATTACAGATGTTTATAATTAGCTTCAAACACTGCCTAAATGGCAGTTGGAAGATAACTGCCTTCGGCTGACGTGGTCTTTCCCTTTACTTCGGGAGGAGAGTTACAACTGATCTGGAAGAAAGGGCTTACCATAGGCAGTCAGATCACCAGAGTAGTTCCGAACACTCTTCCTGGCTTCATCTGAAATTTTGAGTAAGTGGACAAGAACTAGGAGACAAAGGCTTATTGGATTTTACTCTTCATTTTTTAACTTTTCCCTCCAGAAGCAGACTTCTGAATGGGATGAGAAATCTGAAGAGAGCCAAATGCTGTTGTCCAGGAAAGTTTGAGCTCTTAGTGTCCCAAATAAAGCAGATCCTATGGGCAAGCAGATTACCCATCCAACCTGGATACAGTCTCATACCTCATTTATCAATTTAGCAGAGATCTTTTGGAGAGTTTGGGGGTACATCATTTTCGAAGGCCCATATTTTCCAACATTTAGTAGTAAGTTCCACTAACTTGATTTTGTACCAGAAGAGCATCTCACTCCACTTAGAACCTCCAGTTTTACATCACAGTACTTTTTGAATAAGGCTTTGAAATTAACATCTTTTTCTGGAGGTGATGGTTCCATTTAGTGGAATTTCCAGTTTTCTCTTTGTCTCAAGTATAAAGTGATTTTTAAAAATTCTCTTTTCTAATCCAGTAACTTGAATGAGACCAATTTCATTTTTAAATCTTTTTCAAAAGTTTGTCATCATTGCATCCCTTAAATTTGTAAATATGTTAGAGAAGGATAAATACTATCAAAACAGAAAATTTAGTACATCCTCAAACGTTACACTCAGGTAGGTTCACCTGGAGTCTTACTCTCTTCTTACCTGAGTATTAATTTAGATGATCTTTCACCTTTTTTTTAGCTAACGATGCAAAATCATAACTTGGGATTTCTTATGTATTAGAGCTCTGCCTTGTGTGACTTCCCCTGGTTACTTTGGACAGCACAGAAATTTCCAGCTGAAGTTGAACTTAGTAAAGCTCATTGGAAACTTTTTAAAGTGTGTGCTCTAACAGTAGTGTTGTTAAAAAAACAATGTATTAAGTTATGAAGTCTATTTTTTTTATTGGCAAGATATCCTATGAAAGAAGGGATGTTCTCTTGCCAAATAAAACTATTCCTTTTCATACAGAATTGAATTGGATTCCACTTTCATTCACCTAAAAACAAACTTTAATGTCCTGTATGAAAAGAAGCACTTTGTATACTTTTTCTATCAGTTAAGAATCTTCAGTTATACATTCAAATGAAATTGATGTCCCAGTTACTTTTGAAGAAGACTCTAATGAATTGGATATCAAATTTTCAGTGAAAAATTACCAATGTAAAGAACCCTATAAGAAGCAATGTGGAGAAACATATGTTAGGCATTTTGTGGCACTTCAAGTCTGAGGTAGTTAGTTTAAGTTGGAGATACAATGAAGCACCAGTGTTGCAACATATAAGTACGGGAGTTTACATAGTTCTTGTAAAGTAGAATAAATTGCCAGACTACTTCAAAATTGCCAAAAGAGTAAATGTATATTATATATGTATAAGTGAATTTTTGACCTAGTAGTATAATGTGAATACAAAGAAAAAATTTAATGCCCTATATTTATTCTCTATACAAGTATTTGTTAAAGTCTCCTTATGTATTGGACACCCTTCTAGATCTTAAGGTTACAGGCCTGAAGAGAGCAGTCAAGATTCCTGCTCCTCTCATGAAAATTATAACTGTGGTGACATTTTCTAATCTGGTGACTAGAGGATAAATCAAGAGCTCTGTTAGAGGCCAACCCTGTCATGTCAGAGCTTCACAGTCTCCTTCCTGTTGATTGATTGCTACACACAAGGCTCAGAGGAACTGTAAGAATCAAAGGAGACATAAGATATGCCCAGTCATCCAGAAAGATAAAGATTCCTAGGTATTAAATGACATTGAAGCATTGACACAGTACAGCTTGTGGGATATCTGAATCTGTATACCAGTGAACTGTTAAAAATTGCATCTCACCACGTCCGCTGGACGGTATGTAGTTCTGTAGTGATCTGTTCTGACCATGAAAATCTCTGAGCTGCAGCAGTACCCTGTGGCCCAGGGCCTGGATTCTGGAACCAAGTAAACCAGAGTTCAGTTCCAGCTTTTGCCTTTGCCAGCTTTATAATCTATTGTGCTTGTCTGACCTTAGTTTCCAGACTCTAAAATGGAGATAACTGTACGACTTAACAAAATAACAATAATCTTGGTGGTTTAAAATAACTAAATTAATTAACTAATTACCTCAGGTGAGGTAATATATATATGATTATTAGCACAATGTATAGTAAGGACTTGCTATATTTCATTATTCTATGGATACCAGCTGCTGCTAGTTCTTGGTCACTACTATATAAATTTTATGTTCCTCATTTGTCTCCTTTTTATCAGGATAAAAGCACCTATGAATCTTACCCCTTTTTTAACCATTTAAACATTAGAATACTTGAAAAACACTACAACCATTTCCACACATTAGTAGGTGAGCAATAGAAACAATAAAAAACCTCAGTAATTTGGACTGCTCTGAGATTCATAATATATTAGAAGAAATGGTAAAATGTTTAAAAGAAATTATTTTCAAGTATGGATAGCATCATGATCAGTAAATACTGCTCAGCAGAGATTCTGCTGGAAATATGTCAAGGAGACTCATAACTGTCGCCGACATCATTTCTGACCGACCTCTGGCCTTTCTTCTAGAATGTATTAGATAGGTTACTTAATCAGTGTACATGATTGCGTCATAAGCATAATTCTGTCTTTTGTCCAGACTTTTAATTGAGCCAGTTGATGACAGTAGTTCACATCTCTTAAGGGTAATATTTTATTTGATGTTATGTCACAGGGTTATACTCTCTTTTCCTGCCCTGTTGGAGCTGTGCGAATAGCATATCCTGTGGTTAACAATCAAAATAGCTCATTTGCTTGGGAGGAGACAAAGGTATGGGGGATTCAGTAAGGGCTAATTCCTCATCAGATTTCATGACAATGAGATTTGATTTTTTTTTTAACAGCAATTTGCCTCCCAGAATAGGCCAAATATCACTTCATCACTGTTAAATGTGTTTATTCTATTATATATATATGAAATCATTGAGCTTTGAGGTAATGAATTTCTACTACATCTTACCATGAAGCTTACTTGAGTGCCTTGTTTTTCCTGGGCCATAGCCCTCAAATCTCTCATGTTTAAAGTGAATTAGAAAAGGTTTTATCCCTAACCTTTAAGCAGGTAACTCTAGGAAAGTTATATATTTATTGACTGCATCTTTGTCTAAAGATTGTTTGGTTTAAAATTGTCTGTTTCTTAAATAATTGAAAAATGCTGGCATTTACCATTTTAGGATTACCTGCCTAAATTTTATTGTTTTTAAAAATAAGCTTAATTGTTTAATATGTTTATAAACCTTTCCTCTTTCCCCATTATCTCCTGACTATTCAAATTATCTGATCTATAAAGACAGCTATTTGTTGTCCAATAGATTGACTTGCCTGAGAGCATTCTTACTCTTTATTTTTCATCTAGGTGAGTTTCATTTTTCTCTTACACTTCATGTTGCTAGCTTGAAAGAAAAAAAAAACTCTTACCTCCATGAAATTCTAGTCTTCCAAGAGTCAGATACTGATCAGATTTTTTCCCCCCTGAACTGTGTGTTCTTACCCTGTATCCAGTTTCCTTAAATATATTTCCCATGAATATTAGCACCTTATATTGTTTGGGATTTAAAGCCTTCCATGTTCATGATTTATTCCTAATATCTGTGTTACCATATTTTGCTTTGATCTTTCAGAATTATTTTTGTTGTAGAAATTTGCTGCTTCAGAGCATTTAGATGATTTGCAAGTGTTAGCAATGTTCTCTGCATTACTGTAGTTTCCAGCCTGTTTTTCTAAGTGTTGGGACTGATCTGATAGGAAATGTGACTGTTAGTAGAGGGTAACCCTGACTCCACTGTCTTACAAGTTCTTACCTCTTGTGTTTCAGAGTTTGCGGTCACTTCTGTTTGGATTTATTTGTACCTAATAAACTAAGACCTATATATTCATCTTTTCTAATGCAAAAGGAACCCTTTTACCAATAACCATGCATTTTGATTGTTGTCTGCCAATTATCTGTAAAAGTTTGTGCTTCTCTAAGAAAGTCATCAGTGATAAGTAATTCCTGTATACTTCAATGAATAAGGAAAAAATTGTTTTTTATTTAACCACTGCCTCATGTTAAATGAGGCTAACATGTCTAACATACTTAGCTAATGTACTTGATACTTCAGCCTGATTATTTGGTATTTCAGCCAAATTTTGGTCTTTGTGCAAAGGCCCTACATTGTGATTTCTAGCCCTGGTTTTGCTAGCGCTTCATTTATTTTGAAGGGTATCACAAATTATTTCAAGAGACACATTGATACTGAATATCTGTTTTGGAGGGAGAAGATAGGCTATTAACACTGAACTATATGGACCCTGTTAACCTAAACAAAAATCATCCCTCCTGCGGTGTTGAGCAGCCTGTCTCAGTAGCGTCCAGCATCCAGGGATACTGAAGACATTTTTGAGGTCCCGTGGGAAATGTGTGACTGACACCATAGGAGGAAACATCATGGTATAGTGAAAAGCCCTGGAACTAGAAGTTGAAGAAACCACTTTTCTGACCACATGTATCAGTATGACCCCGAGCAAGACACTCAGCTGTTACCTAATTACCAGGGTTGCTGTGAGGACCGGGTGGGTAAGACACTTAACCTGGTCCTCCACTGCTTCACGTGCTAGCGGTGCATGCTTACACAGACAGTAACTTTCCTACAGGTCTAAAATCTGGAGTTTTTTCCTTAGATAATTTATAATGATGTTTTAGAAAATATAAATTTTCCATATAGGGCACTTATAAAGACAAATAATTAGGAAATTGCAGTCAAAGGCATGACATTTGTAGACTTTACAGCATGATGGCAGATGATGGTTGATAAATTGTCATATTGTCTCTCATTTGCTCCCATTTTTCCTTGGGACTTAGTTCCAGAGTTTTAGCGTCTGCTTACAGTGCTATTCTTATTCCCTCTCTACCTGTTTGTAATGGAGACCGGCAAAATTTTGCTGTATAGGGAGTTATTTTTGACATTTATTCAAATCTATCCATTCTGATAACAATGTAGTTCATTGTATGTTTCAAAGTAGACGACTACGACCATAATGTCTAGTCATCTTTCAAGTGCTGCATTTAAGGTTTTTGGTGAACTCCAAAAAACATGCTTGAATGACATTTTTTTCTAAGATTTTTAGCTCTTGTTTCTATCAGTACTACCGTGACTATTGACATTGGTTTAATTGCCTATATGCAGAGGTTAGGTTTTATTTAAGTTGTATCTGAAAAGTGGAAGACGATGAGAAGCAGGGTCCTCTTTAATGCCCATATTTAAAACAATATTGAAATAGAAGTTAGGTATTTGGAGGTAAACCATAGCTTTTAAGCTGTTTGAAGATTGTGATCTATTAATGGGACATGTGGACCCTTAACTCCTGGTGGTAGTGATGTTCTTGGGGAGATCAGCATTTGTACTCTTGATGTTTTTTGGCTTGGTTATGTAGAACAAAAGAAAATAAGCTGGGTGCCTGGGTGGCTCAGTGGGTTAAGCCGCTGCCTTCGGCTCAGGTCATGATCTCAGGGTCCTGGGATCGAGTCCCGCATCAGGCTCTCTGCTCAGCAGGGAGCCTGCTTTCCTCTCTCTCTCTCTGCCTGCCTGTCTGTCTACTTGTGATGTCTCTCTGTCAAATAAATAAATAAAATCTAAAAGAAAAAACAAAAAAAACCCCAAAACTTTAAAAAAAATATTTTAAAAAAAGAAAATAAGCTTTAAGCTAATTTCTTTACAAATACAAAAAATAACTGAAAGAAAAAGTTGTAAATTTAAAAATGAAACTTGACTTCTTCCCCCACTATTATCATTTTCAAGCCCAGGGATAAGCGCTATTAGATTAGTGTGTAACCACCAACCCCCACAGAAATTTCCCAGGGATATATAAGTATACACGAATGTGTTTCTAGTCCTCCACCATTAATTCCCAGTAGTTTAATTTCTTTTCACTGAATATATCTGCATATCTTTGATATCAGTATGCACATCGCCCTTTCTTTTCATGACTACATAATGTCCCATTGTATGGCTAAGCTATACTTTATTACAGTCCCTCTTAATGAAAATTTAGATATTTTTAACATAGTATTACTGTGAAGACTTCTGTGTGTATATCTTGGCATACTTTTGCATAAAATAAAAGCAGTTGAATTCTTGACTTAATGAGTACTTTTAGTTGATTTGCATTTTCTTGATTTTGCATTAAGTTGAACATTTTCTCATGTGATTATTGGTCAGATTTTGTGTTTTGCTGAACTACCTGTTTGTAAGCTTGTGACACATTTTCCTATTGGTTTACTCAGTTTTCTTCTGTTAATTTATTCATATTTCTCTGTGTTATGAAATTAGCTCCCTATCTCTGTATTGACAGATATTTTCCCAATTCTTTGATTTTTATGTTGTTACTTACTTTATATCTGATTATTTGCTTACTGTTCTACTACTATATAGTGTTTAATTTCCATGTACATAACAATTTTTTTACATTGTGGTATGGGCTTTGCATTTTATATTTAAGGCTTTCTCATTTAATATTATTTAAAATGTTACTTTTTCTAGTAATTCTATAGTTTCATTTTGTATGCTTAAATCAGTGATCCTTGTGGAATCCATGTGGTATAGAGAGAAGTAGAGACCCAGGTATTGCCAACAAGTTGCCTGAAATGCCATTTATTAAAACATGCTTTTCCACACTAATTTAAAATGCAATCTTGATTTTATATTTTCCTGTTTTGGGATATATAGGATTTTACAAAGTCCTAGTATGCATTTGGGTCAATTTCTGTAATCTGTACTGTTGCTGTTGACGTATCTCTCTATATAACTTCTAGTAGCACCAAACTGTTCCACTGCTGTAGCTTGTAAATTGTGTTCCTGTCTGCTGGGATAGTTCTCTTTTCATTCATCTTATACGTTTTTTTGGATATTATCACCTTTTTTTCTAGATTAATTTTAGTATAATTTTGTCAAAATATTTCCATCTCTTGCCCCCAGAACAAACTAACACAACCATCTTGTGACCATATCGGGGGGTGTAAAAATTGGGGCTGGGGAAAGGGAATGACATTGTTAATGAAATTTTCTATCTAACAATATGGTAGAGATTTCCATTTTTAAATTTTCCATTTTTCCCCTCAGTAGTGTTATAGCTTTTATCACATAAATTCTGCATGCTATTTGTTAAACTTAGGCATAAATGTTTATCTTTTTTATTACTCTTTAAACAATTTTTCCTTCCATCTCTCAATTTGATATTATGTTTATAAAATAAAGTTACTGGGTTTATGTACTTAGGCTTTCTAAACAATACTATCATCTGCAAAAATTCTACTTTTCCTCTGCAATTTTGATACTTCTTTCTCTTCATAATTTATATTTTCTTAAAACATGGCCCACTTCACCTAGTTTTTCAGATTTATTTGCATAGATTATTATCTAATAACTTATTAATTTCTTTTGAATCTGTGCTTATATCCCTTTGTTTGTAACTCAAGGAATTTGTGTTTACGTGCCTTACCTCCTACAGCAAATAGTAAAAATACTCTTTTTTGAGTAGTATTATCTTTGAAGTTAGAAAATTCTTCCATGCATTAAATCTGTATGCCTCATCCTGTTGTTGTAGTCACTGTTTTTTTTTTTTTTTTATTTTAACTTTGTCTCCAATAAAATGAAAATTACTCTGGTAGCTTTTTCTATTAAGATTATTATGAAGTTACTTGTTAGCGTCTTCTAAGCTAAATAATTTTGGTTTTGCATATAGCCTCATGGAACACAGTTTTCTAAAATCTTTATATCTCTTCTGGAATTTTTTCAGGAGCCTTAACATTTTGGTTAAATTCTTAACTTCCTGTTGAGGGATCTGAGTCACAATTACATTGTTTGCCTTTAAAAGATAGTAGTCTAGCATACTATACATTTTTAGCCAAAGTAACTCCATCCTCAGAGCAAATAGTATTTAGTGCAGAACTAAGAATGGTAATTGTATTTTTTGTATATATTATGTATAGTATTTGGGAAAAAGAATTGTTGACAATGTCATGGATAGATAGTGTCTTTCAGCAGTCTTGAAAATAAAGGCTGTTGAATAAGGTAATTAGGTCCTCGGGTTCCAAGTTTGTCCAGAAACACTCTGCTCCTTATTTTGTTTTTAAGATTTTATTTATTTATTTGACAGAGATCGCAAGTAGACAGAGAGGCAGGCAGAGAGAGAGGAAGAAGCAGGCTTCCTGCCAAGCAGAGATCCCAATGCAGGGCTCAATCCCAGGACCCTGGGATCATGACCTGAGCCGAAGGCAGAGGCTTTAACCCACTGAGCCACCCAGGACCTAATTTTTGAATGAATTATGAGATTGGCAAAGTAAAGCATGTTTGTAAGGCAGATAGGAAAATTCCAGGGAAGATGCAAGATGGGGCTAATACTAAATTATGTTATACATACATGTAAATATGTGTTAGCATGTGTTTTTGTATATTTTTATCCTGGAAAAAATGAATATGCTAATTTAATAGTAACTTTAATAGGTTCAATTTAAACTTTGTAGGTAATAACAATATCTTCTAAAAATCCAGCATTAACAATTGAAATAGCTGCAATTGAGTCATCTTGAGTAAAGCAGTGCAAAAAGGTGCTTTTAAAAAGGAGGCAGCAATAATTTTGTGAATACTCAATTTTATGATATATTTACTGTGTAAGTATGTTAATAATTTGTCCCCCACTGAGAAATGGCTTCTAGAGGATCACAGTGCATTACTTGCATTAGAATAGAAATAATAATGAAATTCTCTCTCTCTCACCTTTTTTTAGGTCATGGAAAATGGAAGATTTGCAAAATATAAGTATTTTACCCATGTCATGATCAATAAAACAGATATGCTAATGATAACTAAAAGGTAACTTTCTTTCTGGAATGTAATTTGTTGAGAGGTTAACTGAGAAGCCACTCATGAAGAGAAGCAGTTGACATTCGTCATTTGTTGCAGATAGTCACACTGATTCCTGCTAACTCTGGTCCTCTTGCTCTACAAGCCTTGTAGCAAAAACCTTCCATAAATTCATATTTAGCTTTGTACAGATAAATGCACAGCCATGCACAAACAATTTAATATTTTTTCAACTAATTTGAATAATACAGAAATTCCCATGAAACTATCTTCACACTACCATTTTTTCCCCTCTGAAAAAGTACATAATTTCAGATTACCCAGAAGTCCTCTTGTGATATCTTTTCATCAGCATGCGTAGAAACTCATGTAAGTACATACAACATTGGAGACAGATCAGTTCTTACATGGATACTCCCAAAGATAGCCAAATCCTCGAGTAGACTGTAGACAGTAGAGCTACGTGCAAAAATACACAGCCTCAGAGGGCCTAGTGTTTGCAAGTCATTGTTAAACTGAGGAAAAGAATGAGCTGGTGCAGGATTAACATGGGGAGTTCTGGATGGATAGCAAAGAGCGAAATTGTAGAGGTGCCTGGGTGGCTCAGTGGATTAAGCCGCTGCCTTCGGCTCAGGTCATGATCTCGGTGTCCTGGGATCGAGCCCTGCATCGGGCTCTTTGCTCAGCGGGAGCCTGCTTCTCTCTCTCTCTCTCTTTCTCTCTCTCAATCTGCCTGACTCTCCACCTACTTGTGATCTCTCTCACTGTTATATAAATAAATAAAAATCTTTAAAAAAAAAAAAAAAAAGAGCGAAATTGTGCTTGAGAGACAGAGGTTATGGCTGAATAGAAAGGAGTAGTCAATAAGCCTGTGTGGTTTTGTTCACTATTGAAAAGGAGAAGTTATATTAACATCTTGTTAGTTCAAGCTCACTGTTGAACTTAGCAGTCATTTCTTTTTTTTTTTTTTTAAGATTTTATTTATTTATTTGACAGAGATCACAAGTCGGCAGAGAGGCAGGCAGAGAGAGAGGGGGAAGGTGGCTCCCTGCTGAGCAGAGAGCCCGATGTGGGGCTCGATCCCAGGACCCTGGGATCATGACCTGAGCTAAAGGCAGAGGCTTTAACCCACTGAGCCACCCAGGGGCCCCTTAGCAGTCATTTCTAATGTTTTTCATTCTAATCATTTCTGAGTCTAAAATTTGCCACACTATCTAATTTTCTTATTTAAAAAGTAACACAGAGTAAAGAATTTACACAGCATTAGAAGATGAATAGGTAAAGTGAGTCTTCATTTCATCCCAGGTACCAGTCCCTCTTTGCCCTGTCCCAGAGGCAACCACTTGTTTCCTTCTAGAAATAGTCTCTGCATATACAAGCATCACACATGTGTATCTTAATGTAAATGGAAATCTGTCAATGTACCATTCTGTGCTTTGCTTTAATTTTTTGCTTTTGATCAATGTTGATAGCAGCATATGAACATCTTCCTTAATTTTAAAGGACAACTTAGCATTCATTTAGAAGTATGTACTGTATTTTACATGTAAGTTGTTAATAAGCTTTTATAATTAGGGGCAGAGCTTCAGCGGCCATGTTTGTTCATAGTGATTTTCATTCATGTTTCTATTAACCCTCTCTCCCATTGATGACATGAAGTGCGATTCATCACAGTTGAACAAGGGCCAGTTGCAAAATTTAATAATAGTTTACAATTCAGTTTCTAGCATTTGAAAACTGACCTTCTCAACACAGTAGACCTCTTTAAAGGAAGTTCTATAAACCTTTATGCAGTGAGAGAAGTGAGTGAGTTGTAGTTGACTAAAAGGTAGTATTCATACTTAGCATTTCTTTTCTTTCCAAGTTTCAGATTTGAGGATTAAAGGGTCTTTGAATTGGGGGAGGGGGCGCAGAGTGCTTCGTGCCTGCTACAAGATTAGCCTGAGATTTTTCACATGGTTGAAGATATGTGGGAGGACCCATAGGTTTGTTCAAACAGTCCCTGTAATCTAGGATTGGTGAAAGAGGGGGCCTGAGACGAAAGGTTGAAGTGAGAGATGTGAGTCCTCGTTAGCTTGTTCCTGCCAGGAGCCAGCTCTGTAATGTAATCCCTTAACTTAAAGTATGTATTTCTTTAAAAAAAAAAAAAAAAAAATCTGGTTGTACCTAGAATTGATGTTTCAACCAGAAAGAAGAGCTGGGAAAGTAAAAGCCTTTGAAGAAAGGATTAAATAGAATTATTATAGACAGAATGCATTTTTTTCCTCTCAAGGTGGGAAAATAATTTTAAAAGGCTTTTTTGAGGTAGGTTGATAAGCTTATTGCATGGAGCCTTGGAAGCATTCTAAAGCATTAATTACCTGAAAGTTCTCCAAGATATTAGCTAATAATAGGTTCTGCAAATTTTTTCCATTGTGTATAAAGTGCCTTATATATTTGACTCTAGAAGTACATTCATCTTTTTAAAATTTCATTTTATTTTTTCAGTGTTCCAAGATTCATCGTTTATGCACCACACCCAGTGCTCCGTGCAATATGAGCCTGCCTTAATACCCCCAACCAGGCCCTCCTAAACTCCACCCCCCTCCCCTCCAAAACCTTCTGTTTCTCAGAGTCCACAGTCTCTCTTGGTTCATTCGTTTTTTTCTAACATAAATATGTTGTGCTATAAATTTCCCACTAAGCATTGTTTTTGCTACGTCACACAGATTTTGTTATGTTGTGTTGTATTTTCATTCTCATTCACCTCAAAATACTACCTGATTTCTTCTGAGATTATTTGATGCATGGATTATATAGTAGTATGCTAATTTCCAAGCATTTAGAAATATTCTTTCTGTTACTGGTTTCTCATTTAATTTCATTATGATCTAATAATGTACTTTGTATGATTTCAGTTCTTTTATATTCCTCAAGGTTTTTTATGACTCAGAATATAGTGTCTCTTGGTATAGTGTCTCTTGGTTAATGTTTTATGGGTACTTGCAATGAATGTATATCTTGCTACATAAGTGCCTTTATTCTACAGTGGATTCTTTTTTGTTTTTCCCCCAGTGGTGTATTGTTTGTAACAAAAGGAACATTTGGACAGCTTACCTGTGAGTGGCAGTATAGTTTTGATGAGTTTACCAAGGAGCCATTCATTGTTCATGGGAGAAGATTACGCATTGAAGCAAAGGTATGTTGAATAGATTTTTTTTTTGAAAACTTGGAACTGAAAATAACGCACTGAGATGGTCCTCTACTTCCCATCTCTTTGATAGACATCGTTTTGTCTTACTATGGTTTTCCTTTACACCATCTGTCTTACTCAGGCTTAAAGAAGAGCAAGCCAGGCCAAGAAAACATACCGGACTCTGTGTTTTGCATTGACAGTAATGTTCCTGGGCCTTGGCTTTCTAGAACCCCAACTTCCCACTGCTGTCCAAGACACGAAAATGAGAAAATCATTTGTATACCTCAAAATCCCTAGTGGTTCCATACAAAATGTTTTTCCCTGAAAATCCTAAAAAAAAAACAGACTCTTGAAAACTTGCCTCTCTCTAACAGACAGTTATTGGTACTTCTTTTTCTTTTTATAGGTATTAACTTCCCAATTCCATTCTAATCTTGAGGGCAAAGGCCATCTCTCACTCTGCATTGATTACTAACATGGCACCCAGTACTTGAATGTAGATATAATGAATTGCTAGTCATTTGGTAAATCAGCAGAGACACAGTATCCATTTTAAGTCTTAAAGATTCCACAAAGTATTTTCAGCGATACAAAGAAGTACAAGATACTTGGCCCCAAGGTATTTGACCAGATACCTTTGCATAGGAACACTTTGGCACTGGCTGTATTAGTAGGAAATACTGTAAATGATACAGCCCAAGTAAGTTTTGTTCTTTGTTGTTTTTATTTTGATTTTGAGGGATTTAACTGCCTCCTGTAACTGAAAGTCTTAAAAGTCTGCATCTGCTAGTTAAGATATGCTCCAGTGATGTCATTAGCGGTTACTCTGTCTCCCTTCCTCTCCTCCTTCATTCTCTCCTTTGCCACTCTCACTTCTAGGTCCTACTTTCCTCATTGTTGGCTTCATGGTCAAGTCGGCCAGCAGATGTTCCAGGTTTATATCCTACTAGCTCAGCAGCGTGAAAGCTTCTCACTGGGTTTCACTGGGCCACCTTTGGTCACGTGCCTGAGCCAGTCATTTTGGTTAGAGAGCCTGTATGAGCCAGCTGGCCAGGTGAGGGTCATGGGATCACCATGGTGTTTCCGAGAAGGAAGGGTCGCTCTATCTGAAGTATTTGGAGTGAGAGAAGGTGAGAAATATTACCCAAAGGAGATTCAAAAGTTGTTGCTTGAAGAAGGGTCCTTAGACACAGGCAGGCAGAAACAGACGTTTTCTGGGCTAGCCTGTAGTTCATAACTGCCCCAGGGCCTTGTGTTTAACCACTGAAGATCATGTCTCTAGTCTTACCACTCACTCCAAAGACACAGGCAGCTCCTGAGTAGACTGGCTCTTTGTTCTTGAGATCTTCGACCAACTTACACATTGGGAATTTCTCTGATTCAATCACTCAGAAAATGAAAGGCCCTATGGTCTTGTGCAAGGTAATGAATAGTGACTATGCCTATGCCTATGACTTTCTGCCTGTACGCTTGCCTGGCTTTTTTCATATCTTTTTCTCTCTCCAAAGATAAATTTCTTCTTACCGTCTTGGTTTCTTTCCCTTCTCCCTTTTCTTGAAATCTTTAATCAGCAGTTTGTTTTTGTTTTTTTTTGAAGTAAAAGAATCTGTTATCTTCTAGAGTCTGTGTTTACATGGATGTTTGAATTACTTAGAGACATTATTTGATCAAGAGAACCTCACATTGCTTCCCCTGTAGCTCTGCCCATAGTTAATAGAGATAAACATCACCCTCCTTTTTAATCCTGTTACTTCTGTTTACCCTCTCCTGTCCACCATTAGCTCTCCCCACAAACACTGAATAGAACACCAGAGAAGCATAAAAATTGGAGGACAATCAAAAAAAAAAAATAGTAGAGTGCAATAAGCTTAAGTTACATTCTTACTGCATGACGGATTTAAAATGTCAGAAATTACATACATACACAACCCCCTATACAACACACCTGTGTATATTACCTTTTAACTGAACTCATCTTGATTTCATGGCCAGATACCAAGAACTATCTGGAGGGGAGAACACTGCTCTGACTTACCTCCTCATCCTTTGGATAAACCCTGTATGGCTTTGGCAATTGAAATCTCAAAGCTTTTTAACGTAAGCTTAATTATAATGGGTATGGTAGAATTTAGTCTTTTTATTTTTTTTTTCCATTTGTGTTTGAGTCTTCTTGGTTCTTCATTCTTGGCTTTTTTAAAGGTATATGATTTGGGTAAGGTGGACACTTTAAACACAGATTTACAGAACTGTGGCATTTTTTAAATCCTATTTCTACAACTGGATTTTCATTTTAATGAAGTTACTCTCTTTATAGGAGCGGGTGAAGTCTGTGTTTCATGCCAAGGAGTTTGGAAAAATAATTAACTTCAAGACCCCAGAGGATGCTAGGGTAAATATAATGAATCTCTTTACTTAAACAGATAGCAGCTTCTCATTCCAAAGGCATGTAGTAAGTTGGACTGTTTTCTAAAGCAGATAAGTTTTGTTTTTAATTTTGTTTTTGTATTTTTACGGTTTTAGTATATGTAACTAGATGTTTCCTCAAGACTATTTTTCATTACCACCTTTCTCAGTTTCTCAGTAATACATTTTTCATTTACTCTCTGTCACATGTTATTTTACCCCAGAAGGTTGGTTTTTAATCTTCCTGCTCTCCCAGAAACATCCAGAGAAGGCTACTGGGCTCAGTTCTCGTGCTCTGTTTATCTTAGAGACAGTCCCGCTAAGTTCTTCTTTCATTAATAGAAGCACATAGACCTCTGCGGAAGCATCTCATAATGAGAAAACCCTAATATTGCCTCCGGGGCTTTCATCCTTTACACAGCCCCAGTGGTAATAGATATTTATTGGTAGGAAGATTTGCATTATATTTGCATTTTATTTTTGCAATTTCAGAGCCTTTTAAGATAGAAAATATTTGTATCATGAGAGCACGTAAACTGCCCAAGGAGGTTGCTCTCCAGCTAGCCGCTCTAGAATTCTGTGTAATTACTCCTCCTCCAGCAGTAGAATCCTATATATGGAATCATGAAGATTTGTGACACAGAACTGACATTGTTGGAAGAAAGGTTGCACAGATAGTTTTCACAGTATGTCACAGTTATTCAGCCGGCTGCCAAATGACTCTTCTCTCTCAGGATGATTTATTTTACTTTTCTTATTCTGAAGATGCACATTCAAGTCCAAAGACCTTAGAAAAATATTATTCTTATTAGTAAATCAAACCTGGTACCATTGTCTCTGAACTTCTGGACTATTTAACTGAGGCGAGTAATGTCTTAGGCAGGATGAATGTAATTATTGGCCATGAGTATACACCTAACCGAAATAGAAAGCCAACTTCTAAATTTATACTCATTACATTTTGAGTTTCATTGCAAGTTCTTGAAATAAGCAAATGTTGATTTATTTCCCCGCAACAGTGGATCCTCACAAAACTAGAAGAGGCAAGAGAACCTTCCCCGAGATTCTGATGGAGAACACTGCCTGAAGAGACACAGCAATAAATTATTAGAGTTTCAACCTTGTACCTTCCACAACCAGTTTGGGAAGTATAGTACGGAAGCAATTCCAAGTACTAAAGAAATTAAAACACACACACACACATACACACACACACACACACACAAAATCGGTTACAATCAGGTAAAACAATCATGTGATTAAACTATTTCAACTCAGTGGGGATCCAGTTGGTTTTCTAACTTGAATCATGCATCTAGTTAAAATTCTTCTACTTTATAAAAGAAGCATTTCTTTTATGAATCTTAAATATTTGCTCCAAGTGGTTCTCTGCAGTGTGGAGAAATTGCCCATATTGTGCACACCCCCATGGAACTAAGGTTAATGTTTCTGGTTTGTATTTTAAACTTCTATCATGCTTATTTCAGACTCCCTAAATCAGTGACAGGAAAATGATCAAATCAAACATAGCCTCAGTGGTATCAAGAGAACCTTAGTGGTGGTTTCTTTAGAAACATGAAATTCTTTTTACAGATAAATATTTTGGTATTATTTTCCTTATTTTTTTATAAAGGATGTGTTTGAATTATACTTCCATAGCATGACTATGAAAACAACCTTTTTTAATATAAAACAGATTGAATAATACCCCTTCAAGCTTCATCTTAAGAAAGGCTGGAAGAAATGAGTATCAGACCCAAAAAGGAAGAGCCCCTTTCAGAACTTTGAAGCCTTAGAAATACTTCCTCATGCCAACATCATGGGATCTACTTGGTGTACCCAAGTCACGTTTTTAACAGATTGCTGACTTTAATGGAAAATTCCTGAAGCCTTAATAATACCAACTCTCCATTCACTGATAGTGTGAAATAGAATTCCCACCATCTGACATACAAGTTATGCTTCAGAACAGACAGCCCTTCTTGTAAGTAAATGTCTCTACCCTGAAGAGTCGATTACCTGTTTTGTTGACAGAAGATTGGGAATTGCTGCTGTGTTTTCTCTACAGTTATTTAAATGAGAATCACTTTTGAAAGCTTGTCAGGACAGAAATCATGGGCTATGCATTCGTTAAAAAAAGGTCACGGGTTTTTTTTCTTGGTTTTTGTCCAAGATCCTTGTACCTTAATATTAATGGACTTTTTCAAGTAAAAGGGGATGAATATATGATTGTGAAACCATGAAGAGAATGATCCAGTGTCTTATTTAGTTATCGAATAATGCAGAGTATTTGATGCATGTCGTATGTGCCATGAAATTATTATAAACTGTTTCTGGGATTGGAGACTCTGTATAGTCAGTGATTGTGAAATTCTTCTCAGGGTCTTCAAACCCTTGCTTTGTTGTAAAAGCTAAAATAAACAGCATGCCAGACTGTAATTGTATTTCTTCCTGTCCGAATCCTACTGGTTTTCCTTTGAAGTTGTAGAAACACATTGTTTATTATCAATTATTTCCCTCAGGATGCTTTTTTCTTTGCCGAACATAAATTGACTCAAAAGATGGCAAATTTCATATCCCATGGTAGTGCGTACTCCCATGATGTCTTTGGTTCAGAGCAACATAGACATTTTCTCTGTTGCTCAGCTCCTCTGATTTCACATACATTAAAATTAAAACTAAAAGTAGTGGCCAGAAAACTTCCATCAGATTGTCGCCATTTGAAATGTTGCTTTACTGGAGTTCCATTCGGTGCCATTAACCAAATACCTCTTTACCTACTACAGTTTCATGATTTCATTCTCAGAAAAGATACAGACACATAAGTTCTTTGGTGTTCCATGGTAAAGGAGAAAAGCCGAAAAGAGTAAGCAAAGATTTTTTTTTTTAGTATCCTCTGGAGAGCAGCACGGAATGGGTCTTGTAACTAGTACATATGCAAAGCCAACCTGCCTGTTTTTTCTGTGTTAACTTACCAACGAGGACCTAGAAATATCTTTTATTTTTGAGAAGTGGTCTACCCATCATCAACGCCTCCTGTCACTTTATTTCTAGAGTAGGAAGACCCACAATTACAAGAAGAGTCGTTTATCAATTGTCTTAGGAGGTTGTCTTCATCTAAATAAGCCACATCAGTAGATGGCTAGATGAAGAGCCAGTCTTTTTAGCATAACATTTTATAATTATGTGTTTGATTCTATATTTGTGAACATTACAGAGTCCATGATCTGACTCTATTTGAAAATAATCTTCTCTGAATTCTATTTAACATTTAATGGATCTCTGTTTGAGAGCTTTAAGCTACTTCTGGCCGGTTGGTAGGTGCTATGGAGTGAGATCCCAAGTATTGTGTCCCTTCTCCATGTAGTTAGCTTGAGCCCCAGCCCCTTACTTCTAGCCCAGCATCTAGTCTGTCCGTGATGATTGTGTAAATCCCAACACAGAGTATCTGTTCCCTGACAACTCTCCTCTGAAAAATTATGATCATTGGAAATAGCAACTTTGATTTCTGGTCCAACGAGAAGCTTCTGATTTCTTCACATTTACAAAATGACTGAACCCAAGAGCATGTGCACTTCTCTGTTGGCTTCCCTCTTACTGTGTATGTACTGGCTGCTTTTTCCCTAGAATTAACAAGACCTTGGGATTTCTCCTGGGCTCAGTTTAACACAACCCAAGTTATTTTCTGATCCCTAAATAATCATTAGCTGCTCTAGGCAGTCCTTCCCTGGTCCACCACCCTCCACAATCCTAACCCGTGACTAAACGGTCCTGTGGCCTCCAAATAAGTTAGGAATTCCTTCTTAATTATTTCCATCATAATTCGCTTGTGTTTTTATGATGACAATAACGGTAGCTTTTCCCAGTGGATATATATGCGTCTAGCTTATCTCTTTGAAATATCGTGGTATTTTATTCCTGTCTGATAAAAATACTAAAGACTCAGTGCTGAATTTTCTGCACCTCAGTTACTCAGTCACCACTTGCCAGTGTTAAGTGAGTCCTCAGACCAAGTCTCGGCCCATGTATTAAAAAGCCTGGGACAGAAGATGCTAGGCTAATTTGCTATAGCAAATTTGCTATAAGCAAATTAGCCTATAACTGCTTATAGCAGTTGGAACTGGGTGCCCGGTCACTGCAGATAGAAGTAGCCATTTGGAACTGGATGTTTTCCTGTTCCTGCCAACACAGTTGAGAGAAATTTGTCTGGGTTCCGAGGCCATTGCTTTTTACCTTTTCTCAAGATCAGTCCAAATCCTCAAGGACAGTGGTTTTCAAGCTGTAGGTCTTAACCCATTAGTGGGCCATAAAACCAATTTCACATCTCAAGGCCAGCATAGCTTTAAAGTGGAATAGAAATGAAAATAAGAGAACATTGCATGTAACAAGGTTAAATTGTTTCCTGAGATGTTTCCTAAATAGTTTATACGCTATGTGTACTCTGTCACAATAGAAAATGTTATTTTCTATTGTGAATTGCATTTTTTTTTAAAAAGGGCAAAACAAAAAACCTTGAGAAAAACTGCTGTGGGAGGCGTGGGCCACACACTGATTGTTGGAACAATCTGGACAGTGTGGAACCTGGCCTTAGAGAAGGAGCAGCAGATCCACAGCTCAGGGCATCTTCAGCTTGTGAGCACCGTCTTTTTCTTTGGAGGGAGAAGATAGGATGGCTCTTGTTTTGCTTTTTATGAGATATTTTCCTTTCCTGATGTATATCCGATGCCCTCAGGTACCAGAAAAAGCAAAGTTAGATCTGCAGACAGCACCCCAAAAAGTCCACAGGCTTTTAACTAGAGATATTTAACCAGAGATATTTCAACCTGTCTCCCACTAATCCTCTTCCTAGGATCGGGCACAGCAGTTCTCTCCTTTTATGAGCTTGCTCATCTGGCGTCCCTGTGATGCACTGGAAGGTGGTAAAGGCCCTTAAAAATGGGGAGCTTAGCTACAGGTGACACTTCTGTAGGGTCTGAGTACGTGTTCTCTGGAAGGTGTTATCCACATGCCGGTGCCTTGCCGTTGAGTGAAGTAAGTGGGTTTCTTCCTTTCTTTAGATTCCAGGTAGGAATAACCTGCATTCCTTATTCAAGGTTCAGGACAAAATTCATTCAGTCTCAGTGTTTTCCATGCTATTGCCCAGTATCCCCTGTAGCTCCTTCACATGCCTTGAAAGAAGGCCCTTCACCCAGGGCTTTGAAATCCTACCCGACTGCTGATGCTGACCAGTCAAGCCGCGTTGAATCAGTTGAACTGTGTATGGTTCGTTGACTCTGTAGTTTTGGTCATTGGCCAATACAACTGTGAATGAAGACCTTCGCTCATGCTTTTCTTTCTGGCACAATTGGTATAAAGAAATACTTGTTTCAAGCTGATTCTGCAAGCCGGCCACCCCACAGGCCAAGAAGATGCTGTATCCTCCTTCGTGTTTCTTTAATTAAAACCTTTTCTACTTTATTTCCTATTTTGTAAAAAAAAGAAAAAAGAAAAAAAAAGTGATGTCATTAAAAAAAAAAAGTTTTACTTTAGAAGTATGGATTCTTTTTAAAAAGCATAATAGCATTTTCCAAAAAAAAAAAAAAAAATCATCTTGGTTACCCAAATAGCTATATAACAAATGTAACTTCAAATTTTATAGTTTGATATGTGTGTACTTAAATTTTTTATGACTTTATACAATATAAATGAACATGTACTCTAGTTTAATATCCACAATGATATGATCTGTCGATCTGAAAACGCTGTCACTGAACACTCACTATGTGCTGTTCTGATACCTCAATAATGCTTCCCTTCCAGTGAGGTCCTATAACAAGAAATCCTATGAGAGTTCCACAATAAAAAGTCTAACAATCAGTACTATACCTAGAACTGCTGGAAAGCCCCCCTGTCACTTATTATGTCATCATACTGTCGGTGTCCATTGGCTACCCGAAAGTTCTATTTAGGGGGTGAAAAAGACTCAAAAATGTAGATTACATTGAAATGTTCTGAGTATCAATAATTGTATACACAAACTATTACAAATCATACCTGGAGCTTCTTTCAAGGTTGGGTAGATTGTTACACACTTTTAGAAAAATGATCATCTCTGTATGTGAATAAGTGTATGACAAAGGAAAATGGGTTTTTCAGGGAATACGCACTTCCTTACTAATACTCCCTTAATAATAGTTCTGTTGACCAAATAGTCTGTGCTTCTTTGGGATGCTTACAGTTCTTTGGTAAAAATATGGTTATTGATGATGTTCATTTTTAAAATATCTATTTCTGCATCACTGCAATATTTCCTTCACTTCTGTGTTCCTTATACGCCTAACGTGGGCTCCAGACCAGTTGCCTATTACAGTCTCTGCCTTTTTTTTTAAATGTTGATAATTTATAAACAGAAACATTTATAGTGAAGTTCCTCCTCTTGAAACTGAACTTGGTCTTTTTTCCTTTTTCCTGAAAGTTGATTAGCCATACTCACTAATGACTTTTTTCCTTAAAAAAAAAAAAAAAAATCATTAATTTTTGCCCTTGGTAGAATGAGGTTTCTTGGTCAGATGACTCCTCAGGGGTAATGTATACTTTTTCCAATAAAAGGGGTCAAGTAAAATTTTCTCATCTTCAGTCTTCCTCTGTGTGTAGTTGTTGGGTAGGACCAGAAACATGACCAGGAAGTCCTCCCTCACCTCTCTAAACTCTCTCTCTTGGGGGCCTACATAAATGTGGATAACAAAGAGATTGGCTAAACTCTGATTTTTCTAGAAGACAGCATTCCAGCCCAGCATGGTCCTTGCAAACTAAAAACCTGTTGGTTAATACTTTGTAAATTGTTAAGCAAAGCACCAAGACTGTGCCTCTCAACCTCAGCAAACTTCCAATGGCTCGTTTCCTCGGTAAGTGATGGGCACAATTTGAAGGAAGGGGTAGGAGAGAATATTTTTACTTGCATAATTAATTAATATTTGGCAGAGATAATTACTTTGCCTCTGATACGGAGAGTTCATCCTTTGCATGACTTAAGAAAATACTTTGTTATTACTATTCTCTGTTCTGGTTTATTAGATAGCCTTCCTGCTACTGGATTGATTAAAAGCCCATCATTTTCTTAACATGCTTTGTCAGCTGAAGGTAAGTTAAAAATAACAATTCAGGTACGCCTGGGTGGCTCAGTGGGTTAAGCTGCTGCCTTCGGCTCAGGGCATGATCTCAGGGTCCTGGGATTGAGTCCCACATCGGGCTCTCTGCTCAGCAGGGGTTTGCTTCCCTTCCCCTCTCTCTCTGCCTGCCTCTCTGCCTACTTGTGATCTCTGTCAAATAAATAAATAAAATCTTAAAAAAAAAAACAATTCAGTGCTAGCAAGAACTTAAAAAACGAAATCCTACATTAATTCCCTTGAATACTGGTGGTCTTGAGCGTGTAGCGTAAGTTCAGTAATGATCAGAAGCAGTTCCTAATCTTCAGTGCGCCCTGTCTTTCCCCTCCTCCCTACGGCTCTCCTTTTTGTTTGTTCCTAGTTGCCCCTTAGAGCTGCTTCCCCATCTCTGTGCTCTCTTGGGCAAAGGTATCTTGGCTCTTCTTTTCCTAGACCCTCACTGTTCCAGCTAATTTTTTAGCATTTTGTCAGGTTCCACAAAAACTGTTGCTTTGCATTCATTTCTTGAGGGAAGGTTGGCTTTTGCAGTTTAGTGTTGCTGCGGTAGAACCGCGAGCTGGAGGAATAATTCCTGTTTTCCCAGCAGTGATGCTCTTCTGCTCTTTACCTGCTTCACGGTTGCAAGTGTCCAGCAGGATGAGAACCGGTCTGTGCTCTCACTGGCTAACGAAAAGGCTCAGTGCGGTTACAGGAGCGCTGAAGCGTAACAGGCGTAGCTGTTGGAGTGTGTTTCCCAGACTGATTGGAGATCAGACCCATCACACCTTAAATCCCTAAGTGACTGTGCTGTATATGTTTTTGTACGTGTGCTCAGACCTTCAAATAAAAAGCAAACACAAAGCCACACCAGGCCTCTAGCTTGGCGTATTCTACGCTTCCCAGGTGATTCTGTTTCTGCTTTACTGGGCCAGCTACTAGGGGAACCCTAACACAACATGATAATGAATGCAGAAGACCTCAAAAAGGAGAATGAAGGGAAGTAGACCACGTCCCCAAGCATGCCTCTTTGGCATAAGAATTGTTTTTAAGGAACAACAGACACAGCAAAAGCAGGGGTTACCTTTTGTAATGAAATTAGTAAGCAAATCTCCATTTGTAAGGGTGTCTCCCTCTCTGTATTAAAAGGAGGAGGACCCTCAATCACAAGAAATGCTTATGAGGAGGAGCCCAACTTACATCTGCATGTCGACCTTACCATACATTTCCTTGTAGCTCCCCATAATTGGCCTGTCCCACCCCCAACACCTTTCTCGTGTGGGGAGAAAAGTAGGGTGATAGCCTGGCCCATTTTAGAGGGTTACTCAGTTTTCCTGCGTTTCTCCCATGTTTACAGAAGGTGTACACATTATTAAACTGTTTTTCTCCTGTTAATCTATCTTTTATTACAGGGATGGGATCCCCACCCAACAATCTAGAAAACAAGAGGGGAAGTTATTCTTCCTCCCCTAGAGTTTGGTGACCCATCATGGACTTGCTGAAACAGCATACTCCCCCTGGAGCCTGCAGACAGGATCCTGGAAAACTGGCAGAAGCTGGCAAAGGGTAAGAGAAGCCTTACCAACATAGCTCCCCTAGCTGTCTCTCTGTGCCTAGTTGAGAGAGGAAGGGAAAATTTCACCTTCTTCATTCTTTACAAATTTCCATTACCAGGAGAAAATATTTGCATGAACAGTTCTTTGTGTGTAGAGACTCTGGTAAAGATTCTTCTTGTTGATCCCTTGTTTTCTGTTGGTCCCTTTCTTTCCAAAGACGGTCGTTGTTTTCTGTTGTCTCTTGTGTGTCATTTGTCGGAAAAAGGAGAACGATAGGCCAGACATTTTCCTTTCATTTTTGTGTCTTGAGAGCTTGGCTTTTTGACCAGTGAGAGTACTTCCTTGGTCTCCACTAGAGGGAAGATGCAAGTATGGGTTTAAACGTGACAGCCAGCCAGATAGGCTGGGGATCCAGGACATGAAGTGAGAAGCCACTGTGCCAGCTCTCAGGGGAGTTTATCTTAGGGGTTCCCAGTCCATAAGGGACGAGTTTTCTCAACCTTCATTGTCTCGGTGCCAGAAAAATCCCATTCTAGCAGCATGTGTCGAGGATCTAGAACTGGAGGTGTCTCACCTTCTCATGGGATACAAAAGACATCCTTTCACTATATCATTCTTATGGCCTGTGACAAGGGAAGGTCTTTGCTTTCTTACATTAACCCTAACAGTGAACTTCCCGGATTTGTAAGGACTGCATCTTTTCCAGCATAGGGTAGGATACCTCTTGTCTGCCCAAAGAGGGCACCTCTTGCATCCATGGTTAAGCCATAAAATAGGCTTATGAGTTTGAGTCCCTTTGGAGGTTAATACAAGATTCTACTCATCAATAGCCAGATGATGACTCATTTGAATTGGAAAGACTTAAATATTTGAAAAAAAAATTTTTAGATCTCAATCTAAATGGTTGCCTCACCGGTATCTAGAAAAGGATCAAACTGAAAAGAGGACATGGAGGAATATAGCATCAGCCTCAAGGACTCTCTTAACAAGAGGAAAGTGCAAAGCACTTTTTCTTCACTTTCAGAAGATTTCTATCAGCTTTAGAGAAGAGGTAGATCAGTGGCCGTTTACAACTCCACTCACAGAGTCCTCGACTGGCTGCTCAGGGGTCATCTTCTCACCCATGTTCATGCTGCAGTGATCGGACAACCCAGCCAGGCCTTTGGGGCAGACTCCCCTCACAGAGGAACTGGATGACCAGAATTTCTCCCAGGCCTTCCTGCAAATGCTCAGGAAATGGATTGGCTAAGGCTGATGTGCGGTGACTGATAAAAGCAACAGTAAGTCTTTTCACCCTAAAGTGAGTTGGTCCCAAGTTGGAGTCTACGCTCAGAAGAGGAGAGCATTCAGAGGTTCTTGTTGAATGTTTCATCTACTCTTCACACGGGTATACTGCGTTAAGCCCTGAAGTTCCTGGACATAGGACTCTTGATTTCCATCTTAGTTGAAATGGAAATCTTCCCCAGTAAGGATATAAAAAAGCAAATCAAAGATAATGTAGTTGGATGGGTGTGTCAGCCCCATAATGCATTCAGGCTCCTCTACTTCTTCGAGGAATTAGAAATACCATCTTTTGTCTTAAAAATCTTTACAAAACTAGGGGCGCCTGGGTGGCTCAGTGGGTTAAGCCGCTGCCTTCGGCTCAGGTCATGATCTCAGGGTCCTGGGATCGAGTCCCACATCGGGCTCTCTGCTCGGCAGGGAGCCTGCTTCGCGCTCTCTCTCTCTCTCTCTCTGCCTGCCTCTCCATCTACTTGTGATTTCTCTCTGTCAAATGAATAAATAAAATCTTTAAAAAAAAAAATAAAAAAAAAAAAAATCTTTACAAAACTAGAAATGCAGTTCTAGAAGCACTACAAAGTCCATCCATCGATACCAATCCCAGAGCCTCCCCTCTTCATCTCAAGATGCTTGCAGTTACTACATAAGATTGGAATATTGGAAATGGAATTGTCCTTCACCTAAGAAAAGGAAAACTTTTAATAGTAATTACTTTAGACTTCTGGTAGTAGGCAAATATGCCCCAAGGGCCCTGGAGACAACTTGGATACTTTCCCTTTTCCTTTGATGTAGATTTTCTACCCCCCATCTTCACTAGGACCTGAGAGCTAGCTCTTCGAAATGAAAACTTTGGGGAGATGATTCTCATTAGAAGGAGAAAAGAAACTTTTTAGAAATTGGGCACATTTTTTTTTTTTAAAGTGGCTTCCATACAAATCTCAGTAAAAAAGCCTTTGCCTTCTGAGTTAGCCATAAGTAAACTTAACTCATTCCATCTTCCAGAAACACAATTTGGATCCAGCTGTTCTTTTTTCTTTTTTTTTTTCCCCTTCTTTAAAATTTTATTTATTTATTTGACAGATCACAAGTAGGTTCCCGATGCAGGGCTTGATCCCAGGACCCTGGGACCATGACCTGAGCCAAAGGCAGAGGCTTAACCCACTGAGCCACCCAGGTGCCCCACCAGCTGTTCTTTTCTAAACTACTGACTTGTGTGTTATTTTACCAGATTCATAGTTAAAATGTTACAACGGCAGGTATAAGGTCACTGTTTGTATCTATGTTTATGTGTGTCTGTGTGTGTTGTAGATAGAATATTTTTTGGGGGGGCCGCCTGGGTGGCTCAGTGGGTTAAGCCTCTACCTTTGGCTCAGGTCATGATCCCAGGGTACTGGAATCAAGCCTCACGTCAGGCTCTCTGCTCAGCAGGGAGCCTGCTTCCTCCTCTTCTCTCCCTGCCTCTCTGCATCTCTATCAAATTTAAAAGAAAAAAAAATTTTTTTTTCTATGATCTCTATCAAATTTAAAAGAAAAAAAATTTTTTTTTTCTTTTTTAACCTCCAGATGGTATTGCCAAAATTAATTTGTAAACTAGCTCTACTCTTGGTTGGCTCAAATTCATGTGATCTGGGAAAATATTCAATAAGTAAAAGCCAGTGTAATTTGGTTAATTGAAATAGGTATGTCTTCAGGATTGTCAGTTTTGTATGTAATGCAGACATACAACTTTTATTCTACCTGGTTTATTAGTCAAATGAGTTCCTTTTACCTGTTATAAAACTTGTCAGCAAGAAAACTAAAAGAATGATGGCCTTAATGTCTTTAGCAATCATCTCAGTATGATTATGAACAAGTGAATTAAGTAGATTTAAGTGGGATTAAAGTTTATAAATGAAATTTTCAACAGTGATATTTTATGACATAGAAGATATGCTTTCAGATCTTTAAAATAGCTTTAAAATAGCTTCCAAAATCTTTTTGGTAATTGTAACCTATAAAATTTTCCCAAGTTAAATGATGGAAATTCATTGGAATATCTAAACTTCCAAATATGATAAAATACTGGAACATTACTGAATGCAGGTTTTTTATATTTTTGGCTTAATACAGAAAAACTAAATATATTTGGGTGTATTAGTAAACATCTTGTACCACACTGAAAAATTATACTATGAAGCAGCATATGCTTCAAAAATTACGGAATGTATTCATAAATTTGCCAAACTACAGTTCATAACTGCTTCTTAGTTCTAGAAATTAAGGTTTCAGAGGGTTGGGAATACTTGTTAACATATGTAATTAAAACCTCTCTGTATGCAAGGGAAGTAAGATGTGGTTTGGGTTCAGAAAATGTATGAGATACAAAGATGCATTCTTGTTACAGGAAAGAGTAGTATCCTGGAGTAGACCGAGTTGTTTCAGAAAAGGAAAGAGGAGAGTAAGGGAAATGAATTGGGTATAGAAAGTTGGGAAGAGAAAACTGTGTATGATTAAGCTAGCTAAAATGGTATGAATTCATACACGTGTAAACATAAACTTTAGCATCAATAGTATACTCGAATAAAACTAAAACTTGGTTTTCTTCCATCTCCTGAAGGTGTAACTGAACCAACTTGAGTTTGTTCCTTGGCCAGTCAAGATAAACAGTACACCCAGTTGGGTTGTTGGACAAAGTAAAATGTGCAGCAAAAAAGGAGTTCACAGGGCATAACCTCCAAAGCTATGACTCCCTGAGTAAGTGTGCATGGGTTCCTTTCCTTTAGGGTTAGGGTGAATATTTTAAAAAGGGGCTCTCTTGGGGCACCTGGGTGGCTCCGTCGGTCAAGTGTCTGACTCTTGATTTTAGCTCCGGTCGTGATCTCAGGGCTGTGAGATCGAGCCCTGTGTCAGGCTCTACTCTGGACATGCTGCCTGCTTAAGACTCTCTCTCTCCCTCTCCTCATCCCCCAGCTCATGGGCACATGCTCACTTGCTCTCTTTCTCAAATAAATCTAAAAAAAGAAAAAAATTCATATCCTCTAAAAAGGATGGATCTCTTGTCCTCAGATGTGGAGGCAGGCATGAGATCCCGCAAGCACTTTAAGGAAAGATGTCTACACTACATTGTATGTTATGTAAATGAGGTTGTGCTCCTCGTTAGGTGGAGATTTTAGTATTACAATGAGGTATAGGTAGTTGTCCATCACTCAAGAGGACACTCTGTGGTCCAAGGGCCCAGGTGTGAGCCAGGGGTTAAGCTCAAGCTGGTTTGGGTGGTGTGGGCCTGCTGGAGGTCTTATCAGGACCTTCCCTGTGCTATTGGCCTCTGCCTGAGTCAATAAACTGGAAAGAAGAGCTTAAGGAGAAATGTAGAACAAAGGTCGCTGAGTACAAGCAAGGGGCTGTAATGGTGAGGGCTTGGGTTCCAGCTGGTAACAAAAAGACAATGTTCTTTCTGACTTTGGTCCGCTCCTGAGAAAAAAACTGTGACAGGTTTTTCTCTACCTTTCAAGCTGACTGGACAGCAAAAGATTTTGTGTTTTACTGAAGTAATTTCCTGTGTTTCATGTTATCTTTATCATCAATTTTTTGATTACTTAAGAAAACCCAGGCTTCTCAAGAGTAAGAGCCCAGTTTTGCTCACAACTATGTAAGCTTCTGTATTTGCCTTTGAAATCTTTTGTCACTTTGGTTAAAATAGGTAATCAAGTATTGCTTCTAAATTCTGGTCAAGTATTCAAAACTATTGAGCTTTTTGAAGAGCTGAAACTCAAATTCTAAATGAAATCATTTAAAAAAGATTTTATGTACTTATTTGAGAGAGGTAGCATGAGAGGGGGGAGGATCAGAGGGAGAACCAGACGCCCTGCTCTAGGGAGCCTGGTGTGGACTCCTCCCGGGCTCCAGGATCACGACCCAAGCCAAAGGCAGTTGCTTCACCAACTGAGCCACAGGCACCCTAAATGAAGTTTTTTTGACCTTGAAATAACTAGGGATGTTCCAGAGGGCCCCTAGAACATCTCAAGATTTGTTTCTCTCCTTGTTAAAAGAGCTATTAAACTAAAAAAAAAAAAAAAAAAGCTATTAAACTAATTAGACTTCTATTAAATTACATGGGAAGCACTCCCAAGTAAGAGATACTAACCTTTGCTTCGGTTGTATTTGTATGGCTACAGGTCATTAACATAAATGTTCCAGAAATTGTAATTCCTAGAAATCTGTTAGGTCGTCACCACTTGTAATTCTACTTATTATCAGTTGCACAATAGTGAACTTTCACTAGATCTTTAGCCACGGCCATTTTTAAAGTGTTGCTATTTATAGGAGTGATGGTCTGCTTTTCCAAGACGGCTTCATAACCAAGGAGATTCATGGAAAAAACTCTGACAAATACAGGTGTCTGATAACTTTCAAATCATCCATTGAACTTCTAAAACTCTATGGAAAAAGTGGAATTACAAAATTGCTAATACGAGACCAAGATAAGCAAGGAAAACATGCGATTGAATGAACCAATAAAGAAGATTTTAATTTTTATGACTTTGAAATACTAGTTATTTCCAGACTTAAGGGAAAGCTTTTTATTTTTTCTTAAGCTACCTTTGACTTAGAGCAATTTGGTAAAGTATGTATTAATGAACAAAAAAAACCAATTATTTTTTTCTCCCTACCTGGTCCCTCTAGAATTTGGAAACTCATAGGGACCCTTCTGATTTCCATGGCAATATGGTCACTTGTCAAGTTCAATAAGCATCTGTTCTTTTAAGAGGACGCAGTTAGAAACACTGGTTATACTACCAAGACTTTGAGTGGACTGTCATATCTGAGAATGTCCATAGAATCAGACATGACTGTGCAGTTTTAAGAAGGTTAGTTTGACTTTATGGAGTTGGTATGACCCCTTTATAGGGTTTGAGGCAGCCTTACCCAATAAGAAAGGTTACTTTCTGGCAGGTGCAGGAACCATAGAATATTTGGGGGAATCTTAAGAGAGGAACTAACCTAAATCTATAGGTATTATAGGCAACATGAGGGTAAGTTCCAATCTGAGATTCCTTATGATAAGTTCCAGTAAGTTCCAAAATTTCAAAGAGCATATACGGTCAACCACTACTTGTTATGTAAATAATCAGGCCAAGTGTAATTTTGTTATTATCTTTGGCAGAAGTGGGGATGCTTACAGAGAAAGATGATGCTTCAGTGGAAACTCTACTACACCCCTGTGAGTATCAGATTCTAGTTGTGTTGTCTGACGTTTCATTATTTACCTGTAAATGGAATTCTTCTAGTTTCCTTGCATAATCTTGCTAGAGACCTCCTCAAAGTAACATTCCCAATTTTACTCTCTTTTGACTTGGAGTCACTGAAAACAAACTGCATGAAATTCCTGGAAATTTGATTTGATTATGTCGTGCTATAATGTTATCACTTATAATTCTAGTTACCTTAAAATGTAGGCCACAGAAGTAACCAGATGTCCTTGTCAGCTGCATTATCGTGAACTCTCATCAGATCTTTAATATTGGCCATTTTGTAAGTCTTTTGTCAATTACAGAAGTTATTTCAGAACGTTTTGCAAAAGCGTGGAGCCAAGCCCTGCAAACTGAATGTGAATGACTTGCTGTAAACGCCACAGAAATGCCCCAGTAGCTCATGTTTACAGTCTTCGTGCCTGTTACCTTGTGGGCCAAAGTTGACCTCAACACCTGACGACAGAGACATTCACGCTGCAGAAGATCCTTTGACCCCAAGTAGAAATCTTCTGACTGGCTGCCCTCAGGGGAGAGATTCAGTGCATGATTTGCTCCAACCATTACCCTTTTCCTCCCCCCCCCCCCATAGAAATGCTGATTAAATCCCTGCTTGCACTGTAGAGGCCTAGCTGGGCTTCCACCTGCCCCTCCAGCTCCCCAAATGAACCAGCCTGACCTGTTCCCAAGACCGAGACTGGTTCCATGAAACTACGGAACAGTCTGTCAATCCACTCAGCTTCTGGACTGTGAAGGTAATTTGAAGTTTCAAAGGCAGACCCAAAGGGGAGCAGATCGTGGCACCCCAAAATATGCCTCTTTGGCATAAGGATGATTTTGATCTAAATATTTTTAAGAAACAGGAGATCCAGCAAAAGCTCTGAAAATGTGGCAAGAGCTACCCTTTTATGAGGGAAATTGATATGGATAAGGGAACTCCCCATTTGTAAGGGTCTCTCCTGCTCTGAACCAGAGAGAGAAGGAGCTCTCTACATCCTAACACCCTTACTCTTGTTTACTGGGCTAACCGCTCATAGGTGACTCCTCCTCCCCCAACATATTTAGCTGGAAAAGGTACTCAAGGGGAGAACCTAGCCTATTTGGGACTTAATCAGTTCTTCTGGGTATCTCTCCTGTACACAGAGGCATAGTATTAAACTAATAGTATTAAACTAATGTGGTCCCCCTCTCCCCGCCTCATTAATCTGTTTTGTGTGGGGATCTCAGCCAGGAACCTAGAAGGTAAAAGGAAATTTATTTTGCCTCCCCTACAGGGACAAAGTTTGATTTAAAAAAATGCTGTGACTTTCATAGTTTATATCAACCATGAACTCAAAGAAACACAACATAACCCATAACATAATGGCAGAATGGTATATTCTTAGCCTCCGCAGAAAGGCACAGAATCCATGGTTCCAACACCAAATCTGTGGTGGCCCTCAGAACTTTGGCAGGGGTGACATTACATTTGTTACACAATTTAGGCTTTTAGCCATTTTATAAGTTTACAAGACCACCAGAGACACTATATGTATATACACACACATACATATATAATCAGTCATATACACATGCGCACAAACACACACATTTTTCACCAATACAACATCTGTGCTGTCTAGAGGCCATTTATGTCAGCTTCGACTGCATGGTGATCAAATTATGGCAAAACTAAGATACACTGACATAGTCATTAATTTGGCTTAAGAAATAACACACAAAAATGTTAAAAAATCTTTGATGGCATGTTAAATGCATACTTCAGCATGAAGAGAGAAAACCACTCAATTTAAAATCTCTAAATTACAAGATTTAATAAAAAGCTTCAAACCCATTAACTTTTAAACAACAACAAAAAAATGCCACCCATCTTAATCCTAGAGGTCTCAAGGCATGATCTATAAATTAACAGACCCTTCTGTTATAGGTTGTGTTAAGGACTATTATTAAACATCCTTTAACTTAAAGCAACAACATGTTAAATCACAGTGGCTTTTAAAATTTCTATAAAATACCAAATTCAAAACTTACACAAAATCTCATAGCCAAGTCAAGAAAAGAAATATAAAAACAAAGGCTTTGAAAAAGTTGGCTGAACTCCAGCATCTCAGACAGTCCATCACCCGTCCCTGGGGCCTGGTGCCGCTGGCTGGGTGGGTGGCTGGCTGGGTGGGTGACGTCACAAGCAGTGGCAGACAAAAGGGAGGAGCTCGCAGATCCTGTCCTGTGGGATGGATGAGGTGTGGCCGGCAGCTTTTAAACCAAGTTGAACTCCCTCAGGTTGAGTTGGAGAATTGTGTCCTTCACAGCCGCGAACACAAAGCGGATATTCTCCGTGTCTGTAGCACATGTGAAGTGAGAATAGATGACTTTCTCTTTGTCAGGATTCTGATCTTGGTAGAGCTTCAGGATAAAGTCTCTGGCAGCTTTGACATCCTGCTTCGGTCCTAGTCAAGAGTGCGGGGACAGGAATGAAGAAAGCTCCTAGTGGGCTAAAGTGCCCACTGCTATCTAAAAAGTGTAATTTAAAGCAATTTGTTGAAAAACAGTGACCCTACATTCTGGTTTGGGCCACTCAGGCAGACAGAAGTGGACTAGGGGCAGGGGAAGGAAGAGCACAGGACTGGGACTGGACGCCCAGGTCTGATGTTAAGCGTGAGGGCTCTCCCCACTAGCTGACGCAGGTGAGGAAGGCCAGGGCAGCGCCCGGGAGGCGCCCTCAAGTGCAGATGAGGTTGAGGGGAGCGTGAGCAGGACTTCCCCAAAGAGGATGTGCCTGAGCTGGGTCTTGGAGGACAAGGTGGAGTTCCCAGGGGTTGGCATGTGTGGAGGGGTGGAGGCAACAACAGAACCGTGCACCTGGAGCTTCCATGGAAAAGTCTGTGAGGGGCAGATCGGGGAGGCCCCCGGGCTCTGTCAGTAACGCTGGTCGGATGCCAGGGAGGACAGCAAGAGGGACACTTACTTACCTGTGTATTCTGGAAAGTAGCTAATTAGATGAGAGTACATGATTTTCTCCTCCAAAAGATCCTTCTTATTTAAGAACAAAATCACAGATGAGTTCAGAAACCAGGGATAGGTAATAATGGTTTTAAATAAGGCTTTGCTCTCCTCCATGCGGTTCTAAGTGAGAAACAAGGGACTTAGGGTTAAGAAAGAAAAACAGTACTTTGGAAGCACCAAGCCAGATTGCTGGTACCACCCATGTGTCCCCTCGCCCAGCTGCCACACCACTCTCCGTGCTGAAGCTGGTAAGCACAGGGCACCCCCGATCCCCAGGACACCAGGCCTTGAGCTTCTCTTTCCCCCACTTCCGCTCTGACTCTCAAACACCCCCTCCTGAGTCTGTTCTCCTGAAGCACCCCCAATAAACACACAAAATATAAGGCTTTTGTGAAACTTGGAAAAAGGTTTATGCCCATATTTGGCAAAAATTTTCTGTTAAATTATTGGGATTACCAAGTGGTGAAAATGCATAACGTAGACCTGTAACTGGGGGTGGGCTTCCAGACCCCAGGAGGGAGGGTCCTCTGGGACTGACGCTACTGCGCCCCTTCCCTGGGCCGCACCTCACAGGTGGGTAATACAGGTGAGGTGTGCTCGGGGAGCCGGGTCCCCATTTTATGGATGAACATTCTAGTGCTCATAAATTTAAATTAGGTCCCAAGTCCATGTAATAGTAGGATCCGGTCCAAATTATGTAGAAAAAGAGTAAAAAATTAACAATAGACATTGGCAGGAATATATCAAATGTTCCTAATTTAGGGAGGGTACCCAGGGCACACAGAAATCTTAGCTGGTGACAACAGTTGTTCTAGATTGTACTCTGAAGTATTTTTTTTTATTTTTTCAGTCAGCTCTGCAGAGCCCACTGTGGAGCTTGAAGTCATCCCCTGACATCAAAGCCACATGCCCCACCGACTAGGCCAGGCACGCCTGCTCTCAAGGATTTCTAAGAGTAAAGAAATAAGAACTTCCCTTTATAGAGGGCAGCGGTCAAAGCCGTGAAAGCCTTGCACGCTCACTCCAGAGGGCTAAGTCTGTCTCCCTGCAACTCCTGCATACCTCGGCCCGTTCTTCTATGCAGCCCGTTCTTGGCAGTTAAGATCTGGAAATCATTACCCGACAGGTAACCCCTCAGTTGTTTTTAAAGCTTTAAAAAAACTTATTATGGTCTTACCAATAATGGTCTACAAGGAAGTTGACCCTTGAACATTGCAGGAGTTAGGGAGGCTGATCGCCTGGCACAGTTGAAAATGTACATATAACTTTTGACTCCCCCAAAACTCGACTAATACCTTACTGTTGACCAGAGTCTCACCAAGAACAATTAACACATTTTATGTGTAATGGATGTTATATTCCATATTCTTTCACTAAAACTAGAGAAAAAAATGTCATGAAGAAAATCCCAAGGTAAATACACTTACTGTATCATATTTATCGGGAAAAAAAGCTCATGTGTAAATGGACCCGGGCAGTTCAAACCTGTGTTGTTCAAGGATCAGCTATACATGAAGAAACAATTCCTGTAAGCCCAGTGTACACATCACATATCTACCCGCAGGAGGGCGAGTCTGGAGGGGAATTCCTCTCCCAAATACCTTGTGGCTTTTAGGAGAGGAGAAAATGTCTAATTTGTAAGCGTACTAGGTTGAGGCATTGGTCCCTTGTGCCCCCTGAATAATCTTTTGAGTTTCCAGAGAAACATCATTAAGTAATCCTGAGACAAATTTGGAGCTCAATTTTCGTATTGATAACTTGAAGCCTTTTCCTTTTTAAAAAAAAAAAAATGTCCCTCCTGGAAAAGCTGGGTGGCAGCCAAGATTCTTCTTTGTACAATGAGACCAGTAAATGGGCTAATCCTCTCCTAATTAGCTAATGTAACTCTGCTCCTCAGAGAAAAGCCTGCTCTCGAGAAATACAAAATATAATTTGTTCATAGTTACTGCCTAATCCTGGGCAGAATGCTTTACTGGTTTACTACCATGACCTAGAAGGAAGAGACATTTTTCTAGAAGGTCAGGATGTCTCATGCAAGGCTGGGGAAAAGACAGGGGGAGGACAGTGGTATCGCACAGCCCCACCTCCCAGAGAAGGGACAGCGACGGTTGTCCTCGCGCTCTGGGCAGATGTGGTTGCTGCAGTCCCCCACAGCTGGCACTATGGCAGCTCTGCAGAGGACTCAATGTCTGGCCAGGGAGCGTCGGAACAGCTCTAAGCAATTCACACCACCGCTTAGCTCAGTTAGGACCTCATTTGGAAGCCCTGTGGAGAAAGACTGGGAAGCCTGTTCCCACATGCTTATGAGAAAGAGCACTGCTCAACTTTGGCTGTGCATGAGCACCTCTGAGGGGCTTGGCAAAGATAACCCGACTTAAACCCAAGAAATACAAATCTCTACTGTGACTTCCAAAAGATGGTCTTTTCTGGAAACCTCCCGGGGGATTCCAAAAATGCATGCAGCCAGGACTGAGAACCAGTGCTTTCGGGAGGCTCTTCTACCCTTGGCAGCACCTGAGATCCCAAGCCAGGCTCAGCCCACCCCCACCCCAACTGCATCAGAGTCTGGAGCTGGACCCCTGTGCCAGGTTCCTCTTAAAGATCCCCAGGGAATTCCAGGGCAGTGATTCTCAAACTTTCATGTGTATTTGAATTAGCTGGAATCTGGTTAAAATACAAGTTGTGATTAGCCCAGCATGGGTCGATTGGGCATTCATTTCTAACAAGCACGAAGGTGATGCTGGTCCTCTTAATTCCAGAGGCTACACTTGGAACAGCAAGATAGTGTAACCTCCAGAACAGAACCTAAGGCCAGAGCAGGCCGGCTTCTTGCAAACACTCAGCTGCCCCTCCCCACCCAGCATACCTCGTTGTCACACTCAGCCAGGACCTGGTCATATTCACTCAGCGCAACCAAAAAAATAATGGAGGTGACACTCTCAAAGCAGTGAATCCATTTCCGTCTCTCAGATCGCTGGCCACCAACATCTACCATCCTGTTCGGCACAAACACAGGGCATCCAAAGGTTGAAACACATGGCTCTTTGGAGATGGACAGGAATCGTCATATCGTGTAAGTCGGCACTCCTTAGGTTCTTCGATAATGTTTTAGAGTGGAAAGGGGGCCTAAGACGCCAGTGTTGAAGCACCGCTGCTTTCTGCGGAGAGGGACCCCAGGGGCTTCCTAGCGAAGGAGGCACCAAAGGTAAGGGAGGTTACTGGAGACAGTGCCGCGGTCACTCGGGGAGCCTGCTCGGGGACACCAGTCTGGAAGCAGCTGCATTCGTCCGGGCAGAAAGCACAGGCATCACGTAAGTGTCCCTCTAAGCCCAGGGACCAGACACGGGAGGGGCAGAAAGGCAGGTCCTCTTCCCGGCCCCCCAACTCCGCCAGCTGCCTCCCCGCTGCCTGTTTCCCACCGCTCCTCAGACTCACCCACCAGTCCACAGGACGTGGAAGCCACCCCTTCTGGGCTGTAAGACCTGGAGGTCTCCGCCATCCCCTGTGGCAACCCGAAGGCTCTACCCGGAGCTTTGGGAAAAGACTCAAGGGAGTCAGAGCCCAAAGATGGCTTGTAAGCACGACGCTGCAGGAGGCAGGCAGTTTACAGAAATGAGTCAAGTGGGTCTCTCCAGAGTAGAACAGCAGGCAGCCTCGAGAATGCTCAGGGCCCCGGCTAGAGGCTTGACCGCTAGGCAGCTGCAGGCAAGCACCGCCAGGAAGAAGTGCAGGCCCCCACCAGCGCCTCAACCTTTCAGGAGCAACCAGGGATCAAATGTTAGCGAAATGGGCCAGTGCTTAAATACTGGCTCAAAAGTGCCTTAGAAAACACCAAGTGGGCCACAGAGAATACAGCTGGGGACCAGATTCAGGGTTCAAAAGTAGCTGGCAGCACCGATTCTAAAAAGCTCACAGTCATAAATCCGTGGGGACCCAGATGCAGATTTTCAAGGGGCTGGGCCAGGGGGCTCCCCAGTGCCACAATGCTCCAGCGGCCCGGAGGTGAGATGGGGTTCACAGACAGGACCTGGGCATGGCAGGACTGGACTGGTGTCGTCTCCACTAGAAAAGCATCATGTAAAAACACTGATGGGGGGAACAAGGGAATGAATGGGTATAAAAGTGCTCTGAAATGTTCTGAGAACAGGAAGGCGAGTTCCTCTCTGATCCAGGACTGAGACCTCTCGTCGTGTTACACACTGAGATGGGGAGGGTCAGATGCCTCTAGGAGACCGATCCCTTGGAGGAAAAACACACTTAAGAATCCCTCCAGGGACTTCCAAGGCCACACAGATTGGGAGGAGCATGTCAGGGCGACCGTCTTACCGAAAGATGATGTTTTCCAAGTCAAACGGATACTCAATGATGCCGGTTGTGGGCACGCGGACGCGAAGCACGTCTTGCTGCGTCGGCACGAACGAGGGCATGGCGATGCGGTCAATGTCCGTCAGGTAGCTGCGGTACCAGACGCCGAGGCGCCACGACTCATTTCAGACCAGAGAGAAACGTCCACCCTGCGACTCCCAGCACCCCCACGAGGTTCATGGGTTCCATCCGTGCCCACCTGGAGAGCTGGTGCTGCACGGTCTCCCCACCCCCCAGCTATGTTTGGGAGAGAATATGGATCAGAAGCTTCCATGAGTCCTCTGGGAAGTCTGGGAATAATGCCTTCCCTTCCTCCAGGCTCTAAGCGTTCCCTCTCTCTGGCCAGTGAGGGAGCCAGCGGGTCAGAAGCAAGGGATGTTGGGGTCTGGTCTCTGCCCTCTCGGCTGCCTTCCTCCTTCAAAGCCCTCCCCCCCACACGCACCCCCACCCACGAACATCATAGGACGGAGATGCTGTTCTTAAAGTCTCTGCTCAATGACTTTGAGTTTCTATGAAAATACAAAGGTATAATACAGGTCAACTCAAAGTTCTTTCAAAATTACAAGATCAAGTTTACTGTTTATTGGGACATTAAACATCTAAAATCAGCCAACACTTGTCTCAGATTGTTTTTGGCTGCAGAGTAAAATTCCTAAGCTGAAAACAAATTACTTTTTCTGTTTTCTTGCTTTTTAACTTCAAGACCATTATACAAGGCATTTTTGAGTCAAAGAACTGTAACCCAGGCCCTGGCCAGCGATGGAGGGGGTGCTTCGGGGCGTCCTGCCCAGCACGGCTTCGCCGCTCCTCCCCCTGCACAGCGGAGGCTGCTGAGTGAGGACCTCAGAGTGCGGTGCTGAGCAAGGGGCATGAACGGGAACCGAGGGGGAGCTCAGGGTGGCAGGCGGGCCATATCCATTGCGCAGCCTTCCATACAGGAAGCGAACCCCCCTCCATCGGGCCATCTGTCACCAGAGGACAGAGAACACAGGTTGGCCCCCAGCAGCACACACTGAATTGTTCTGAACTGAATGCCTGTCCCAGTAAGTAGACAGCTCTGGCACAGCTGCGACCCCCGTGGACCTGGACTGAGTCAGCGCGGCAGTTCCCCAGCTGGGGCAGCTGCTGGCATATGGCGTATGAGCGCAACTCTCTGGGGCAGCACGGTCCCCCTAGCGGTTTCCTACATTCCTCCGAGCAGCTCCAGAGCCTCCAGGGGGCTCTTCCCCGTGGCTCTACGTCCAGAGCCCCAACCACTCCCCAGAACATTCACAGAGGTAAAGGACACTGGGTGGCCTCAGGGAAGGGCCAGAGACGCCCTCACAGATGAGCAGTTGGTGCCCCTCGGCAGCTGTCCACAGCTGTCCACCCTCCTCTCTGGGACACTGCCTACCTGCCTTCTGGCTCTTTCCTGAGCCAACCCCAGACCTCTTCGGGGCTTCTTTTATTTCCTTTTCCTCCTTGGCTGCTCTACCCCACCTAAATGTCCCTGTAATCAGATTGGTTGTGCCAGCCTGGGGTAGTAGCCTGAAGCACTCAGCCTGGCACTAGAACCAAAGGGAGACCATGGACACCGGAGGTGAGACTACAGGTTTCCTCTCCTGCTGGCTGCCTTGTCCAGACGATCGGGGTGAACTGCCCCCCCCACACCAACTTGGAGGGCAACAACCACCCCCAAAGGGAAGGGGAAGGGATCCTGAGGCCTTCAGAGGCTGGGAGAGGACGTGGGGCAAAAGGGAAAGAGCTGAGCTCCAGAAGCAGGAAGAACCGCCTCTTCAAGCAGCAACGTGACCAATCTATTTGTCCAGGGACCTAGCGGACAGAGGCACTGCCTCCGGAAATTCGGAAACGAAATTCTGTGATCACCTTGCGATAATTTGCATGCAGGACCATCTATTTTCTCTTACTTTAGGGTTTAATGATTTAAAACCAGAGCTTTATGAATCAAAACTAGAGTGCGGAGGTCATCCCAGGGAGTCATTAAGCAAAAGGCTTGTGGACTGAATGTCCTCAGTGCTGGGCCTGCAAAATCTGTCTTAGCCACCAGAGGGCAGCACCAAATCAGGTCTGGAGCAGGCCTATTGATTTTAGATTTGAGGGCAACGGTTCCTGCTGTCGTCTACTGATCAGGAAACCAGAAGGCGGAGGGATCTGGTGAGGAGGCAAGGAGAAGCCAGAGGCAGTGGTAGTCTTTACTCAAGTCACAAGATTTCAGCAGCCCAGATGAGATGAGCTCCCTCCAAAGAACCTCACATTTGATTGAGCTTCTCGTTGAATGAGAGAGGCTTCGAACACAGCGAAGAAAGGTGGGTATGGACAAGGACAGAGATCTGGGGGGTCCACGGTTTTTAGGAAGTGGCAAGACACACACCAAAGTCAGAGGGGGATAGTGACAAGCAGGAAGGGGGTAGTGTTGCCGCGCGCCCGCATTTTACAGGCCGCTCCTTTCTCCCCAGTGAGAGGCTTCTTTGAAACAGGGACAACGTGTGGCTGGGCTCTGCACTCACTATTTGGCCGAGTCTGACAGCTGGTACTCCCTTCTCCTGTCGTAACACTCCTGGATTCCTGGGTCCTCCCAGAGCTGCTTGATGGCCTCCACCTGGTCCCTGGACAGGGCGCAGACCTTGTCCACTTCCACTTCTTTGATCAGCTGGGCATTTTCCTGCATGAAGGAAAGAGAACCTGTCACTGGGTGAAGGAAGGGAAGCCACCCCATTGGTGACATAGGGACAAGACTTCCCCAAGGGAAATGGATTAGGGCTATGGATTAGGGACAATCTCCACTCACACACAAGCCCTGCAGTGGCAGCTCCCACCCGTGTAGACGATGTGGCTGCTTCACTCAGGGAGAGCCACACAGAGACGCGGACCTATGGCTTTTGGTCCTATCAGCCTCCAGGGGCCAATGCCACTGGCATTCAGCACCCACTGGTGAACAGAGAAACCCAAGAGCCATGGATCATCACTGTCATTTGAACATCTGCCTGGCAGGCAGAGCAGTCTGAACTGTTCTCATTGTCCGGGCATCTCAGGGGTGGGGTGGCAGGTGAGGCAGCAGTAAGAGAGGGCCTGGGCTGCAGAGAATAGACAAACACTAATCTTACCAGCTAGCTGGGTTGGTCGGCTCACTTTTTCACTTTTTTTTTTTTTTTTTAATATAACTTAGTAGACTTTATTTCTTAGATCAGTTTTAGGTTCACAGCCAAACTAAGAAAATTCAGAGAGTTCCCATATAGTCTGCTTATTTGTCATCAGACATCGCTGATAAAACTCCCTCCCATTTGGAGAGCCCACTGCAACCCCTGCCCAAGTCAATTACTGCTTTCCTATTATATTTATCATTACTGTCTTTCAATAATTATTGCTGTAGTACTCTTGCTCCATTATTACAGTACTTAAGATTACTGCGGTCATTATTACTATTCTGTCAGTTACCATTTAGTGCCCACTTCCTGTGTGCCAAAAGGTGCACACACATTATCTCATTTAATCAATGTAAGGCTAGCACAGGGCCAGAAATCTTGCCAGACCTTAGCAAATGAAAATGGTATGGTTGGCGTACATCCTCAGCGTGTCCATGTCTTGTCCACAGAGATCCAACACCCCATCCCTTGGCGGCAAGTTGCACAGACAAGGGAATCCGGCCTCTCCTCTGCTCCCCCATCCCAGCGGCATCTCTGGGCAATGACCTCATGCATTGACCTCATGGCGGCTGTGCCCTGCTTGCTGGAAAGGTGCCTGTATCTTGTGTTATTCATCTTCATTAGCAATCCAACAGGAAGCTGGAGAAAGGGGAGATCTTAGAGATTTACTTGACTTGGGGCAAAACCTAGGGCTCTGATGAAACCAGCATGACTTTGTGTCCCTCTCCATCGAGAGTGGCTATTAACTCTTCCCCCTGGACTGTGAGATCCTCCGCAGGGAGAGGGTCCCAGTCGCAGAACCTCAGACAGGTCTTGGCAGCCTGGGTTAGTGGGAAGCGCCCTGGACCGGGAATAAGGAGCCCGAGTTCTAGTGCATTTGGGGCTTGTAAGGACCTCAGCGGTTCCCTATCTCCACATCCTCATTTGTAAAAGGAGCCAAAGACTTTCAAGGCATCTATCTGGTTTATCAGTTATAAAGTATTACCCAAATGTAAGCAAAACCAGCCCTATTACTGTGACAGATGCCTAACTCTGTTGGCAGAAAGAGGACACACTGATGGCCTTCCAGCCACGACTTCGAATCCTGCCCATGAGCACATCTGACATCCCCTGCCCAATCCAAGCCAGAGAGAGAGCGCCCAGCCCAGAGAAGCTGGACAATGTGTGCCTGGAGCCTCGGCGCTGGCTTCCCCACGCTTCCCTGCCTGCCTCCACTACCCTCTTCCTCCCGAATAGAATCAGATGGTCTCTCCCCACCCTGGGCTTGGCTCTTCCCTCAGCATTGAAAGGATCTGTTTTCTTCCCCGTCTTTGTAATGAGCCAGTGTCTTAACGCTCCGATACCCCAGAACCTAGCGCAGTGCCCGGTGGTACAGCAGCCCGCAGACATGCTGCCCGTACACCGGTCCATCACCGGAACACAGAACATCCCGAGAAAGAAACAGCCGAAGAACGTGAGGGCAGGTGACGGCAGCCTGTGCCCATCCCAGCAAGAGCACTGCTCGAGGGCAGGAAGGGCTCTGTGGGAGGAAAAGCCCTGGTGATTGCTGGCCAGCCCGTCTTCCTCACTCTGCCCCTGGCAGGCAGAATCCTTGCTTCTGGGGTGCCTGCCTCTCGTGCTGCTCTCCTAACTACGACTTTTTTAAAGCTTATTTTTAAAGTAATCTCTACACCCAGAGTGGGGCTCGAACGCATCACCCCAAGACCAAGAGCCGTCAGCGCCCCCTACATGCAACGATTACATTCAGCTCACCGGAGAGTCCCACCTTCCTGAGCGGGTACAATGCGCAGAGACGCCCCGCCACACCACCCTGCATACCGAGCTCGAGCCAGAAACCCTCTTTGCTTGTGAGTTTCTGCAGCGTAACTGACGCTGTCCTGACCGCTGCACGTCGCAGTGGGTAAGCCCAGTATTTGCCTCTTCCAGGAGAGAGCAAAGTGGAGCCAGGGAGGTATCCCTGAGGAAAGCGGGCTCAGCCACGGGGATGCGGGGATGGATGCTGGGGAAAGACAGCCCTGGGCCTCCAGGTAAGCAGCGGGGCTCAGCCAGGAGAGCAGGACCCAGTGACGGTCCAGCCACGTGAGGGACAAAGGAAGGACTCTGGCTTGAAGAAGAGGGGACCACGGTCTCCTCAGAGACTCAGGTTTCTAAGGAGACTGACGGCCCCCTAGAAACCCAACAACTGGGAACTGGGTTTGGAACCGACTGAGTTCAGAGCCCTCCACCCAGCTAGGTCTCCCGCCTGCCGAGGTGGTTCTTTTTCAGCTTATTTTGAAATAATTAAGACTCGCAAAAATGTGGGGGAAATGGCACAGGAGTTCCTCGCTGCCTTTCAAGAACGCCCCCGTGTTGAGAATTTATGACCACGCGTATCATCCAGCCCCTCTCCCTCCGAGTGTGTGCGAGACACACCCCCCTTCTGCCTGAAATATCTGCGGGGACGTCGCAGACACCATGCCTCTTCGTCACTAAAGACTTCAGTGTGATTTCCCACTTTTAAATAAATTTTATCGGCGTGTGACTTCTGTACACAGTGAACAACATCTGTGTGTTCTAGAAAGTGGGGCTTGGGGCCTCTCTTCCTGTGACTTGGCTACATACCTCCCCGCACAGCAGGAGCCGGGAGAGTGTGACGAGTGTGTTCACACACCCGGAGAGTTCACGCCATCTGAGAGCTGGGGGGTGGGGGGGACACGTGTGTGGAGCAGCTCTGTGTGCAATGTGGGAGCAGCTTTGTGTTAAAAGGGGCTCCTCGCACTGAGGGTCTAATGGCCATGGCAGGAAGACCCTGAATTCCCCTCCTGCACCAACTACAGAGCAAGTAATCCGGATGAGAACGTGAGGGCTGGAGCGCCGGGTGGGGCGGGGGTGTCCTCTGTCGGTTAAGCCTCCAACTACTGATCTCAGCTTGGGTATTGATCTCGGGGTCATGAGTTCAAGGCCCACGTTGGGCTCCATGGTGAGCCCCATGCTGGGTGTGGAGCCAGCTTAGAACAAAACAAAACAAAGAAACAGAAAACTGAGGGCTGGCTGAACGGTTCTGCACAACAAAACTAGGGAGACCACGCAGAGAACAGCGAGAGAGCCAGAGCCACGGTCATGAGGGAACCCCACCGCCGACGCTGCCCACAGCAGCGGGGACAGACAGTACTGAGGGATCAGGAGCAGATTTATCTGCCCTGGGGCACAGAAAAAAGCTGCAGCTTAAAAGAGCAACTAGTTCTAGAAATCCAGCCTCCATAGAGGGGCAGGAGAGCTGCTGGAACACTCTCCGGGGGGAGGGGCCGGTGACCACAGTTGATATTCACCTTCCACTTTGATACCGAGACAGGAACAAGCCCCGGGCCCCTAGCCAGTACCAGCCCGAGCTGTCCCATGAAGGCAGCGCGCGCACCGTGCACCCCGGAGCACCCTGGGGTTGGCATGCAGGATGGCTGCAGCCGCCACGTCCAGGGGACACAGGCACAAAGCCCACTGGAACACTCCAGACCTGTCCCACTTTGGCCCCAGGTGGCTTCCTAGAGCAGCCCCAGCCCACAGCCCTCTGGGAGCTCCTGGCTCATGACCACTTTGTCTCCAGCTGCCCTGCCCCCCGCCTGATACAGTCCCTGTCCTAAGTACCCGGGGAAGCTCTGGCCCATGCCTGCCTCCATTCCAGCTGTGCCCCCCACCCCCGGGCACCCTGTGAGTAGAGCAGCCTAAGACTCCTGGCCAGTACCCTGCCTTTGTTCCAGCCACCCTTCAGGGTGCTGCCTACACATACAGCCCCAGGACATCCCAGCAAGGGCCATCCTCAGCTTCAGTCATCCCACCAGGGTGCCCACCCCTCTGGGCACCCCACGATAACCTTGCTTCCACCCACTTCAGCTTCAGCTGTCCTACCAGGACACCCCTGCATGAAGCACCCAGGGACCCCCAACATATACCCTATCTCCAGCTGCCCACCAGGGCACCATCTGCACAGAGAGCCTAGGGACAGCTTGTACCCACTTCAGCTATAGCTGTCCTGCCAGTGTGCCCTCTGTGTGGAGAGCCGGGATTGCTCTGGGTTCTGCTCACTTCAGTTCTGGCCATCCCACCAGGGCAACCCCAGCACGGAGTACCCCAGACCCCCAGCCTACACAGACACAGCTCCAGCCAGCCAGCCCAAGTCGCAAAACACACACAGTCTACAAAATTTATGATCATACACAAGACCATTCCTTCAAGTTAAGAAGTAGCTCTTTGCCTAATTCATAGAAACACAGAAAATCAATCAAAATGGGATAGCAGAGGAGTATGCTCCAAATGAAAGAACAAGACAAACACACAGAAAAAGAAGTAAAACAGAGATAAGTAATATGCCTGATGAAGAACTGAAACTAATTGTACAGGTGTTCGCTGGACCAGAGAAAAGAGAGCAAGATATCAGTAAGAACTTAACATAAAAAAGAAAAAAAATTGAAGGGCGCCTGGGTGGCTCAGTGGGTTAAGCCGCTGCCTTCGGCTCAGGTCATGATCTCAGGGTCCTGGGATCGAGTCCCGCATCGGGCTCTCTGCTCAGCAGGGAGCCTGCTTCCTCCTCTCTCTCTCTCTGCCTGCCTCTCTGCCTACTTGTGATCTCTCTCTGTCAAATAAATAAATTAATTAAAAAAAAAAAATAAAGTTCAAAGAGCTGAATGGGAAAAACCTACAATCAAGAATACTCTATCTGCAAAATGATAATCCTGCAGATAGAGTATTCTTGATTGTAGGTTTTTCCGCTTTCAGCTCTTCAGGGTAGCAATACCTGTATCAGACAAAACAGATTTTAGTTGTTTGAAGATTTATGTATTTATTTTAGAGAGGAGCCATGCTCAAGCGAGGGAAGGAGAGCAGAGAGAGAAAGAATGTCATGCAGATTCTGCTCTGACTGTGGAGCCTGATGTAGGGCTTGAGCCCACAACCTTGAGATCATGACTTGAGCTGGAATCAAGAGTTGGCCACCCAACCAGGTGAGCCACCCAGGCAACTCTGGACAAAACAGATTTTTAAAAAATATATTTTTATTTATTTGACAGAGAGAGACACAGCTAGAGAAGGAACACAGTAGAGGGAGTGGGAGAAGGAAAAGCAGGCCCCCCACAGAGCAGGGAGCCCAATGTGGGGCTCGATCCCAGGACCCTGGGATCACAACCTGAGCTGAAGGCAGATGCTTAACAACTGAGCCACCCAGGTGTCCCCGGACAAAACAGATTTTAAAACAAACACTGTAACAAGATACAAGGGCATTACATAATGATAAGTGGGTCAATCCAACAAGAGGAAAAAACAATTATAAATATATATGTACCCAACATTAGAGTGCCTAAATACATAAAGCATATACTCACAGACATAAAGGAACAGTATGACAGTAATACAATAGTAGGGGACTTTAATGCCTCACTTACATCAAAGGATAGATTATCCAGGCAAGAAATCAATAAGGAAACAGCTTCTTTCAATGATACATTAGACCAGATGGACTTAACAGATATACACAAAATATTCCATCCAAAAACCACAAAATACACATTTTTTTCAAGTGAACACGAAACATTCTCTAAGAGAGATCACATGGTAGAGCACAGAACAAGTCTTATTAAATTTATGAGTAAACTCCTGTCACGCATATTTTCCAACCACAACAGTATGAAATTAGAAATCAATCACAAGAAAAAAACTGGAAAAAAAACCCCCACAAAACATGTGGAAGCTAAACAACATGCTACTCAATAGCTAGTGGGTCAATGAAGAAATCAAAGAGGAAGTAAAAAAAAAATACATGGAGACATTGGAAAATGAAAACACAACAGTCCAAAGTCTCTGGGACACAGCAAAACAGGTTCAGAGGGAGTAATATACAGCACTACAGACCTACCTTAAAAAATAAGAAAAACTCAAACTAAACTTACACCTAAAGGAACTAGGAAAAGAATAAATAAAACCCAAGTTTAGTAGAAGGAAGAAAATAGCAAAGATCAAAGCAGAAATAAATGACAGACTAAAAAAATAACAATAGAAAAGATTGATGAAACCAAGAATTTGGTCCTTTGAAAAGATAAAGAAAATTGATAAATGTTTAGCCAGCTGCAAGAGGACAAAAATAAAATAAAAAATAAAGGAGAAATAACAACCAACACCATAAAATTAAGAAGGATTAGAAGAGAATACTATGCAAAATTACATGCCAACAAATTGGATAGGAGAAATGGATAAAATCCTCAAAACACACAATCTTCCAAAACTGAATCAGGAAAAATTAAAAATCTGAACAGATCAATTATGAGCAATGGAATTGAATCAGTAATCAAAAAACTCCCCAACGACCAAAGTTCAGCACCAGTGAGATTCACAGGTAAACTCTACCTAACTTTTAAAGAAAAGTTAGTATCTCTTCTCCTCTAACTATCCAAAAAATAGAAGAGGAAGGAAAGTTTCCACATTCATCCTACAAAACCAGAGGAAGATACTACATAGAAAGGAAACCTGCAGGTCAATATCCCTGCTGAATGCAGTTTCAAAGATTCCCAGCGAAAGAGGAAATCACGCTCAATGATACATTAAAAGGGTCATTTGCCAAAATCAAGTCTTGGGGATCCGTGGGGATGCAAGGGTGGCTGCATATTCAAAGATCGATCAACTGATCTACCCCATTAACAAAATGAAGGATAAAGGTCACAAGATCACCTCATTAGAGGCAGAAAAGGCATCTGACAAAAGTCAACATTTGTTTATCATAAAAATTCTCAACAAAGTGTTTTCAGAGGGAACATACCTCAATATGATAAAGGCCACATATGAAAAACCCACAGCTAATACCATACTCAATGGTGAAAAACTGAGAGCAGTTTCTCTTAGAAACAAGACATGGATGTCCACTTTTGCCACTTTGATTGAACATACTACTGGAAGTCTTAACCATAGCAATCAGACAGGAAAAAGAAAAGGCATCCAAATTGGTAAGGAAGAAGTAAAACTGTCACTATTTGGCAGAGAACGTGACTCTGTATATAGAAAGCCCTAAAGACTCCCACCAAAGACTATTAGAATAAAGAAATTCAGTAAAGTAGCAAGATGCAAACTTAATACACAGAAATCGGTTGTGTTTCTATATGCTAATAACAAAGTAGAAAGAGCCATTGAGAAAACAATTCCATTCACAATTATGCCAAAAAGAATAAAATACCTAGAAATAAACTTAACCAAGGTGGTGAAAGACCTATACTCTGAAAACTCCAAAATAATGATGAAAGAGATTGAAGATGACACAAATAAAAAGATACTCCTTGATCACAGAATGAAAGAATATTGTTAAAATGTCTATACTCCACAAAGCAATCTATACATTTAATGCAATTCCTATGAAAATACAAACAGCATTTTTCCCCCACAAAACTAGAATTATCCTAAGGTTTGTAATGAATTAGAAAGACCCAGAATAGCCAAAGTAATCTTGAGAAAGAAGATCAAAGCTGGTATCACAATCCCAGATTTTGAGATATACTACAAAGCTGAGGCAATCAAAACAGTATGTATGGTATTGGCCCCCAAGTAGACAATCAGATCAATGAAAAAGAATAGAGAGTCCAAAAAGAAACCCATGCTAATCATGTCAATTAATCTATGACAAAAAAGGCACAAGTATGCGATAAGAAAAGACAGTCTCTCTTCCGGTCTTCACTAACACATGGTGCTAAGAAAGCTGGACAGCTCCATCCTGAAGAAAGACACTGGATCCCTTTCTTAGACAGAAATAAACTCAAAATAGACTAAAGACTTAAATGTGAGACCTGAAGCATAAAAATCACAGAAGAAATCATGAGCATTAATCTCCTTGACAGTGGCCTTAGCAACATTTTTCTAGCCATGTCTCCCCAGGCAAGGGAAACAGAGGTAAAATTAAACTACTGGGACTATACCAAAATGAAAAGTTTCTGCATAAAGGAAGAACCTGCATAAAGGATGAATGGGAGAAGATATCTGCAAATGATATATCCAATAGGAGGTTAGGATCCAAAATATATAAAGAACTTAAATAATTCAGTACCAAAAGAAAAGTAACCTAAAAAATGCACAGAAGATCTGAATAGATATTTTTTCAAAGAAGATATAAATGGCCATCAGACACAAGAAAAGATGCTTAACATCATCAGGAAAATGCACATCAAACCACAATGAAGTATTACTTTATTTCCACTAGCATGGCTAGAATCCAGAAGGCAAGAAATAACAATAGTGTTGAGGATGTAGAGGAAAGAGAACCTTGTGCACTGTTGGTGGGAATGTGAATGGTGCAGCCACTGTAAGAACAGTATGGAGGTTGCTCAAAAAATTAAGAATAGAAGGACCATATGATCTAGTAATTCCACTAGTGAGTAATTACCCAAAGAAAATAAAAACACTAATTCAAAAAGATAAATGCACTCCTATATTAATTGTAGTATTATTTACAATACCAAGAAATGGAACCAACATCAAGAGATGCCCATCAAGAGATGAATAGATAAAGGTGTGATATACATATACAGTGGTGTGTTTATTCAGCCATAAAAAGGACGAGATCATGCCATTTGCAACAGTATGGATAGATCTAGAAGGTATCATACTAAGTGAAATGAGTCAGAGAAAGTCAAGTACCCTAGGATGTAACTTGAAAAGGGGAGTCTCAGAAACAAAAAAACAAACAAAAAACAGAAGCAGACTTGTAAATACAGAGAACTGATGGGTTATCAGAGCGGAAGGGCTGGGGGGATGAACACATGGGTCAAGAGAAATGAGAGATACAGGTGTGAAGTTACAGAATGAACAAGTCATGGGACTGCAAGACGCAGCACAAGGAATGTAGGCGATGGTATTGTGACAGTGCTGTGTGGTGACAGATGGAGCCACACTTACGGTGAGCAGAGTATAACCTACAGACTTGTCCAATCACTACACTGCGCACTGAAGCCAACATAACACCGTGTACAACTGTTCTTCAGTAATACTTCAGCTGTATTGAAGTACAACTGTACTTCATTAATAAAATAAAAATATTGACTTCATTTCACAGAAAGAGGGTAAGAAAAATCAGAAGAGAATCAGGTTTGGGAAACTGTTAATGATTTGCGTAGGACACGTGCTGAGTCTAAGGGGGCCGACCTCTAAGTGGAGATGTCCAGGAAGCAGGGGAAATGGGTCTGTAGTGTGCAGGTGTCCTGGGCTAGAGCAGCATACTGAATTGAAATTGCCTAACACGTTAGTTTCATCACACACAAAAAAGAGAACAATCTCAAAGCAGTAATTATTATAGGAGTTACTTAGCTGATGAAGACACACAACCACTTTCTTAAACACTGAGCTCCTATTGGGCATTTCTTTTTTTTCTTTCTCAAACAACCACCAGTTTTTCACTGCTCTGAAAGAGGAATACAGAAAACAGATGTCCAGCGTGTGTGTCTCGCTTAGAAATTCCCAGGGTGACCCATGAAAGGAGCTGCTTGGGAAGCGGCGCCTTGCTACTCTCACGCAAGGGTCCGCAGCTGCCTGGGTGACAGTCCCTGTGGAGACCAGCAAGCCCCTCTGGCTGGAATTCAGAGCCCAGCAGGCAACCTGTTCTCTGCCAGATTCTTACTGGGAGAGCTCCTTCTACCATTAGCCTCCCAGGACTGCAGGGCCCCAGGCTTTCTCTGGAAGACTGACTTTCTTACTAAATATGGCAGATTCTTCTGGAAGCCGGGGTTCTTTTGTCAGATATTCAAGCACTTTTGTTAGAATTTATATTAATACACTCTGTACAAAATCTTATTAGTATTTCAAGTGTCTACTGTCCTATGTAAGACCTATAAACTTTACAAACTTTGTGAAAAGAAGATTAAAATAAAATATATGATAAAAAAGGAAAGTTCCCTGTAACATAGTATTGCTGACTTTTGGGCAATCACCACCTCCCCTCGCCCCACCCAACTTGTTTTGGCAACGGCATCAAAAGCCAGAATTGTACCTGTAGACCTTATTAAACAAAAATTATAAAGTAAAATCCAGTGCCCATTACGATCAGCTTTTAAGGCATCTCAAATATTACATTATAAAGAAAATGCCAGTCAAGGGGCACCTGGGTGGCTCAGTGGGTTAAAGCCTCTGCCTTCAGCTCAGGTCATGATCTCAGGGTCCTGGGATCGAGCCCTGCATTGGGCTCTCTGCTCAGCAGGGAGCTTGCCTCCCCCTGCCCTTTCTCTGCCTGCCTCTCTGCCTACTTATGATTTCTGTCAAATAAATAAATAAAATCTTTTAAAAAAAAAAAGAAAATGCCAGTCAAGTATGCTAGAGACAGAATTTTTTCTATAGGAAAATCAATGAGAAAATTCTGCTTCTGGCAAAGGGCAACTAGGAATTTTGGATTGATTCTTCCACTGAGGACAGCTAAAAATGATGAACAAAATATTTTCAAACATACATCTGAAAAGATCACAAAAATAATGACATAGTAAATAATTACTGGGCAGAATATAGGGAAGAATGGCACCTAAAAAGTTGAACCAGCGTTTGAGAAGGTCTTCTCCCCAGGACTTCTGCTTATTCTGCAAGGGGCAGTTCCAAGGTTGAGCAACTCCTTTTTCAAGGTCACAGGACTAGGGATTGAAGTTCAAAGGTTAGCAAGAGCCAAAGGCCCTTAGAGGACCTCTGATTCTGGGTTTGGATGCCAAAAGGGGGGTAGCCCATAGGGGGTTTCAACTCAGCATGGAATCATCATGATCTCAGAGCTGAATATCCCTAGACACCTGGCAGAAGAAAAAGAAATTCCTTTCTGGAGTTTATAAGATAGTATCTTCCTTTCCCTCAAATTATTTTTTCACATGTGTCCGGCACATCAACAAAAAGAACCAAGCATAAGAAGATAACTCCCCCAAAGGGTGACAAATTAAAAAATGGAGTAAGATAGACCATGCAAACATTAACCCAAAGAAAGCTGGAGTCTATTAAAATAAAAGCAGGCTTTAAGGTTTGTCAATAATACCTCAATAAAGCTGGAAAAAATGTAGATTTCAAGATTAAAAGCATCACTAGAGATAGGAATATTTTTATTTAATTTAAAATCAATTTAATTAACATATACTGTATTATTAGTTGCAGATTCATCAATTGCATATAACACCCTGTGCTCATTACATCAAGGGGTCCTGCTTAATGCCCATCACCTCACCCACCTCCTCTCCAACAACCCATTTGTTTCCTATATTTAAGAGATAGGAGTATTTCATTTTTTTATTTTAAAGATTTTACCTATTCATTTGAGAGAGATAAAGCATGAGCAGGGAGGGGAGGCAGAAGCAGCAGCAGACTCCCCACTGAGCATGGAAAGAGATGTGCGGCATGAACCAGGACCTGGGCATCACGACCCCAGCCGAAGGCAGGCATCTAACCATCTGAGCCACCCAGGCGCCCCACACTAGGGATAATTTAAATGAGAAAAAGGTTTAGAAAGACGTAACAGTTTTAAAGTTCTACGTAGTTAATAACAAAGGCTCAAGATACATAGAGCAAAATTTCTTAGACCTAAATGGAAAAATAGACAAATCTTAATCTTACAGGAAATTTTTTATTAAGCTTTTCTCTGATTTTGATTAGTTAACATCTGTAGTGATATTCGTTTCAGGTGTACAATATAGGGATTCAACAATTCTATACATTACTCAGTGATCATCACGCCAAGGGCCCTCCTTAATCCCCATCACCTGTTTCATTCATGGGGGGGGGGGGCACCACCTCCTCTCTGGCAACCAAGAGAACCATTTGTTCTCTTTATTTAAGAGTCTGTTTCTTGATTTGTCTTTCTCTTTTTTCCCTTGGCTTCTTTGTTTCTTAAATTCCACATGAGTGAAAATGTGGTATTTGTTTTGTTTTTCTCTGTCTGACTTAATTCACTTAGCAATACATTCTAGCTCCATCCATGTTGTTGCAAGTGGTAAGATTTCATTCATTCTTTTTTATAGCTGAGTAATATTCCACGGTACAAATGTACCATGTCTTCTTTATCCGTTCATCAGTCAGATGCTTGGGTTGAATCCGTAATTTGGCTATTGTAAATAATGCTGCAATAAACATTACTGTTTGCATATTCTTTGAGTAAATACCCAGTAGGGCATTGACTGGATCATACGGTAATTCTATTTCTGATTTTCTGTGGAACCGCTGCGCTGTTTCCCACAGTGGCTGCCCCAGATTGCACTCCCACCAACAGCTCATGATGGCTCCTTTTCCTCCACATCCTTGCCAACACTTGTTCCTTATCTTACAGGAAATTTTAACACAACTCTCTCAGTAACTGATAACATTTAAAAAAAAATCAGTAAAGATTCAGTCAATTCAAATATCATGATCAGCAAATTTAACTTTTTAGGGACTCATGGAGAGCATATATTTAAAGTAACTGTAGAACATAGGCCTCTTGAAAGCACACCTGGAATATTCTCAAAATGACCATTTACTTATTAAGACCTCACATAAAAATTGGGTTGTCCAGCTTCTTCTGATCCAATTCCAGCTTCCTCGGCAACTCTTGGCTCCAGCAGGGACCTACTTTCCCCTGGCCACCATCGCCACCAGGGAACCTCACTCAATAATCCAGCCCCGGTCTAAAGCTACCTAGAGTTCTCCTTGTAGAAAAGCAACCCTCCACCATGCTCAGAATGGAAATTAAGCTTTCTTAACTCAATTTAGAATTCAAAAGAAGGGGCGCCTGGGTGGCTCAGTGGGTTAGCCTCTGCCTTCAGCTCGGGTCATGATCCCAGGGTCCTGGGACCGAGCCCTGCATTGGGCTCTCAGCTCAGCAGGGAGCCTGCTCCACACACCCACCCCCCACCCGCCTCTCTGCCAACTTGTAATCTCTGTCAAAAAAAATTAATTAAAAAAACATTCAAAAGAAGCCTTTATTTCACTCCAGTATTTGTCTTCCTCTTTTTCTTCATCTTTTTTTCCAACAAAAATAAATAACGGAATTCACCAGCCACAAATCGTTAGCACAAAAGGCCAAGTTACTTTATCTTTTCCTGTCAGTCAAAACTCAAGTGGGTTTCACTGAAAAAGCTCTTTCCAAAGGCTCCTGTAGTAAATGACTTTGGCACAAACGTCTGTAGGCACAAGGAGTGTTAATGATGCAATTGAGAGATGCAGTCTGTGGCCTTGTATGAGTTCACCTTGGCCCAGCTGGAACATACTTTCCCAGAACTCCCTTCTTTGTGTGATTCTGGTTTAGGGTTGGCCACAAGAGGACTCTGCAAGAGCTTTGGGAATCAGAGGAGAAACACAGCCTGTCTTGCTCTCAAGGCCAGAGCTCTGTTTCAGCTCAAGCTGGGGCTGATCTTCTGCTCCGCCCCGCTGTGTGGGCAGCAGCTGGGCCCTTGGCAGCCCAGCTCCAGCTTGGACCTTTTCCGTCAGCTTCTCCAAATCCTGGGGCAGCTTCTCCAGAGCCTGGGGTAGACACATGTGTGGGTCCAGGGCCAAGGATGCCAGCTACTTCTACAGGTCACCTGCATTGTCAACACAGAGATGGGGAGAGACACGTGCAGCTTCCAGCGAATCCCCCTGGGTCCCTTTTGCCTTCAAGGGTTTGGTTTATCTTTGCTCTGCCTCCTTCACATCCATCTTTCTTCCCCCCACTGCCAGCCCTGCTAACCAACCACCAGATAGGCAGAGGGAAGAGCCTTCTAGCACATTCTTCAAAGCTCCACCAGTTATATACAGTGCATCCTTAGAGTAAATCAGCATGATTTATGTATGTATCATTCTGAGGGACTCTGATTTCCTGAACAAACCCAAACTGATGCAGAGAATCTCCCATTCTGGTCCATTCAATTCTTTTTAGGGGCAAAATCCCCTATAACCTCAGGGCCAGATGGTGGTAGCAGCTTAAGCCTCCACTGGGGTGACCTAAACATCCCAAACTCAGCTGGGCACTGGCAGCCAGGCTTGGTCCCCTTTCAGGGCACAGGATCCTACACCTGCTCCAAGTTTGATCCAGGCCTGGCACCTGGGAATGTAGCTAGGACTGTGACACTGCCCTTGAAGAGATGAGCATTACAACTGGGCCCAGTGTATGAAAACCACACCAGATCCCAAAAAGGAAAAACCCAACCAAAGTTGAGGGAGGGGATAAGCTAACATCTCCCACCAGAGGTGGCCTGATGTGTGTCAAGAGAAGGGGGCTGCATGCCCTCCTCTGTCCAGGAATGTGGATTCCTGAATGCTTGCCAAAGACAGCCCTGGGAGAGGGCAGGGACCCCATCAGCTCTTTGCTGTGGTGACTTTTATATGGCATTCCTTCCCCTGAGATGCTTTCAAAGCATCGGAACCCCCTCAGGTCCTAGGGTAGCAGAACATATTCAGGGAGAATTTACCAGCAGCATCTGGTGGGCTCCCCTCTGAACCCTTGCCCCATCGAAGCTGCTGTCAGAAAATCACCCCTTTGGGGGCACACTTTAACCACATGTGTTCAGAGGCCTTTGCAAGGTGTCGCTGTCACTGTCTCATTCCTCCCCTTCCTTCCCTCATTGACAGAAGTCCATTTAGGTTTTTTTTAGCACATCAAAATTGTGTTAGAGAGACAGTTCAAATTCCCAAGGGGAAGATCTGGCCTTTCTGTGCCTGTGCGTGTCTACAGACGCTAATGGGAGGCCTAGCAGGGTCCATGCCAGTCTCCACCCAGGCCCCCCACAGATAAAGCCAGAATGACGGTGGCCAGGGCCTGGTGTGGGGAAGGCTCGGACCTGCAGGGAAAGACCGAGCGGCAGAAGGACAGATCAGAGTGGCAGGGCTCGGGTGGTAGTGGGCCTGGTGGGACACCAAAAGACACCTCCACCTCCACCACCCACCTGCCACCCCTCTCACAGGGAAAGGTAATGAGAGCTCTGCTCCCCCTATGGGCTTCCTGAGCATCACTGTCAGCTGTAAAAAATCCCGTTCTCTTTGTCTGTGGCCCTTCCAGACAGGAAGGCACCCCTGAAGGCTTCCTGTTAGAAAAGGCGCTGGCAAGGTCTCCACTGGAGATCACATCGGTTCTAAGTATTTATTTGTAAAGTGAGTCTGGAGAGCTCAGTGTTTTGCCATCAAGACAGAGACGGCGAGGGGTCCACCAAACCCTGCTGTATCTTCCTGCTGGACTTCCCGGCCCCGGTGCTGGGCAGGTGGGACCCCGTAACAGTCCCGAGCGACAGCATTCAAGCTGAAATGCAGCTCGCCACTACCAGGCCTGGCCTTAAACCGCCGCACGCACAACCCTCCCCCACCTCGCCTTTCCCCGATTCTCAGCCAGGAGAAGAGACTCGGATCTCTGAAGAACCAGCTAGAGGGTAGCCCATCGCCACTAACTCAGGTTGAGGTGACCGTGACCAAGAAATCAACACCGATTCTGCTGAATCACCGTTTTAGTGCAGTTTTACGACAGCGGCTATCAAAGTTTACTCCCTTCATCTACAGGGAAAGAGAAGCGGAGTTAGGATGGGGAGGTCCTAGGCTACCTCCAAGAAGCGAATATTAACCAACACAGAGCTGAACCGTCGTCCTGCAGGCATCCAGCCGATCCTGGCGCAGGGTTAGCGCGGTTCGTGTACGCTCTTTCCTCCCAAAGTCTCATTTCTCCATCCGCCATCCTACCTCCCAGGGACTCGAAGGCCCCCGGAGTCTCAGACCCAGACCGGGGGGGGGGGGGGGGGGCGCGTGCCACTTCCTATAGACACGCTTTCCAAAAGAGTGTGAGCACCGATAGCTCCGCACGCCCTGCTCTGCGATCAAATACCAGCCCCCCACCCCCCAGCGGTGAGCCCTGGACAGAAAGGGAGGGTTTCTTCACCTGTACCTGAGCCGAACGCGGTATTAATAGGGCGTTGAGGCTAACGACCCCCAAAATCAGGGCCGTAACAGCACCCCCGGGATTATCTTACACTCCTTCCCTACCACCTTGCGTGCAGGGTGTGGGTGGGGAGGGCTCGGCTCCGCGTAGTCCTCCGGGGACCCGGCTCGCTGCAGCAAGTGGCTGCGCCAGCTCCTGGGGTCCCCTGGGTCCCGCCCCGGCCCCGGATTCTCCGCAGGGGGTCGGCCGGGGAGGGAGGAGAGCCCAGGTGACAGGCAGGATGTTTCACGAGCCAGGTGTGAGCGCGGGGCACTTGACCACCGTCCGAGGGCGGGAACAGGCCACGAGGCGCGCCCCCGACCGCAAAGGAGGCTGGGAAGTGGGGTCCTCGGGCGCGCAGGCGCAGAGCGGAGCCGCCTTCGGCGAACGCCTCCCCCGATCTCTGCCGCTCGCGTGCTTCCCCACAGTGACCTCTGAGGTCCGTGTGGTGCCTCCGTGTGCTTTTGTACAAATCAGGGTAAACTGCAGCCCGCAGGCCAAATCCAGCTCTGCCTGTTTTTGTAAGTGAAGTTCAGCTGGAACAGAGCCACGCCCTGGCACGGGGCTGACCTCCCACCCGGGAGGGCGGCCCGGAGTTGTTGCGACGGAGCCTGGAGGCTCCACGATGCTCCGAACGCTTCCTCTCTGGCCCTTTGCAGAAACTGTGTGCGGCGCCCGGGTGTAGATGGGTCATTTCTAACTAAGTGCGTCCACGGAGAACTCTGCTGTGAACGTCACTCCTTTTTTAAAAAATTTTGTTTATTTGCCAGAGAGAGGGAGAGAGAGAGAGAGAGCAGGAGCAGGGGAGCGGTCGGCAGAGGCAGGGGGAGATGCAGACTCCCTTCGGAGCAAGGAGCCCCATGCAGGGTTGCATGTGTGGACTTTGAGACCATGACCTGAGCCGGAGGCAGACGCTTACCTGAGCCACCCCGGCGCCCCCTAAGTCCCTCATTCACGGACTCAGTGGCCGTGAATTACAACACACCCGTTCTTTGCCAGGTATTAGGCTAGGCACGCGTCTATGACTATGACAGGACATGTCCCGCCTTTGCAGGAACAACGGTAACAGGTGTATGTATGGGACATGGAAAAGGAATCCTCTGAAAAACATACCCAGTGAGTATAAAAAGCAAGAGAATCCCACCTGGGCAAATCTCGCCTTGCCTTCAGAATTTTCCTGCGGATTGCAGACCTGCCCCGAGACTTGGAAGCCTACCAGAAAACTAAATGGAAACACCGCCCAGTGGAAAAAGCCGGAATTGTTCCTGATTCCGACTCCTTTTCACAAAATGTGGAGGCCGTGTCCCTTTTCTGTTTTCCTTCATGACTTCCTTAAGCGGTTCCTTTTATTCCGCGCTAGTTTCTGGAGGTATAATATTCTGCAGTTTGTTTTGTTAAGGCCTCTGCTGTGTCGACCAGCCTGGGGCCCACTACCAGATGTTTCCAGAAACCCTGAGATCTAAGACCAGCAGGCTGGCCCCAGACTAAGTGGCCGGTCCCCATATTCTCCCCGGGGGGCCTGCGGACATGCAAGAGAAGCCAGTGGAGGGTGGGGAGGGAAGGAGCTGCTTTAAGGCAACTGGCCCGGGTGTGGTGGGGGGGACCCTTCCCCTTACCCCCACTCCTGTAAAGCAGGTTTTCCAACAAACGCAAATGGAAGGAAATGCCGGCTTTACAAGTTCGGCCCACCAGGCAGGTACATTCAAGGCTAAAGGACATTCAGAAAGTTCCTCCGTGATACTGAGTCAGAGCCTTATCTGGACATCTCTCTCTTTAAAAGCCATTTTAGGCCTGGGCACAATTCTAGAAATTCCTTGGGTGTGCCTCATAGTGATCAGACACCCCCGCCCCTCCCTGCCCAGAGGCGAACATTAGAAACAACAGAGAACATGGAAATTCAGCAGGATTATGTCACCCCATGGGGATTGCCTGGAAGCCGGGGCACGGCAGAAGGACATCCAGTATTCCGAGGCCCTTGGTGCCCTGGGGGGCATCTGTCCCAAGGACAGCAGGATTCTGGGACTTTGGAATTCAGGTTCCTGGCTGCTAGACCACAGAAATTGCCCTTTTCTGACTCCGCCCTGGGTTCTTCATGCTCCCCTGGTCTTGGGTCCTGGTTTATATAGCAGGGCAAGCTAAGAGCATCTTTTTGTGTCTACACATTTCTGTCCACGGGCTTTGAGTCGGCCGGGCAAAATATCCAGTGCTCAGCACAGTGCCCCGTCTCCATTAAGCTCCTCACAGGTGGTGGCGACCCTAACCTGGGCCCCCTCCGCCTCCCCATGCCTTTCTGCAGGCCTGGCACTTCCCTGTCTCCTTGAAATAAAGAAGACAGACAGTCGGTCCTCATGATTCATGGATTCCAGATTTGCAAATTCACCTACTTGTGAAAATTTATTTGTAACCCCCCCATCACAATACTTTCACAGCCATTTATGGGCACGCACAGAGCTGAGAGGACTTGGAATCACCCGATGCCCACGCTCCCAGTGGAGACAGGCACCAGTTCCTTGGCTCAGCTCTCCTACTGTAAACAAATGTCCCTTTTGCAGTCCATTTAGTGCCGTGTTTTTGGCATTTCTGTGCAGTCTGTCAGCGATTTTGCTGTTTAAAAGACCCCCAGGATAGTGTTGCAGTGCCTTCCTAGGTTTCTAAGCAGAGGAAGGCTTGGACGTGCCTTATTTGGGCACGAGGGGCCTCAGGATAGAATTTCAGCTCATTTACCAATAAGGAGCTTTAGATCAATTCATCCTAATCCAGAGCCTCAGTTTCCCCTCTGGTAAAATGAGGTGGGCAGATGGCAGGAGAAGGTCTTTTCAACACCGGTGTTCTACTGCGCTGGAGAAGGTTTTCTTTGATTCTATGTCTTTGTCAACATTTTGTCTCGTGGACACCCTTCTTTCAAAGCACAAAGGACAAACTCAGCCTTTCTAGAAAAAGCAATCACTAGAATCTCCAACACAGAATGAGTTGACATCTAGAGAGCACGAAAGGGATTGCCTCCATTAAAGTACATGGAACCCACAGCACAGAACTACAATGGACCGACAAGAGGACATTCCTGCCCCAGGGACCCAGGGTCATGGCTGCTCTGGGCTGGCCTTAAAAATCCTCAGTACGACTAACGTTTCAGCCTCTCTCTCGCCTGTCACACCTGTCCTCAAAACCCCCAGGAAGGCAGCATCATCACAAGCACTTACGCCCTAAGATAACATCATCCAAAACCATCTCCTTTCTCATCACACATTCCTCAGCAACATGGAGGTCTCTGGAAAGGGCCAAAGGCCACCAAGTCACCAGCCACCCTTCCAGATAATAATGCGAGGCTCTGTGCAGGAACTGGGTAAGAAAAGCTATTGCCTCTCCCCTCAAGCATCTCAAAGTCATACAGACATTTAACCAAGTTTTATGCTCCCTCTCAAAAACTCCTAACCTTGAGGCAAGCAAGTGTGTGTAGGCGGTGGATACTATATGTTTGTGTAAAAAACTGGACATGGTCTCTTAAAGTTTCTTGGGTCCAACAGAACCTATTGCATGCTTATGATGTGCTAGCTGTCACCCTGCGTGTAGGGGGCAGGGGAGGAGGCAGACAGCAATCCACGGAGACTGACCTAAGAGAGTCGAGATCCAGCGGGAGACAAAGACCTTGCATATCCGATTGCAACACTGCCTGATCCAGCATCTCTTAGAAATCGCCAGGCCTTGTCAGATGTGGGACTGACATCCAGTCAATCAATGAACAGTCTCAGATAAAGTCTCCATATTCCCGCACTCACCCCCTCATGGGACACGTAAAACATGTACATTTCCTCGTAAGCAGCAACAAAGAATATCCAGACTCCGGATGCTGGTGGAGAACTTGGCGGCCATCTGTCTGCTATCTGACTCCTATCAAATGTTGGAAGACATGATATTTATGATATTTATGGATGTTTTTCCTAAGTACGCATGGCCCAGCTATGCTTTCGTCAGCATTTCCCAGAGTCATATATCAGAGAATGCTACTCTACAAAATGTTGTAAGGACACTAGGGGCAGGGGGGAGGGGAGTTCCTTGTCTAAATAAGTTTAGGACAAGGTCTGAAATGGTCAATCAAGCTTTTCTTAAGCCGCAGGTCCTCTCCGAAGCGGTACATGCACGTGGGTGTGTGTTGCATATGCACCTTTGGGGGCATGGATCTTAGTCTCTTGGCTTGACTGATGCACCCCAAGTGCCTAGAACAGTGGCTGGCACATCAGTTATTCAAATGAATAAATAAACGTCACATGAAAATCTTCACCTTCAATCAACACTGACAAAATACACTGAATGTTAATCGAATTTAAGAGTTCATGGAAACATGTAACTATGAGCACATTCCATCATTTGGTATGAGGATGCACATATGTATGATGGGGGGGCAGGGAGCCTCAAACTACCAGAGAACTCTGTCAGTAAATGCATTTAGTGACAACTTAACCAAACAGAGAGAGGACGTCAGCAGCTACGACAGAACACCATTGTGTAGGGACACCCAGCAGAGCACAGAACTTTTAAGAGGGCTTTTCATTTTGAGTTTCCCGAGAGAAGATGTGGTATGTGCTCCTTGCCCAACTTCTGTAGCTTAAATGGCAGCTGGGACCCCACATTCTCACAGGGTCTGACTCACTCGACTTCAGCCAGATCAGCAGCTCTTCCAAAACTCAGCCTCCTCACCCCCTACACAGAGCATCCAATCTGTTCAAAATCTTGGGTTTCACAACCAAGGGTCACATCGCCTGGCCTTCTCCTATCTTGGTGGTTCCAACATCTCTGTTCTTCAGCTCTCTCTCCCACACTTTTGAGTTCAGGGGCTCCAATTCCTTTACCTTTCCTTGTAAGAGTGATTTCTTCTTTCCTCAAAGAGGAAGCCAAGCAGCACTCTGGTTCTACCCCAAATTTACAAGCCCGTCCTATGTCTGTGAACACCCCCCAGCCCTTTGCTTTTTGGGTGGTCAGCCATCATAACCCCTCCTACTGTTTACAGTCATCCTTGGGGGACCTACGTTAATCCAATTCAGGAATCCTGTTCTCCCATGGCTAACTGCCAGGACACCCAAACTTGACCAAGACTGTGAATCCCAAGCAGAATGATAACGGCGGGCACAGGGAAATGGGACAGGTGAAATTCTTTCATGTTAATGGCAATGGAGCCATCAAGGTTCTTGGTAGCATGACCTCAGGAATTCCCAGGTTCTTGTCCATTTGAAGGCTGTTACTTCAGACTTTTTCTCGACTCCATGGTCTCTATGACAGCCTTTCAATAAACTCTCTTGTGCGTCTTAGCCCAAAGAGCCTACCTTGTCCCAGTGGGAGAACAAAGACTTCTTCTCTGATGTGAACAGTCAGGGTCTATAAGAAAAGGTTTCTTTTTCTCATTTCTCATCTATTAACATCTTCCTCTATTCATGTTATATTAAATGTAGTTTGGGAAATGCTCTACTTGCTCTAGGCTTTATTTCTGAATCTACCCAAAAGCTGCAGACTTCAGCCATATTATCTGGATGTGTTTTCTATCACTGTGTAACAAATCACCCTGAACTTAATGGCTTAAAACAACTTAGTTTTCATATCTCACTGTTTCTGTAGGGGAAGCATGGTGCGAGTGAATTCTCTGCTCAGGATCCCACAAGACCGAAATCAAAGTTTGTGCTGGACTTGTGTTGTCATCTGGAGCTCAAGATCATCTTTGAAGCTCATTTCAATTTTTGGCACAATTTCAGTTTCTTGTGACTATAGGACTAAGGTCCTTATTTTCTCATTGGCTGTCACGTGAAAGCCACTCTTGGCTCCGAGAGGTTGCCCTCAGGTTCTAGCCCCATAGCCCTTTCCTGACATGGTAGCTACTCCTTTGAGACTGGCAAGAGAACCTCCATACCTCTAGATTTTCTTCCAGTGGGCTGATTAGGTCTCACCACCTGAGATGATTGAAGTTGACTGATTAGGGATTTCAGTTATGCCTATAAAACCCCTTCAGCTCTGCCTTACCATAGTATCTAATTATAGGAGTGACATTCATCATGCTCCTGTCCCATACTCAAGGAGGGGGGACTGTGAAGGTCATGTAGGGGGCATAGCAAGAAGTCTAGGGGGCCATCTTGGAATTCTGCCTACCACATAGACTTAATCATATCTCTGGGCAGCATAACTGCCTTTTACTTGTCTTTTGGATTGTAATAAAGGAGTGCTTACAATAGTTCATACAGGGCTATTGTTGGGGTTGCTGTTTCTTACATCACTTAACATTAGCATTTAGCATTTAGCTATATGATGTTCCATATAATACATATATTTTTGTAATTAAGAACAAAGGAAAATTATGCTTCCTTGAGCAAATGGCAGTTTTGGCCTTAAGATCCAAAGGAATCATTGAACTAAAATGGATTCTTTTTTGCTTTAACTAGTGGGAAGCTCAAAAGCAAATACACAGGTCTAGGTAACTCAGAAGTTTATGGGCACCTGTGTCTCACAATACCTATGTCGTCTTCAACCCCCATCCAGCTTCACTCTTTAACCTTAATTCAAAATTTTTCTGGCACTGAGTTGGATTGTGTGTGTGTGCGTGTGTGTATGTTTCTTAAGGTACATATTCTTATAAGTGGTTTCCAAGAAATAAGGCATAAATACAAATGAACATAAGCAAAATGATAATAATAGCAAGCATAAACCAAGCCACTATTATGTAAGCATGTTATATAAGTATGGTCTCCTATGATCGTTACAACGAAACCATGAAATGCGATGCTCTGAGTATCCTGATGGTATGAATGAGGAAGAGGAGGCTTGGCCAGAAGAGGTAGGCAGCCATTGAAGCCCAGGAGTGCCTGAAGCCAGTTAACTGCCCTGCTCCATCTATTTTAAAACCTTTACATTTCAAAGGCAGGAAAGAGTGGGGGATAGGGGTTTGCCTCGGAAGCCCTCAGGCTAGACCTAGAGCTTGGGTGTGAGGACAAGAATTACTGCCAACCGCCTTTCTACAACCTAACACGAAGTTCTTTGGGATGCAGAATTGAACAGCCAGGCCCTTCTCAAAGCCAAGGAGGGAAGGGGCCTCAGAGACAAAACAATGACTTAGAAATAAGTAAACCTTTCCCACAGTGAATTGCAAGCAGGTGTGAGAGCACAGCACACCAAGCCCCAAGTACAACACGCCTGTCGCCATCTAGAACACTCTTCTGTATACCCCACGCTATTGAGGAATAAATGTATCCTTAAGGCAGAATATGGAAACCAGAGTTAGAAAGGCACTTTCTGAAGGCACGTCCCTCCACCAGCCCATGTATCTTTAACCTCTATTCTCAAGGATATCACTTATACAGTAATTCCTCCTTAAAGTCCACTAATGGCGGGCGCGCCTGGGTGGCTCAGTGGGTTAAGCCGCTGCCTTCGGCTCAGGTCATGATCTCAGGGTCCTCGGATCGAGCCCCACATTGGGCTCTCTCTGCTCAGCGGGGAGTCGGGGAGCCTGCTTCCCCCTCTCTCTCTGCCTGCCTCTGCCTACTTGTGATCTCTCTTTCTGTGAAATAAATAAATAAAATCTTAAAAAAAAAAAAAAAAGGTCCACTAATGGCTGTGTTGGTGGTTTATATCCATATCACTGTGAGGTTTATAGGAAGATAAGCAACATTTGTTAGTTTATATACTTACCAAAGCCCCTAAATATCCATGATTGGAGAGGCTGGCCTTTTGCCACCATGGCTTGTGGCGCCACCTAGTGACAACCTTTCTGATTGCATGCACAGACCATAGCAAGACTCTTCCCTAGGACTCGCTCTCTATTCCCTCACCTATAAAGTTTCAGCCAGAATCACATGGTCTGCATTTTATCTGGAAATCTATCTCAGAATTAGTAATATCCAGGCAAAGGCTGAAACATTCTCACTCTCGGAGACTAAGAAAGACTAAGAGCTAGAGTTCAGCGGAAGGCTCGTATTAACCACTTGGAGGTTCAAGTGCCCTATAAATTCAAATTTTACTGGTGTATCTTCTGAAGTGCATAAAAACTGGCAAGAGAGGGACGCCTGGGTGGCTCAGTTGGTTAAGCGGCTGCCTTCGGCTCAGGTCATGATCCCAGCATCCTGGGATCGAGTCCCACATCGGGCTCCTTGCTCTGCAGGGAGCCTGCTTCTCCCTGTGACTCTGCCTTCCACTCTGTCTGCCTGTGCTCGCTCTCACTCGCTCTCGCTCTGACAAAAAAAAAAAAAAAAAACTGGCAAGAGAGGTTATGCCGCTTCCAGTAGCCGTAGGCAAATGAGTGGTAAAGGGCATCAGTCCAACTGCCCACATCCGCAAGCTGTCCACATGCCTTTCCCAGTGCCTTTGGAGCCGGCTCTGCCAGGCTGACAAGCCGGGCCCTGCCAGTGTGTGGGAAGGCACCATCGCAGAGGGCAGCGGGCCACCCTCGCACATGACGTCCTGAAGGAGGTCGCCCCGCTCTTTGCACTGATTTAATGTGCTCCAGGTGTTTGCACTTCCCGTTGGCCTGCCCTTCCTCTCCAAGGCACAACCATCTGGGCGACAGACACCCTCCCTCTGCCTTGTCACCCTTTCAGCTCTCCAAATCCTGGTCCGGGGATGCCTCACGCCCCGTCCGTCCTCCAGATCTCCCTCCACACCGAAGCTTTTGTTTCTGAAAATGAAAAACGGCCACAACTCCCCGAGAATCGTCCAACAACGTTCCTTGTTCTGGGTTTTGTTTTTGTTTTTGTTTTTTTGGCTGTTTCACTTTTTCCGTTCTTTCCAATAGGCTGAACAGCTCTGGAGCACACCGCAACAAATATGTGGGTCACAGCTTGCTTTAATGATGCGCTTTCGAAACGGTGGTTTTCATCCTGGATGCGTTTTTGGTTGTTTTTTCCGTAAGAATCCGCAGGCGTTTCTGCTGGGAGGGGCATCAGGAGAGTAGGGCGCCCCAGATTTCCCAAGGGTTCCCTTATCCTTGGCTCCGAGGGAGGCCCTTCCACACCTGCACCCTGCCATCTGCAGGGGGTGCCCTGGGCTCCCTCTGGGGGTGCGGGGACAGTGGAGAGGAAGCAACTACCTCTACCTAGGGGGCACCCAGACCGGCCCATATGTCCTGTGTCAGCCATGACCTACTTCCCTAATAGGTGAAACCAGGTCCAAGGGGATGGCTTTGAAGGAAGAAAAGGGGTCTCCTGGCAACTCCATGGGGTCTTCAGGGTCTGGGGGACACATGAGTGCTTTGTCTTGGTAGCCCTTGTGACACTCCAGAGCAGGAGCTAGGGGTGGGCTAATGAGTGAGCCCGGAGCATCCTCGCTGAGTTCTGGGATGGTGGAAAGGGGCACCAGTGCAAGTAGGTACAGTTAGCCTAAGTTCTGCATTTAATTAGCCAGATATCAAAGCTCTGTAGAATACAATTACCAAATAGAGACAGAAGACACCCAGTGAAGTTTGATGTCTAGATGCACAACAAATATTCTGATGGCATAAGGGTGCCCCATGCATTTGAAAAGAAAAAAGGATCTTTTTAACCTATTGTTGGATTTTGCTATAATCATAACACTAAAGAAATGGGTACTTCTGTCTCAGCGCCTATCAACACCGGCGGCGTTTCTCCCATATTCAAAGCAAACTCAGCACTAGCCAGGCTTCCCGCTCAAGGGGTGAAAGCAGACATTGACGCCCTTATGTCTCTGACTGTTGGCTCTGCTCTACTTTCCCAAAGTCCACGTCCCTGCAGAACCAAATCTTTTTCACACTCTGCAGAAGGATCAGCTCTTTTCTCCCCCTCCCCCAAGCCTCCAGGCCCATCTCCTCATGGGACTTCTTCTGCCACCAACTTCAAATACACACACACACACACACACACACACACACACACACACACACACACGAGGACTCTCCTCCATCCATCACACATGATGAGAAGAAACACGCACAATGTGAGTGTATTTAATGCCACAGAACTACACACTTAAAAATGGTTATGAAGAGGGGCGCCTGGGTGGCTCAGTGGGTTAAGCCTCTGCCTTCAGCTCAGGTCATGATCCCAGGGTCCTGGGATCGAGCCCCACATTGGGCTCTCTGCTCAGCAGGGAGCCTGCTTCCTCCTGCCTCTCTGCCTACTTGTGATCTCTCTCTCTGTCAAATAAATAAATAAAATATATTTTTTTATTTTTTTAAAGATTTTATTTATTTATTTTTCAGAGAGAGAGAGGAGTGAGAGTGAGCACAAGCAGACAGAGTGGCAGGCAGAGGCAGAGGGAGAAGCAGGCTCCCGGCCGAGCAAGGAGCCTGATGCGGGGCTTGATCCCAGGACGCTGGGATCATGACCTGAGCCGAAGGTAGCCGCTTAACCAGCTGAGCCACCCAGGCGTCCCTAAATATTTTTTTTAAAAACGGTTATGAAGAGAAATGCTCTGTATGCTTTACCACAATTTTAGGAGAGCAAATGTAAGGCACAGGGCTGTGTCCTACAGGCCAACTGACAGAGCATCCCAGCAGGCCAGGCCCGCCCACAAAATTCAGTCAAAATGGCGTCTGCTCTCACCTCCTACTACCTGCCTCCACGTGCTCTTGACTTGACCTGTGTGCAAACCCACGGCCTTTCCTACTTCCATGTTGTGTCCCCATGTGGCTCTGTCGCCCTCACAGGGCCCCACTCACTTGTCTCCTGCCAAGGAAAGCCCACCCCTCTAGGACCCTCAGCAAGCTCCTTCCTGAGCTCTCCTGTGTTGATCCCACCGGGGAGGCTGGGCCCAGGATTCATCTGCTGTTTATGAAGTATTAGCAATGCCTGATCCCTCAACAATTTTCTTTTTTCTCCCAAATGTCAAGTCAGCTTCTCAGTGGCCAAACACAATAACGTGTCCTTATTCAACCCCAAACTCCCCTGACTGGCAGGTACAAAGCTTTCTCACAACCCACGGAGCCCACAGAGTACCTTCTTATCTCCCAGGCGTTTCACTCTGCCAAGGTTTCATGCACTGCCCCTCCCCCTACCTTACAGTGGCCAGGGCTCAGGGGACCCTTCCACTGAGCCCCATGGCGACCCCCCCCCAATCTCATCTATATGCCAGGAGAGTCCCATGCACCTCTCCTCAACAAGGTTGTGTCCTTCCCTGCTTTGATTTCTCTTCTGAAGTGCCCCACCACACAAATCTTCTGTCAGAAATCTCTTTCAGGCTCTAGTCAGTTGAAGAATGTCCCCACCAAATTTACGTCCATCTCAGAATGTCACCTTATTTGGAAATAGCATCTTTGCAGGTATAGTTAAGGTAAAGGCTGAGAATAAGATTGTATTAAGGTCAGTGTGGGCCCTCAATCCTCTGTGAGGTCCTTAAAAGAAGCAGACAAGGACACACAGACCCAGAGGAGAAGGCCAAGTGAACATGGGGACAGAGATGGGAGGGATGCATCTGGAAGCCAAGAAATGCCAAGGACTGCCGGCACCGTCAGAAGCTAGGAGACAGCCATCTCCCTCAGTGCCTCTGGAAGGTACCAATGCTGCCGACGCCACGATTTCTAACTGCTGACTCTTTCCCTAGGTGTGTGTTCCACCAGGTTGACCTGGAGTCTGTGCCTGTCAGGAGGGCAGCTCTTTTCCTCTGCAAGCTCATCTGTACTCAAGTGTGGTCCCTGGGTACCAGTCATGGAGGAGCAGTCCTGCAATGAAAGGCCAGTGGCTCTTTCTTTTTTAAATAGGTGGGACTTGAACTCATGACCCTATGATTAAGACCTGAGCTGAGATCAAAAGTCAGACACTTAACTAACTGAGCCATCCAGGTGCCCTAAGGCCAGCAACTCTTGCTGTCCACTCCCTTTTGAAATAGTTGGATACAATCTCTCTTAGAGGTCCCTGGTCTTTCTAGCATTCTCCTGACTTTGGTTAGGAAAGACAGTACATTCTTTCTGCAGCCTCTGTCAGCCTTTTTAGGTTTCAGGGAGAATGGGCTTCAAACATCCCCCCAGGAGCCACAGATCCCCAAACACCAGATTCCTGTAGCAGATGCACTGTCCTTGGGCCTCCGTACTGGGCTCTCACTGCCTCTCCAGTAAATGGTTCCTCCCATGGGAGAGAAGGCCACGTGAGTGGCCTAAGTCAAGAGTGATTTCAGCCTCATCCCCTCTCCATGGCCCTCTGCTGACAACAACTCAAGGGTACTGAACAGCTTGGGGTTGGAAACACCGAGTAAGAGTAGGATTTAGAAGACCAAGCTCTGGACCCTCTGTTCCTATAAAACATGCCATTCTAGAATACTCACTTGTGTACTAGATCCTGAAACTCACACCAGTGTACAGACTCATTTACTCTCTGGATGAGAACAGAGATTCCAGATCTCTACCATGACCAGACACAGTAAGGATGAATCTAGAACAACTGCCACAATTTAGCCAAAGCCATTATTAATATCTTCCCACTCAATGCACCGAAGACCCAGAGCTGCTCACACAAACAGTTTGGAATCGGTTGATGTCATTTAAAAAGGTCGCATTATACATGGACCGGTCAGTTCTAAGACAGATGCTGACCTTTGCTTTAGAAAATCTCCCTGTGCGGCACAGGGCAGGACCATGGCCAAGGGGATTAAATCTGAGAAAATGGACCTTTATCCTTAACCTTTCATTTTTAACTCCAGCCAAACATTTCTGTCATTTAGAAAGTATGATTAGCTTTTAGATAAGGTTTTTTTTCCCCCCTTCAGCAGGGAACATGTGTCACTTCTCAAGGAATATTTCAAAAGCAATTAGAAATGTCTCAAAAAAATGATGATTTGGTTTTTATTTCAGGAGTGGGTGGTGGCAGAACTAGGCCAGATTCAATAGATGAGTACTCCAATGAGCCCTGAGAAAGGGCTAGAAACCTTCAGATCAGGGAACACTGGTAAAGCTCAACAGAACCAGAGTGAAGGGCTAAAATCCAGAATTTATGCCTGGGTCCTTCTGGCTTCATGTGGGCAAAGTCATATATGGAGTCCTCTCTTTTATATGACTGCTTTTTTTAACAACAACAAAAAAATAAAAAATACATAATTATATCGTTTCTTATCATTACCTACATTACTGCCTTTCCTGAATCCCTGAGTTTTCATATGGATTTGAATTACTGTCCGGTGTCCCTAGCTTTCTGCCTGAAGACTTTCGGTATTTAAGGAAGGCCTGCTAGCTGTGAAGTCTCTGTTTTTTTTCTATGAAAATGGAGGAATGTCTTGATTTCTCTTTTTTTTTTTAAAACCAACTTTATTCAGAGATAACACACATACCATAGAGAACACCCACTAAAAACGTACCATTCAGTGGTTTTTAGGATAGTCAAGAGATCTTCCAACCATCACTACAAGCAATTTTAGAACATTTTTTCTTTCCAGCAAAAGAAACCCTATGGGTGCCTGTGTGGCTCAGTCAGTTAAGTGTCTACCTTTGGCTCAGGTCATGATCCCAGGGTTCTGGGATCGAGTCCGCGTCAGGCTCCCTGCTCAGTGGGGAACCTGCTTCTCTCTCTCCTCCCTGCTCGTGCTCTATCTCTAAGTAAATAAATAAAATCTTAAAAAAAAGAAAAAGAAAAGAAACCCTGTATTCATTGGCAACCTGTCGCAGGTTAAACCGTGCTTCCCCTATGCCCCAGTAAAAAAAGAGATGATGAAGTTGAGTATTAGCCCCAGTACCTCTGAATTTGCCTTATTTGAAAATAAGATAGCCACAGATGTGATCAAGTTAAGATAAGGCCATCAGGTGGACCCTAACACATATGACAAGTATCCTTGGAGGCAGAATGAAATCTGGGCACGGCAACACAGAGAAGAGAATGCCATGGGAAGCCAGGTACAACACACACAGAAGGAGGCAGAAATAGGAGCGATGGAGGGGTGCCTGGGTGGCTCAGTCAGCTAAGCGGCTGACTCTTGGTTCCAGCTCAGGTCACAATGTCAGGGTGGTGAGACCAAGCCCCCACACAGGCTCTGTGCTCAGCAGGGAGTTTGCTTGAGATTCTCTACCCGCCTCTGCTTCTGCCCCTCCCCCCACTTGCGTACATAAGCAGGTGCTCTCTGCCTCAAGTAAGTAAATGTTTAATAAAAAGAAATAAATTGGAGTAGTGTAGCTACAGTGATCGAAAGATCACCCGGGGCCACCAAAAGCTGGAAGAGGGAAAGAAGGATCCTCTCCTGGAGGCTTTGGAGGGAGCACGACCCCGCTAACACCTTGATTTTGGACATCTAGCTTCCAAAAATGTAAGAGGCAGCTCTTGTGTGAAGACAATCAGCTTGTGATACTTTGACAGGGAAGCCCTAAGAAAGTAACACACAGTCACTTCCCCTTGCCTCCACACTTGCCTGGCTCTAGGCAACCCACAGTACACTCTACGAAGGGGACTATTCTGGAAATTGTATTCAAATGTGAACCATACAGTATGGGATCCTTTGTGACCTTTGTGACTTAATTCCTTTCTGTAGCATCATGTTTTCAAGGTTCATCCTTGTTGTCCACGTATCAGTAATATTGCCTAAAAATGTTTCTTTGTATAAATATGTTTACATTTACCCATTTGGACATTTGGATTTTTTTTTCCTCATGCTTTTTGGCTACTGTTACGAATGCTTCTATAAACATTCCCGTACAAGTTTTCATAGGGGTATCTGTTCTCCTCTCTCTTGGGCATAAACCTGGGAGTAGAATTTCTGGATAACTGTTTAACTTTTTGAGGAATTATACTTTTCCCAAAGCAGCCCCATTTTTTTTTTTAAATTCCCACCAGCAATATCTGAGAGCTGCCTTTATTCTTCACTGACTGCTTTGTTGGATATAGAATTTGGGGTTGACAATTTTTTTTTTCCTTTCAGCAGTCTACATGTGCACAACCTTCTGGACCCCGAGGGGTGGACATGGTCTCGGGAACATTATTGTTGGCTCTTCAATCTGCCATTGTACTTGTTGGTACTGGTATTAAGCTACCAGCACGCCCTTACTGGCTCACCAGCAAGATTCCCCTGTTTTTCAACTGTGACCTCAAGTGTAAACTCCTCCATGCTGTATTTCAAGTCAAATCACTGCTCTCAGACAGAAATACCATTCTTACCTCCTATCTCTCCCTCAGAACAGAATCCCTATGCCAGAACTGGGGGTGGGACAATGGCCTGCTTCTCTCGGAATGAAACGTCTGCTCTCTGTTAGGAAGTGTTAGGAAGGGGGAGTTAGTATCTCCCTTGGTCAATAATCCTTGGTCTTCTTCTCTAGGCCCTTTTGACATGGAACCTCTACAAACAGGCTTGGGAGGAGGCAGGAAGAGACCTATTTTGGGCCCCTCAGAGGCTCTGCCCCATGAGTAAGAGTTAAGCAGGGAAAGAAAGCCCAGACCTTTCAACCATACTTGCCTGAGATAGTGTTTGCACACCAGGCAGGGAGAGGATAAGAGCCACTGGCAGCCTGCCCCCCACTCCTGCACTAGGAGCTTTGCTCCCCATCCTCTCAGCTACCCCCTCCTGGAATAGAGCTTCCATCGCATGGAGCTGGGGGAAGGGGGAATGGGAACAGTTCATGGCTCCAATGCTATCCACTCTTGATGTTCTTATAGAAAATCCGGATTTTTCTTGAATAAATGTTTCTCCCTTTCCTGTAGGTTCTTGGGACAATTTCCAGAGACTTTAAATGATTGTAATTTTTCACAAGTTATATGGTTTCACTGGAGAGAGGGTCCACCAAACTCCTTACACCACTGTTCTGAAGGTCTGAAATCCTCTCTTATATTCAGATGTATAGAGATAAATCAGGTTCTTTCCAGCACCACTTAAAACACCCTCCCAGGGGTGCCTGGGTGGCTCGGTCAGCTTAGCATCTGCCTCTTGATCTCAGCTCAGGTCTTGATCTCAGGGTCATGGGTTCAAGCCTTGCATTGGGCTCCATGCTATGTGTGGAGCCTACTTTAAAAAAAAAAAAAAAAAAAAAAAAAAAGAACCAAAAAACACCCTCCAAAATCTGGTGTGGCTATTCTGCTCTTGTACCATGTTTGCTATGTGGGGAGACAGGTCTTCAGAAACCCTTCAGACAGGATTCAGAAATACTTCAGTGGCTTCTCTTTTTTCCAGGAATATGGAAAGATTACCTTTTCCTACTCCTTGAAACTGGGTGTGACCCTGAAATCTCCTTTGGCAAAAAGAAATATAAGAAGTCTGTTACTTCATTGGCTTGAAATGAATTGCTTCATTGTGGCTGTATAAGTCTCTGTTGCAACAACCCCTGGAGCCTTGTGATGACAGGACAGTATAGGAACCAGGGAAGCCTCTGTTACCCTGGGTCCCAAGAAACAATCGTGTGGACCAGAGCCTTTACTCCTCTGCTTGCACATGGGGCATGAACAAGAAGTAAATCTTCAATGTTCTAAGCCAGTGAGACTTGGGGATTGTTTGTTTCTTCAGCATACCATAACCTATCCTAACTGATAAGACTGTTACTTGTTTTAAAACTCCTGTCACATGTATTAATTTTTTATGAAGTTCAGAAGATCTTGGTTCAGGTCAATTTCATCTCTTGGTTATACATATAAGATCCATCTCCCTAGCAAGTCCACAATTTCTGTGCCCTGCCAATCTTTTGATGTCAGCCTCTTTCAGGGCACTCTACCTCTCCCTCCCTCTCTTGTTGTATGTAACTGTTTGAGGCTTCTACCCACCCCCCCCCAAATACCACCTGTTCTCTCCCTTCCTTTGCATGGTACCACCCATCCATCCTTCTGGACTCAGCATGTACCCTTTTCTAGGGACAGGGAAAGTCAGGAGGTGAAGGTGAAATGAAAAGAGGGAAAGAACAAGATGTTGCATTCATATATAAGTTGTGAAAGTGGGAGGGCCCTGAAACACTCTTAAGATGAACCGTGTTGAAAAAAACTTTCCAGAAAAAAATTGCTTACAAGTATTTGTCAAAATTACATTTCAACCACTGCAAGGAAAGACGGACAACCACGAAAATCTAGTTAAAGATTATTAGGTTAGTCAGTCAGTTGGGTGGAAACCCTAACTTCCCAGAATTTCTTAATCACTTAACAGTATCAGAGAATTGCCCAAGCATTTAATCAGGAATGCAAATTACTTCCCAGAAGGAGTTTGAGAATTACATCATGCAGAAAGTTCTGCTGCAGACCTGGTTTTGGACAATTTTTCTTTCTCAGGAGGCTATGAAGAGACAGTCTTGGCTTGACTTGTTATAGTTCTTTCATCAGTTTCCTCTTTAGAATTAAAAAGCATTCCTGGATTTTGTTTTCATTCATTCAAACACTTATTGACTACCTGCCAGATGGCGAGATGCTGATGTTATAAAGATAAAAAGAAAGCCTCCTCTCTTCAGAGAGTTCACTGTCTTTGGAGGAAAACAGACATATCCATACATAATTGAGCCAAGAAACAAAACTGTGCCTTGGAATGTTCAGGGGGCTAAGCAAGCCATGCAGAGGAGTGGGTTTACTTGCACTCATAGTGATGGCAGAGAAAAGGAAGAGGCATAAAGAAAAAACATCTCCATTTTGGAGGCCAGCAAGGAGTCTCTAAGGTATCCAGACACACTGAAAACTAGAAAATTCTCAAGGGTATAGAACGGACATGGTAGGTTTGAGATGTCCAAAGGTAAGGAGCCTGGAATGAGACCCGAGGACATGCAGTGGTATCCAGTAACTCTGGAGAATATCTTTAATGAGAATAAACTGCAAAGAAAAGAAAGAGTGGTTGGGAGATCAATACAAGTGACTATAAAACACATATGAGAAATAATCAGGGTCTGATCCCATTAAATAGCAAAGTCAACCATATTGGCTACTAAATACTCTGTTATGGATTCAGGGTCCCTTTCGTTGCAAAGAGCTTAAAGGAGACTAAGTTACACACATGTACAACTGTAACTAAGGTTGTTAAGATAGTAAGTAGCAACTGTCAAAAAAGTTATAGGTTAAGTACTATAGGGTCTTAGAAATCACGTGAAATTGCTACCAATTGGAGAGATTAAGAAAGGTTTAGAAGAGAAGAAAGCACTGGAGATGAGTTCTGAAAGCATAAGTGCTGAGATGGGGAAGGCATTCAAAGCTAAAGAGACCAAGTAAGCAAAAATCTGGGAATAAGAAAGCAAAGGGACAAAAATGGAAGAGGCTGAGGTTTGGCTTCAGCAAGAAATAAGATGGAAAAGAAATGCTGGGGCCAGTACAGGGAAAATTTGCATGCTATGGATTTTGAACAGAATTTTACAAGAAACTGGGAGCCATTGTGGTTGTGTGAGCAGGGAAGAGATACGCTCTTAACAGTGCTTGAAGGCTGGTCAGCAAATTATTACTGACTGAAGACACAGATGAATAGAGGCTGCTCTAACAATCTGGGCTACTCTGTTGGCGGGGGAGCCCTGAGAATATGGGAGAATGAAGTATGATGCATGACCCATTAAAGACGAGACAAAGGAGGCAAGGGATCAGAAGATGTCGACATTAAATAAATATGGGAGACAGACAAGAAGTAAATGGCATTACCAGGAGAAACTGGAAATCAGCAGAGCAGTCTCAGCTAGGGCAGTGGGGTTCAATTTGCTGTAGATAATTTTTGAGATGTTAAGGATGCCTTTTCGGGGAGACGTTCAGAAGGGAAGATGGAAGCCAGATTGGCAAGTCAAGCACTCAAGTCCTTGGCTACCATCTTACATGAGCTCAGATGTGCCATCCATGAATTCAGTGCACTGCACCACACCAGGCGTTTGTAAAGGTAATAAAAAGGTCTCTATTCTCAAGAATACTAGGAGGACAAAGTACACCCCCAGAAAATTACTATGAGCAAGTATGAACAAATACATAAAAAGCAATGTATGTGCCAACTGCATTAGTAAGAGGTAGTCTATCGGATTTGGAAGTTTGTTTCCCCAAGCAAACCCCCGATTAATAAACTGGAGTCGAATTTGTCTTCTGGCTTTTGACAAAGTGCTGAACCTAGTAGTGGTTGTCCAAGTGAACTCAACTCCATGTGGCTTAACCTTAGCACTGCTGTCCAGCATCCCCTCCCCCCAAACTATTTACAGATTAAAATACCCTTGCCAGTATGTGCACTAGAACTTCCACTGGTAACTTGGAAAATGGATGACAACACATTTTTCTGTTGTGAGAGGCTTTGAAATGTCATCATGGGAAGGTATGATAAGTGGAACCATGTTATTCTTGGTTTCACAAAGCTCCTTTCTGTTCCATGTCATGGTCTCAGTCATAGTGAGTGAGGGAAGACTACATTTCTGAGCCCTAACCTTCCAACAAAAGATACTGTACTGGAGATTCTGGTCAGGACAACTAATCAATAAAATTAAAAAAAGAAAGGAGGAAAAGGAAAACATCCAGATTGAAAGGGAAAATGTAGATGACATGATCTTGCCTGTAGTGAACCCTAAGGAATATACTAAAAACCATGAGAATAAAGTTCAGCAAGGATGTAGGATACAAGATCAATATTAAAAAATCAATTGTAGGGTGCCTGGGTGGCTCAGTGGGTTAAAGCTGCCTTAGGCTCAGGTCATGGTCCCAGGGTCCTGGGATCGAGCCCCGCATCGGGCTCTCTGCTCAGCGGGGAGCCTGCTTCCTCCTCTCTCTGCCTGTCTCTCTGCCTGCTTGTGATCAAATAAATAAAATCTTTAAAAAAAAATCATTTGTATTTTTATACACTAGCATCAACATTTCAAAAATAAACAATTCCATTTGCAACAGCACCAAAAAGAAAATACTCTTAAGAATAAATTAAATAAAAGTGCAAAATGTGTATGCCAAGAACACAAAAGGTTGTTGGAAGCAATTAAAGATCTAAATGAATGGAAAAACATCTCATATTTATGGATTTGGAGATTTAATATTTTTAAGATGACAATATTCTCCAAACTGATCTACGTATTCAATATAATCCCTACCAAATTCCCCTCTGGTTTTTGGTGTTTTTTGTTTTGTTTTGTTTATAGAAAATGACAAGCTAATTCTAAAATTCATAGGCGAGTTTTAAGTGACCTAGAATCACCAAGCTAATCTTTAAAAAGAATAAAGTTGGAGAACCCACAGTTCCCAATTTCAAAAATTACAAAAAAGCTATAGTAATCAAGACAGTGTGGCACTGGCATGAGGCTAGACATAGAGATCAATAGCGTAGATAGTCCAGAAATAAGTCCTTATATTTATAGTCACCTGTTTGTGTGTGTGTGTGTGTGTTTTTAACAAAGGTGCCAAGACAATTCAGTGGGAAAAGAATAATCTATTCAACAAATTGTGTTGGGACAAATAGATATTCACAAGAGAAAGAAGCTGTGTCCTTATCTCTCCCAATACATAAAAATTAACTCAAGATAGACATTGACATAAATGTAAGAGATGAAACTATAAAACATTTAGTAGAAAACATAGGAGTACATCTCTGTGACCTCCAGTTAGTCAATGGATTCTGAGATATGACAGCAAAAGCAAAACAACAGAAGAAAATCGGTAAATTGAACTACATAAAAATTAAAACTTTGTGCTCTGAAGGATGCTATAAAGAAAGTGAAAAAAAAAAAAAAACAAGCCACATAATGGGAAGAAACAGTTTTAAATCATATATTTGAGAAGGGACTTCTTTTTTTTTTTTTTTTTAAGATTTTATTTATTTATTTGACAGAGAGATCACAAGTAGCAAGTAGGCAGAGAGGCAGACAAAGAGAGAGGAGGAAGCAGGCTCCTGGCTGAGCAGAGAGCCTGATGCGGGGCTCAATCCCAGGACTCTGGGATCCTGACCTGAGCCGAAGGCAGAGGCTTTAACCAACTGAGCCACCCAGGCGCCCCTGAGAAGGGACTTCTATTCAGTATAAAGAACTCTTAACAATTCAGTAATAAAAAGATGAGCAACTCAAAAAGGAACAAAGGATTTGAATGACATTCCTGCAAAGAAGATATAGAAGTGAATGATAAGCCCTTGAGAAGATGCTCAACATTGTTAGCCACCGGGGAAATACAAATCAAAACCAAAGACATAACTATTTATACCCACTGGGTTATTTAAAAAAAAAAAAAAAAAACAGAAAATAACACATGTTGGTGAGAATGTCAAGAAATAGAAATCCTCATACTTTGCTGGTGGGACTGAAAAATCATGCAGCACTTTGAAAAACATCTTGGCCGTCCCTCACCCGTTAAATACAGGGTTACTCTGACCCAGCAGTTCCACTCCTAGGTATATACAAGAGAGATGTATGTCTGTGAAAAACCTGTTCATGAATGTTCACTGCCACACTATTCATAATAACCAAAAAGTGGAAATGAGCCAACTATGCATCAACAAATAAGTGGATAAGTGAATGTGGCATGTCCATACAACAGGATATTATGTGACAATTAAAAGAAATGAAGTACTGACCCATGCTACCCCATGGATAAATCTTGAAAACATCACGCTAAGTGAAAAGAGCCAGTAATAAAAGGTCACATACTGTACGATGCCATTTTATGTGAAATGTCCAAACAGGCCAATCTATAGGCAAAGAAAGTGGTCAATGGTTTCCCAGACCTGGGAAGTGATGAGGGGGAACAGAGTTTCTTCCATGAAGGACAACAATTTTCCAAAAAACATTTAACTGTATGCTTACTTTGGAGGGGTGAATAGCACAGTTTGTGAATTATACCTTCATAGAGATGGGACATTCTTAAACAGTAGCTTAGAAAGAGGAGCAAAAGGAGACAGAAACTAGAGAGATCTGAATTCTGGTCCAGGGGGTATAGATGAAGCAGTAATCCATACTGCTTAATGAGGATGACATCTCTGTTCTGTATATTCTTCCTTCTCTAATATTCAGCTCGAAATTCAAGCCATGGGTCAGAAGGACTATCCTACTCCAGTCATTCCCAAGGTGTGCTTCCTACCAGCAGCATCTGTGTTTCCTGAGTTAGTCAAAAAGAATCTAAGCTTCTGCCCGACCCCTCAACCTCCAATCTCTCTGAGGGTAGGATCCAGCAGTATGTTATTACATGTGCCCCAGGTGATTCTGAAGCTTGAGAATGGCTGCTCTTGTCTAGGAAGGTAGGAGCAACCTCCACCTGGCAGCTGTTTGTGTGGACACAAGCCCAGATGCAAAGGAAAGACAACATAACCTGTTGCTTATCATTCCTGAGTGATAGGAAGTCACGTAGGAATAATGGAAAAACAACATAAGAACAGGGTCTGAACTGGGAGACAAAGTATTGGTATAAACACTCTTCTCCAGCATGGCCATGCAAAGGAACTTGTTCACCAGGTAATCACCTATACCTATGGTCAGGTTTGGTTTTAAAGATAACTAGAGGGACACCTGGGTGGCTCAGTCGGTTGAGCAGCTGCCTTCGGCTCGGGTTGTGATCCCAGCGTCCTGGGATCGAGTCCCTCATTGGGCTCCTTGCTCGGCAGGGATCCTGCTTCTCCCTCTGCCTCTGATGCCACTCAGCCTGCCTGTGCTCTCTCTCGCTCTCTCTCTCTCTGGCAAATAAATAAATAAAATCTTTTTAAAAAAATAAATAAAATAAAGATAACCAGAAATCTATTGCCCCCATTAAGAAAATCTTGATCACTAGTGCCAGAATTTGACAGGGCTTAGGTAGATGATAGTTCTTACAATATTGAGGCCAAATGATAGTATCAGGATTTAGTATTTATTTGCCTCACCTAAAATGTTTCTTGAAGCTATTGGGTTTAGGAAGATGGTAGAGAAAGGCTAGGGGAATGACTCTGGTCCTTCAGCAAAAGAGAGAAAAGAATCTGGCCTTGGAATTGTGAGTGGTCTGGCTCCATGGGGGAGGGGATAGAATCACGCCTATACACTTAATTTCCTGTTAGCTCCCCTAACTCTTACTAGTTGTCATTATTTCCTTAGTATCCTCCCAGGATAAGGCTGAGACAAGCAGATCATCTAGGGTACATAATTAAGGGGGACAGAACATGCTCTCAGGTCCCTGGTATAACCACTGTGGGCTTCAGATTGTGTGTACTTCCCCTGTTCACTAGAAACATCTGGAAGTGAGCCCTGGGAGCAGCTCAGTGCAGTGGGCAGGAGATACAGGGGTTCTGGCTCAAGCTCCGGGTAGGCATGTCGTGTGAGCCCCCTTAAAGTCCCAAGCGGTGCACTCTAGCTTGAATCTTTGAGAACTAAATTGGCTTGGTAGAAATACACATGTCTAAGAAGTGGGAAAAACAGTCCACCTTACAAGTAATTTGAGAAATGGGAATTCATACAGTAGTTTAGCTCCGAAGGGTTTAAGCAGAGGGGGGAATGGTCACCATGTTTCAGAAATGAAAGAATCTGTAGCATCCCACTTCCCAGTGAAATTATTCATATTGAGGTTTTAAAAAAAATACTGAAATGACAAAATTTTACCCAGAAAAATATCCGTTTTGGTACTTTAAAATAGCAGAGGTATCAGGATTCTGAAGACTGGCACTGCCATCTCTCTAAACGAGGAGGCAGCTCTTGGAGAGCTGGGTAACCAGAGAGCACAGTCTAATGGCTGGTTGGTTTTTTTGGAATGAACAAAATCAGAATCACAACTCACACACAGAATAATAAAGTTCACACACAGAAGTATGGCAGATTTCACATTTGGAGAGGAAACAGCCACACAGAAGAAGAATACTTGTGTCAAAGAGACAGTGTGGAAACAATGTGAGCTAGATATCCCCTTAAATGGATGTATTAGTTTGCTTGCACTGCTGTAACAAAAGATCACCGGGAGGGTGGCATCAACAACGAAACTTTATTCTCTCACCATTCTGGAGGTTCAAGTCCAAAATCAAGATTTTGGCAAGTTTGCCTTTCTCTGAAGCCTCTCTTCTTGGCTTGCAGATGGCTGCCTTGTCACTATGTCCTCACATGGCCTAGCCTCTGTGCATACAGGCCTATTGTTCCTTCCCCTCCTTATACGGCCATCCGACTGGATCAGGTCCTTCAGTCTTAATGACCTCATTTAGCCCTAAGAACCTTCTTAAAGGTCCTATCTGCAAACAGAGTTGCACAAAGGGTTAGGGCTTTAACACATACATTTGGGGAGAATTCATTATGAATATATTATATTATGAATTCAGTCCGGAATACATGTTTAACTCTATACATATGCCCTCTCCCAAAATCTTACTAAAATGATAAAACAGCATATTTTTAAAAACCCTGACAGCTCCAAGGGACAAAATGAACTGGGGATGTTGTGGAGAGGCAGCAAGAAAAACTGTGGAAATGGGAAGCAGATGGCACATGAATGAGTGCTAAGCACTTAACAGTAGAGGAAGTCAGCCCCTCTTACCTCCGCTGGAGAGAGACAGCCACAAGAAGCTAGTTGATTCATAACTCGGGACACCTCAGAGGCTCCTGAGAGGCCCACCATTTACAAACTAGATGTCCCTAAAGGCAGTGGGTTAGCAGATGGAATGTCTGCGTCATCACAGACATCATCACAGATCATCATCACAGCCAGAAGTCTAGAGTTTGCTCACTTAACGAGGGGACTCAGGGGCACCAAGTATGGTTTGAGAAGCAGGTGCATTTTGGAAACAGATATTTACATAAAAGACTATGTAGTAAATGGTGAGCCCCTAGGTTGACTCTCTGGTTTAGAATATGGCAGCCATACTTGAGATCAGTACATTTCCATCTGTGAAAACTGTCCTTCCCAGGAAAAAAGACCCCTAATACCAGGCATTTGAAACTCCATCACAAAGCAGTCTACCATCTAATCACCCATCCATAACACAGAACCTTCTATTATCTTTTGCCGTGCCTCACTCTTAAAAAAGAACAGTCAAGAGTTAGCAGTAAAAGGCATCTCCAACATAAAATAGCAAGATGCAAAGAGAAGGAAGCACCATGGGAGAAAACAGAGACAGCACAGAGAAGGACAATTTTAATAATATCTTTAGGAATAAAAGACAAGTCCTGGAAGCAAATACAGAGTGCTCTAGAAAAAGAACACTTGGAGAATAGAAAATTTGAAAAGTTCAATAGATAGTTGGGGAATAAAATGTCCAAATACAGAATACAAGACAAATATGTAGAAATTAGAAGTAAAATAAGAAAAATTAGAGAATCAGGGGTGCCTGGGTGGTGCCGGTGAGTGACAGATTCTTGGTTCAGGCTCAGGTTGTGATCGCAGGGCCGTGAGATCGAGCCCCGTGTTGGGCTGCATGGTTAGCGTGGAGTCTGCTTAAAATTCTCCCTCCGTCTCTCTGCTTCTCCTTGCCGCACGCGCTCTCAATCTCAAATAAATATGTCTTAAGAAAGAAAGAGAATCATCCACACGGTCTAATATCTGGCTGACAGGAATTTAGAAAGCAAGAATAGAGAAATGGAGACACATTTTCCCAAAGGAGACTTCTATGAAAATTCCCACAACAGATTATTTATTTATTTATTTATTTTTGAGAGAGAGAGAATGGGAGAGCGCGAGGGAGCAAGTGAGAGAGAGAGAGAACCTGCGCATGTCAGTGGGGATTGGGGGAGGGGCAGAGGGAGAGGGAGAATCTTAAGCAGGCTCTGCTCACAGAGCAAAATAAAAACATTTTAACACATTTAAGGGTAGGGAAAAAAAACAACAACAATCATTTTTTATGCTCCTCTTCTTAGGATGCCATTGAAGGATGTGCTCCAGACGAACAAAGGGTAAACCAGAGGGAAGACATAGCAGGTGGAACACAGGGGCTACAAGACAGTAAGAAGTAAAGGGAAGTCTCATGATCAGAGTTGTGCAACTTACCAAGAGAATAATCCACTTAGAGCAGGAATATAAAGGGCTTTAATTAAAATGAATCCCGGGGAAGAAATAGTATAGATAATATAATTTATTTTATCACATTAAAAAGGATTTGTACATTTGCCTGAAAGTTCACGAATGTACTAATTATCAGCACACAAAATAATTTTGAAAAAACTTTTAATGTGTTCAAAAAGAAAATGGTAAAAAAAAAAAAAAGTGGGCTCAACTGTGAATAAGACATAAATGTGGAAGTGACAAATGATTTTACCCCAAACTGTTTTATAATAAGGTGTGTATGTGTGTGTGTGTTGGGGGGGGAGTCAGTTGGGAATAGATATAAATTGTTTTTATAATAGGAGGTGAATAAAAATGTAAGAGTAAACCTTCAAAATACACAGATTATTAGCAAAAGACATAGCTGTAACTTTGGAAAGTTTTCATTTGTGGGTAGTTTGAATCAGGTAAGAGGCAGGGGACTGCTCTTTTCAGTTTAAGTCTTTCAGTATAAAATTTTAAGAATATTATATACCTGTGTTATTCAGATTTAAAAAAATAAGTACAAATATGTAGACAGTTGAGGGAGATTGAACTGTTGAGATATGCTGGTTAATTAAAAACTGTGGCAAGTAATCAACTGCAGTCTTAGCCACTTATGAATTACTGATTTTAAAACAATTCCGAGCACCTAACACTAAAGCCCTCCTGAGCACGACCTAATCTTTCTTTAGAGTTTCAGAAGGTACTTCTGGGCCTCACCATCTCAGAATCATCATTGTGAACACCAATGTGCTCAACATACCAAGCCAGACCTTGCAGCTTATTAATACAAAGCCAGAAAACCTAGCTGACACCTCATTTGACATAAGGACCACTACATAAAAGGGAAATAGATAATTTGGAAGAATCAGAGAGAAAAGAGAAAGACTTAAAGCCTTGTATCATAGAATGTATTCTCCCAAACTTTCTACCAATCCCACTTTCCCCAGAGGAAAATTCCAGCAACAAAAAAATATTTGGGAAACACTGCAGAGTTTATTTCCAGACACGCGCAATGCCTGTTAGTGTGTCAGAGATGCCAAGACATCCTCAAAAAAGAAACCAGTTTTACTTTTTCTAACACAGTATTTCTCAAAAACAGTTGACCATTTTAGATTTAACATTTATTTAAATCCCATTTGAGGACCACACTTTGGGAAATTTTGATTTAAAAGAGTTGGAAATTTCTATCTACAAGGAAATACTGAACTGGAAGTATTCAACTTTCAAAGTGAAAACCAAAAAGAGAAGAAAGGGCTTTTACATTGGTAAAGTTGTCCTTATAAATACTGGAAACTTCTGTATTGCTGTATTGTGTGCTAAGAGAACACAAGGAAACGGGGCTCAGACTCAGTATAGACTTAGGTTAGACCAAAGGAAGAACTATATAAGATCTCAGATTGTTACAAAGTAGGATGCTCTAGGGGATTGGGCGGGGGGGATCCACCCTCTCCCCTCCAAAAAAACCCCTGAAATGTGGAAATAGTTGCTCATTAGCCAAGAACAAATTTTATTCACCCACAGTACTATAAAGATGTAGGAAGGTAATTTCTGGGTTAATTAGCCCTCTGTGCTACAGTGACTAGCAGATAACATGTTGAAGACAGCACGGGCCCCTTATGAATGTAGCCTGGATCCCTGAGTCACTGCTTGGAAAAAAGTTTCCCGACTGGGTCCATGGTTTTTATATGAACAAGAAATACACATCTCCTGTGTGGAGGCACTGAGATTTGGGGGTTGTTTTTTTACGATTGCTAATATTACTCTGCCTGACCATGCAGCAAATGTGACTAACAGATTTTAACAAAGTGATCCAAAGGCATTTATTATATTCTCTACAGTTTGCTACATATTTAGAATATTTTGTAATAAGTAGGAAACCAGTATGCTCCATGCCTTAGGCTCTCTGAGAAATGCACTAAGCTATGGTTTGAAAAAAGCAAGCAAATGCAAAGAGTAAAGTATACAAGGGGCTTCAACTGTATTTTAATGTTCTATTTATTTAAAAATAAGTTGCTCTCAGCAAAGGAAACAGTTGACAAAACCAAAAGACAACAGACAGAATGGGAGAAGATTATTTACAAATGATGTATCAGATAAAAGGCTAGTATCTAAAATCAAATTCCAACACCCAAAGAACAAATAATCCAATCAAGAAATAAGCAGAAAACATGAACAGACATCTCTCCAAAGAAGACATCCAAATGGTCAACAAACACATGAAAAGTGCTCCATATCACTTGGCATCAGGGAAATACAAATCAAAACCACAGTGAGATACCACCTCACACCAATCAGAATGGCTAAAATTAACATGTCAGGGAATGACAGATGCTGAAGAGGATGCAGAGAAAGGGGAACCCCCCTACACTGTTGGTGGGAATGCAAGCTGGTACAACCACTCTGGAAAACAGCCTGGAGGTTCCTCAAAAAATTGAAAATAGAGCTACCCTATGACCCAGCAATTGCACTACTGGGTGTTTACCCCAAACATACAAATGTAGTGATCCAAAGAGGTACCTGCACCCCAACGTTTATAGCAGCAATATCCACAATGGTCAAACTATGGAAAACACCCAGCTGTCTATCGACAGATGAGTGGATAAAGATGTCATATATGCAGACAATGGAATATTATGCAGCCATCAAAAATGAAATCTTGCCATTTGCAACTGACATGGATGGAACTAGAGGGTGTTATGCTAAGTGAAATACGTCAATCAGAGAAAGACAATTATCATATGATCTCACTGATATGTGGAATTTAAGAAACAAGGCAGAGGATCATAGGGGAAGAGAGGAAAAAAATGAAAAAAGAAGAAACCAGAGAGGGAGACCAAACATAAGTGACTTTTAGGCTTAGGAAACAAACTGAGGGCTGCTCAAGGAGGGGGGAGGAATGGGGTAACTAAGTGAGGGACATTGGGGAGGGTATGTGCTGTTATGAGCAGTGAGTATTCTAAGACTGATGAATCACAAACCTGTACCCTTGAAAGAAATAATACATTATCTGTTAATTTAAAAGAATAAGTTGCTCTGAAATTACTCAGCCAAACATAAAGGAAAGACTACTTGCTCTATTAAACAATTAAAAATCCTATTCATCATGAGTCGGCTTTCTTCCCAGAAAGGATAATGTCCCATGAAAAGGATGGAGGACATGCATGGTACCAAGGAAACCCTGGCCTTGTTCTCTAAGATCCCAACACAAGCAGGAACGATGTCCAGGACCCCTCCTACCCAGGGAAGTGCTCTGGGGGAGGTAGCGTATCTACATTCTTCTTGGCACCCTTTATTGTATTCTCTGGAGAAGAGTAAACAGGAAAGGCATTTACTGTTTTTCCTTCCTTTGGCAAATAATGACATTTCAAGGCATGATAGTACCATATTTGAATTTTAGGAACCTTTTATGTAATTGTGCCCATATGATCAAAGAACTCGGGCTGGGTTACCTTCCCCTGGACTGATCCATCGAAATTCACAGGTCCGTGAGGCAAACTGTCAGTGGATACAACAGAGTGGTTCTCTAACCAACTGTTCACTAAGTCCTTTTAAGAAGAACTTTACCTAGGGGCACTTGGGTGGCTCAGTCATTAAGCGTCTGCCTTCGGCTCAGGTCATGATCCCAGGGTCCTGGGATCAAGCCCTGCATCAGGCTCCCTGCTTCTCTCTCTCCTGCTCCCCCTGCTTGTGTTCCCTCTTTCGCTGTGTCTCTCTCTGTCAAATAAATAGATAAATCTTTAAAAAAGAAGAAGAAGAGCTTTGCCTAGAATGCCCTGCTTATTCAGAGCTCAGATGCATAAAACTTCAAGGTGCATAAAACTCTACCTCCCCCGCCCCTGTATGTTCCTAAGCTCCCTCTGTGATCCAGCAAGAGGAATGGAGGAAGGGGTTCTCCCATCTCAGAGTTTCAATGTCCTTGTCGTCAGTTGTTTGGACCTGGCTGCCGGTCCTGGGACAGCAATCCTAGTACCGTTCCTCCCAGGGTTCTGCACTTTTTATTGCCCACACTCAGCTGTAGTGACCCACTCAAGGAATAAAATCGGAAACTCTCAGAGCTAAAACTACTAAACGACTGGCTTCCATTTCTGGCATCAAGGCTCGTTCTTCCATTTAGCAAACTGACAGACAATCCTCCGAGCAACGCCCGGGCCAGTGGGCGACCCAGGGCAGAGTTAGGCAAGACTATGCAGTAGGAGAGGAGTGACTCGGTTCTGCCAAGGAAGAGGTAACTAGCTTGTACAGCAGAAATTTACAGACCTATTCTTTCAGCTACAAAAGGGACTCAGATGTTTTCAGGGAGGAAGTGACATCTGAACCAGACCTGAGAGATCATAATGAACCTATAAAGGAAAGGTCAAAGTTACTGAAGATCAGGAAAGTTCTCACTGTGGGTTAAGATGAATCCACCTTTTAACCCCCATTCATGCTATGCTTTATGTTTTTAATGTGGTATTCTGAACAAACAAAGATACAAAGAATAAGGTAGCAAATGTTTTTATACCTGCTATCCTGTTTCATCAAATTTTAACATTTTATGGTATTGGCTTTTGGTCTTAGTATCTCCTAGAAGCTGTCTAGGGAGTCCTCCATTTCATATTTTTCTCTTTCTCTCCAGAAGTAACTCACTCATTTTTCTTATATGGAATTTGTAACTCCATGGCAGACACTGCTAATAGAACACTTATTCTTTCCCCTGAACCTTGCAAAAGTTCTCCACCTGGGACTCTGAGTGAAGCTGGCGTGCATGATAAGACCTAATGGTATTGCCTCTAACTCCAAACTTTTCCAGGCGGCTCAGGATCTAAGAGGGAGTATAAAGACTTAACTGGGTCTTATCATTTGTGCAGAAGCTAATCTGGGCCTGAAGTGGACACTCTAGAAATCACACATCAAGAGACACAAACCCCTCTAGGGCAATGGTCAGAAATCCTGGTGTCAAACCATAGCTTCTGCAGCTCTTAGCAATGTGACCATGGGCAGAGCCCATTTTTTTTTTACCTATAAAATGAAGACCCCACACGCCTGAGCTGCCAGCCCACAGGGACTGTCTTGTCTACCTTGGGCATGCCTCCTTGGATCCTTCCAGCTGCCTCTTTCAGAGCATTCCACAACACTGTCATAATTACTGACTCACCTGTCTTCTCCAAGCTGTGACCTTCTCGAGAATGGGAACCATGTGAATGACGTGTAATACATGCTCGATAAATAGAGGATAATTTAAACTGCTCACACACAGACATATTTATGACCTGACCTATCTATAAACATATTTACGATCTATAAAGGATACAAACAACTACTGGGTATAATTCTCGTTTGGCAACACTAATGAGCATACATGACATTGGTAGCCAGCACTACCCCATGTGAACATGGATACATGGACCGCCATCCCTGGAACTTCTCCTCTGACAGTAACCAATTCCCCAGCCTCTGAAGCTGGGCTGTCTGAGGTTAAATACGGGCATTGCCACTAACTCGTCATGGCAAATACTTAAGCTCTCAGCTTCTCAGTTTCTCACCTGCAAATTAACCCAAATGAACATGAGTTGGACCAGGACAACGATTGGAGTCTCTTTTACTCACTAACCTAACACATATGTTGAATGGAGCAAGGCCCATAGTGGAAAGTCAATACACAGTATATACAGTTAGGGAAGGACTGGCTTCTAGGACCCACTTCCTAGGGGGGTCACAACATAGAGTTCACGTGATTTGAGGTGTATGGAAGCGCTCAGCAGAATGCCTGGCGTGCAATGAACACAGAATGCACACCTCTTTAAGATAAAGGGTTTGAGGGGCACCTGGGTGACTCAGTGGGTTAAGCCTCTGTCTTCGGCTCAGGTCATGATCCCAGGGTCCTGAGATGGAGCCCCACATCAGGCTCTCCGCTCAGTCGGGAGCCGGCTTCCTCCTCCTCTCTCTCTGCCTGCCTCTCTGCCTACTTGTGATCTCTATCAAATAAATAAATAAAAATCTTTAAAAAAAAAAAGATAAAGGTTTTAAGAGTTCATGACTCTGAGAGAATGGTATAATGAGTCTTAATCTTGGTCTTCTGGCCCCCAGATTGTCTCACACCGGAGGATGCTATAACGACTGAGCTCAGAGGTGCTGACGGGCTTCTCTGGTCCCCTAAGCTTTGTGTGCTGCAGATCCCAGGATCCCATGAGGAAAGCGCAAAGGCAGTGAGTGGGTGTCTGTTCTCTCCCTCCTGCACCTCTGCTCTCCTCCTCATTCTATCAAGCTTCCTGCACACACAAGGGTCCAGTAAACTAGGTAATACCTACACAACTTCAAAAGCTGGCAGGGAAACACTAACAGCTGTGAGGAATTACTTGAGTGGAATTTTTTTGGCACTTTGGCCTGATGTGAGGGAGCAAATGTCAAGCATGTTCTAGATTGGGGAAGATAACAAGCAAAAGGCTACCATGTGAGGAATTCCACAAACCTGCTGGAAACAAGATGGTATTAAGAAAAGGGTAAGTACTTTAGCCAGGTGGTGGCTGCCCCGAGCCTTTTAGTCTTACCACCTCCAAACATTCCCTTCAGGCTCCTGCTCTTTTGTGTTTTTCCTGATTTTAAAAGCTCATTCCATTTTTTATAATTATAAAAGTTCATTTTTTAAAATTCTGGAAAAGACCAGAAGAACGAATCAGAAATATGAACATTCTCCCATCAGAGATGTCCACTATTAACATTTTCAGAAGCCTCCTCTGGTTTTTCATAATTAATATATTACTTCTTAAAAAAATAAACTCATGACCATATTACTAAGAACAAAGTATAGTTGTTTTTATTTTTAAGATTTATGTATTTATTTTAGGGGAGACAGAGAGCAAGTAAGCAGAGGGAAGGGGAGAGCAAAAGAATCCCCAAGAAGACTCCACTCTGAGTGTGAAGCCTGATGCAGGGCTCGATCTCACAACCCGGAGACCATGACCTGAGCTGAAACCAAGGGCTAGAGATCCAACCGAGCTACCCAGCTGCCTTAGTACAGTGTTTTTTCCATGCATGTCTTACTGTGTTATTAAACTTAAAATTTTTAAATGCTTTTAGTCTATTAGAAAGCAAGACATACATACAAAAAGGACTATGAAATGCATAGGTACATTGCAAAAATAAGAATAAAAGAAAACGAATACCCTGGGGTACGGTTCTTGCTGATTACATAGTATTTTTTTTTTAAAGATTTTATTTATTTATTTGACAGAGAGAAATCACAAGTAGACGGAGAGGCAGGCAGGCAGAGAGAGAGAGAGGGAAGCAGGCTCCCTGCTGAGCAGAGAGCCCGATGTGGGGCTCGATCCCAGGACCCCGAGATCATGACCTGAGCCGAAGGCAGCGGCTTAACCCACTGAGCCACCCAGGTGCCCCTGATTACATAGTATTTAACACAAAGAGGTGACATAACTTAATCTCTCTCCTATTAAATGTTTAGGATCCAGGATCTTTGTGCAAATCTCTGGTTATCTCTTTTTTTTTTTTTTTTTTTTTTT